>NC_060211.1:34242500-34587500 GCF_021130785.1 Homalodisca vitripennis
TTTTTGTTGGAAAAATATTTTGTTATTTTAAACACATAATCATTTAAAATAACTTTTCCCTATAAAGACAAAAAAGTGTTTAGTCGCTCTACAAGGAATAACAGGAATTTGTAAAGGAAAAAAACAATCAGTAAAGTAAGTAAATCATTTAGGCAATCAAGAAAAATACATATGGAGATAAAAATATGAAATTTTTAAAGTATGTACATGAGTAAAGTTTCAAGGAGCAGCAATTTTTTATTAATTTATGACCTAAGGAAATTATGTTTTTTAATATAATTTAATGATTTATATGTTTATCAATAAATTGTTTTTTAGTGGAGTTAGTTAAAAAAAAAAAAAAAAAAAAAAAAAAAAAAAAAAGCATTGTTATAAACTACACTTTTCTTGTATACTATAAAAAATTCATATCACTTTTTTAAACTGTCTTTGAACTTAATTATAAGATGTTCCAACAGTCTGCTTAAAATTTCTGTCACTCTTTGAGGAGCCATACCAAAATGTTTTTACTATTTTTTCTGTCTTCATAAATGGCATTTTAAAACGAATGTGACCAAAAAGTTTCTATAAAAATTATTAAAAAAAACTGCACTACTTTAAGACCTGGCTGTACCGGTGGGCATCTTGAATATCTCCATACCAACAACATTAAACCTCAAACACCCATATATGTTTGGTCATAATCATAAGATGTCTCATTTAAAGATATAATTAATATGCAGCCAAATAATTTTTAACTGTTCAGTATTGCTAATTGGTATTTGGAAAAAATCTTAAAAATTTTTCTATTTTATCATTTAAAAATATTTCATATGTTTATGAAAGTGATTGTATACACTTTGTAAAAAAATCTTAAATTGTGTAGATGTGAATTAATCATAACCATATTTGAAATGAAACATTCATTTTTGCTGTGACCAAAATTGTTTAAGGTTTAACATTTATTGCTTTATGTGGAAAAACTTGTGGATGAGTGAACAAGTTGTATTACCTTCTAAAAAGATTAGCTCTATCTTGAAATGGACTAGGATACATTTATAATTTTATATGGTATGATTCTTTGGTATCTTAGTTCAATCTGTATAAGAAATATTATCAACAATATTATAAAGTTCATATATTTAATAATTTCTAACAAAACGTATAGAATGAGACAGCCAATGGCACATTTATGCTTATTTTGAACCAAAATATTCTAAAATTCCAAACAGTTTTGTAAGAACGTTAATGAAGAACTTGTACTGTATATTTAAAACTTAAGAAACATGAATAGTGTTTGGTTTTATAAATGTTGTATTAAAATATCAGAATATTTTACACTCTTTAATAATAGTTACTTTCTAAATCGGACTTTTTATTTTGTGTTAATAAGTTGAGTTACTAATTTAATTTTATGCATAATAAACTGTAGATTTAACTAACCTGTAATTGGAAACTCGTTAAAATGACGAGCATGAGCACCTAGCAAGAGGGCTAGGGCTGCAATTGTCACAGAATACCAGATGGACCTCATATTTAGACCAGACTGTACTTAGCATAAGTAAACTCCGATATATATACTGACCACTTCTCCACAAACCACGATTGTGAACCACAGGAAGTTTTAAATTCTCACGATCACTATCATACTTCAATAAAGTTATCAACAAATTAATTATAAGGTATTTGTTTTTGTGGTTTTTCAAAACACATAAATTTATTTTTTGGAAGTAACAAAAAAAGAAAATCTGAATTAAATTCTTTAAGTTTAAAAAGAAAGCGTCGAGGATGATATTAAATTTAAATTATTTAGAATCTGTCAACAGATACTTTGGAGAGCTAAAGATTTTTGTTATATGTTGTTATATGTACAATTTACGAATACAAAATTTTTGACCTTGACTTTGATGCTTGGCCAAATTTCATGGTTCGACATGCAACACCATAGAAGACATTCTTGTCTATGTAAAAATGTTACATGCAAAATGTAAAGCCTGCAGATGAACTTCATCAAGATACCTTGCCACTTACTACATTTTTACATTTTTTTTTTTTTCATTGATTTAGGTTTCATAGCAGTGTTTAAATAATAAAAGTTTTGGTGAGGTAGAGAGGTTATTACAATACAAGTGCACATTGAAATCAGAACTTGTCACATTTTACTTTTAACATTGACTTTCATTCTATTATTTTTATATTTACTGTATGAATAATCTACATAAGTTAATATGTCATATATCTCATATGTCAAATCTCAAATTATTGTACTCAGCTTGTTTACAAATTTATTTATTCTGATATTTTCTCATTGCCATCATGGTTACCCATAAGACCAATGTAAAAATGTTTGCTAATGCTCGGCCAACTCCCGACATGCACCATCATTGAACTCAGTGTTGTCCATAAATGAAGCCTTATGCAAAATTTTCCGTCTTTGGATCAGTTTCGTTTTGAGATATTGTACGGGCAGATAGACAGATAGACAGAAATTAAATTGTTCCAGCCCCATGAGTAATGGGCTTTGCTAATGCTCAGTCAATAAAGCTCCAGCTATACTTTATCACATTTCTTCAGGTTGGATCAAGATCTTTGCAAAAATTGGATATAAAAATAAAATCTGTAGTATTATGATTCTAACTGGAGGAGGGATGAACTGGAAAAATCTTTTGAATTTTGTTTTAAACATTCTCCAGAGTGGACAAAATTAATTGAAAATGCTATGGTCTTATGTAACTATTAACAGTGGCGTAACTAGGACTTGGTTTGGGGGACTTGAATCTGGTTGAAGAGAGCACCACAAAGAGAAATGTGGAATACATCTATTAAATCTATACTTTCATAAATTAGATAGACCCATTTCAAAGTAAAACATGTTATTTTTGTATTTTAAACATGTTTTATTGCAGTTTTAATTATGTATATATATATATATATATATATATGTGTGTGTTATGTATATAATTATTACACATTTTAGGCCCTTTTAGAAATATCCTTGTCCTCCCTTGGTAATGCCATTGACTATTAACTTAAAAATCAAATTTTTAGAAGTCTATTTCAATTTGGGGTTAATCCACCATTACTTATAAAACAGTAATATCCAAGTAGTAACTCAGTTTTATCAAATAAAAAACTTCCTCCATAGTTTTGTTTTTGTTTTTTTTAAACATAATAATGTTAGTTTTTGTTCCATTAGCAAATTGTAATTTTCTCATAATGTTCAATTACTTATTTATCTTATTTTGTTATAACCTTCAGATTTTACCCTTTTGAACAAGTAATGTGCAATCTCCAAACAAAATAAAACTATATGGTAACTGTGATAGTGGATTAGTATTTATTAAATCAGAAACCTATACAAGTGGAGTTTTAAAAGAATTTTCGGGTTCAAATCAATTCACAAAACAAGAAAAATAACAATAAAACTGCATTATATTTCATAAATCTTGTTCTCCTAGGAGAGTATTGATTAAGATTAGTGAGCATAGATTGTCAAAATTTTGAACCCAAATATTACAAAACCCATCAAAAAGTTTTAGAGAAAATCTCTCAAAAAGTTAATGAATTGGTAATATCCATAAGTTTTACACTCCCACTGAAGCCCAATTTTAAATTTACCAATGTATAAATTTGTATATTGTGTATAAACTCAACATTCACATTGAATCAACCCTTCCCATCAAAGCTACGTTATGCGTAGAATACTCGCACCGTGCTTTGAGATCGTGTCAGTTAACATTGTAGTGCACTCAACTGTGTACCTGATGAGACAATGAGAATACCTCTTCACCTAGATTACACTACAGTTTGTAGTCTAGATGTCTGTGATGTTTAAAACGATGCATAGAGTTCCTTGAGCTTCTTCGTCGCCAATTATTTTTGGATTCTTCAGACAAACATGACTCCAGATTTCAGAAGTCAGGTCTACAAACTGCGGGGAGATTTCAAATGCTGCACTTAAAAGGAAGGTGAACTGGAGATAAACTCAACATTCGAATTGAATCAATCCATCCCACTATAGCTACGTTATGGGTAGATATAGAAAATTACACAACGGTATGGTGAGGTCAGTTGTGATCCCAGACTCTCCCAGCATGGATGTTCCAAGATGGTTTCTGCAAACGACATTGCCTTTGTGTTGGAGAGAGAGGAGGGTATGAGAATACAACAAGCGACGGATTTATTAGTTTTTGGGCTTCAGTAGTTAAAAGTGGAATTAAAACAGCTTGGAGGCACTGCTGACCCCACCATTAGAGTTGAAAGTTTACAGGTAAATACAGTATATTTTCACATGACTATTGAGGTTTTAAGTTGCCTCAACATTTATTTTACTTGACACAGTTGTAAATAATACACCAATTGAAATAGCAACTTATAGCAGCTTTGTTTTTCCTCAAACTTTTTAATATTATTTTCATTTGTCATTTGTTCATTTTAATGTAGGTATTTGAAACAAGCAATAGTTATCCAGCCACTGGTGACCATGCAGCTCATTTCTGTTTTCTTTAACCAATGGCATACTGTATGATGCCAGGGCACAATCTTGCTGCCAAATGAAGTTCTCTGGTTTATCTTCTAATTGGTTAAAGATCCTTGCAGCGCATCATGATAAAAAATATAATACCACTTATAGTTGTTTCAAATCCACTTATACGTAGTTGTTTCAACACTACTTTATTATGTTGTGGAAGACAGTTCTTCATATATTAAAATATATGTTGGTTAATTAATTTGCAACAAATATTGCAATAAGACTTCCAATAATAGTAGCATAGAAAAATAAAGTTCTCAAAAAGACTAAAACTTAATAGTTTTAGTTTTAATAAACTTATTTAAATTTATTATGTCTAAAATGAAATTAAGTGATTTAGTAAGAATGATACAAATTGGATATGAACTGGCAAAATAACTTAATTATTCTGATTCAAATCTTTGTTTTGCTTATTATGCAATAAAAGAGTTTTTATCAGAATAAATTTTAAAATGTTCTATCAAATTCTAACAATATAATTTTTATTTTAACTTCAAATTAATTTTAAAAGATGTATTTAAATGAGCTTGTAACACCAGAGTTAAATTTGTTTCAATTTCTAACACTAGAAGAAGTAGAAAAAATAGTTCTTTGTTTAAATAACAGTAGGGCAGGTGGTTGGTACGGTATTACTATATTACTATTAACACTTTTTGATAAAATAGTGAGCCCAAGTTTAGCTAGTATAATAAATCGATCATGTAATCACGGACACTTTCCAAGTAAACTTAAATTATCAGAAATAATTCCTGTGATTAAAAAAGGTAAACAAGTCCTAGTAGGTAAAACTATCTAGTTTTAGACCCATCTTGTTACTAAGCAATATTTCAAAGGTTTTTGAGAAGGCAATACAGTATAGGTTAACAACATTTTTAGAAATTAACAAACAATAATGAGCAGTATGGTTTTAGGAAAACAAGCCACTGAATTAGCTCTTAAATCCTTTGTCAATAGTGCTTCAAGGGCTTTGGATGTGTCACAGGTATTTTTGTGACTTAGCGAAGGACTTTGATTGTGTAAATAAAAAACTTCTATTGTCTAAATGATATAAAATTGGAATTAAAATAGAAGCATTAAATTATTTAGAATCATATTTGAAAGACAAAAAAAACAAAGAACTATCATGAATAATAATTATTTTAAAATTACATTTAATTGAGAAAACACAGCCTATGGTGTTCTACAGGGTTCAATTTTAGGTTCAATTCTTTTTATAGTCTACATTAATAATTTATCAATTCACTTTCCAAATACTAACTTTATTTTTATGCTGACAATACAAATATACAATTCAAAAAACAACATAACGAGTATGGAGGAATCAATTGTAAAAAAACCCTAAATCAACAATTTTATGAGTAAAAATTGCATGCTCTTTTTGTTTTGCAATAAAGATATTTGCAAATTGGGTACCTATTTCTATGTGTAAAATTGTGTACTTTGCCTTGTACAATCGACTCTGAAATACAATATTCTACTCTGAGGATTATATCCTGATTTTGAAAAAGTGTTCATAGCCCAAAAGGTGTTCTAAGAGCAATAGTTGGTGCACACTAGAGAGAGCTGCTGACCACTGTTTTTTTTTTAAAAAAATACTCATCCTACCACATTTATTTATTTTTTAATTGTTGAACTTAGTTCATAAAAACCCAAACACCTTTTACCAATCCAAAGATAAGCACAATGATAATACTAGACACAAAAATCTACTTATCTTTCCAATTCATAATACTTATTTATTTGAAATTATATGATTGTCTATCTTTATCACTAAAAGAGATTTAAAATATTAATTTTCAAAAGGGTATTAAAAACCTCCTCATAGAAAAGGCTTATTACAGTATAAACGAAATGCTGAAAGAGTTTTTCAAACAATAACTAATCAATATAAAAATCCCAACCCATGCAATAGTTCATTGTTACACCATATTATTTCTTCAGGCTATTTAATATAAGAATGATTTTGATATTCTTTTTAGATATGCAGTACATATTGCAAAGCTTTTGTAAATTTTTAGAAACTTGTCCGTGCACCTTTTTGTAATACTTATGTAACTACTCAAATGTCAATGTGCAATAAATACTTTGGATTTGAACTTGTAAAATTAACTTTAATAACTTTTTTTATTCAATTTAGAAAAATTTTTCCTACTTCACATTCCTAAGATTACAGTAGAGTAAAGGACAAATATATTGGATGAATCTTTCTGCTTTTTGCAAAAGGTAATGTAGGTGTAATTCAGTGATTGGGTAGGAAAAGCAATAATTAGCAATAAATATAATAAAAAAGTGTTTTGAGTACTAAAATTCGTTTGGAAAAATTGTATTTGCCGTAGCAATAAAATACAACATTTCAAAATTGAGCATAAAATGCACTCTTGTTTCAGTGTAAAATCTTACAACATGACATAATCATGTAATAAAGATAAAATCAGTGTTGATGAATGTTTTGGAAGTTTTTCATTTTTGGATTAAAATCAAAATTTAGAATATTGAAAACTGGCCTATCTCCTCACTTCATCCAAGGAATAATTGATAATATTCTATCACTATTGGAAAAATATTAGGGACAGAACATCAAAATTATCCTTTTCATAATTTAAGAATTGTTTAAGACCAGTGACGGATATAATTATATTGAGTCTAGAAATTTCATGTACATGTGGTTCAGTCTACATTGGAAAATCAAAATTTTTAATAAATACTAAAGTTTTTGAACACATGTCATAAGAAAACCCTCAGAAGTAATAAAGAAATAAGATCATTTCATCAAATAAGATTGTGTCAAATTATTAAAAAGCTGGCTGTCTTTAATAAAGAAGACATATGGATTACTGTTGATCGTAGTGGTTGGTTAATCTTAGACCAATCACAATATTGCTCCATCCACCTCAACTCACCTGTACAGGTGGATAGTATTATTGGCAGTTTCAGCTTAACATCTGTCAGTAGAAGCTAGCTCACTACAACAAGGCCAAAATATTTCTTGATATATTTCAAAATGATTTGTGAACAATTTTTTAATGTAAATGAGAACTGGAAAAACACAGATGTTAGTTTAAGACTTGTTAACATTTTATCCAATAACAACCCTTAAGCCTAGATAACACGAAAACATATTATGAAATTTGCCATGTATTTCTATGTTACTGGGAGAATGTTGGCCAGAGATATGCGTGCCGCTATTTTACTTTTCCTTTATTAGACAATAATGGAACATCCCTCTTCCTGCTTTGGGACTAAACTTAATCACTGTGCTATCATAGTAGTCAAATTATTCCTTACCAAATTTTGAACCTTGGAAGCTTTGGGTAAAATTGGAACATATAAATGTCTTATGTTTTACATCACTCTTTAAGTCCATCATTATTATAGTAGATAACAGTTACATATTCTTTTAAATAAATAAACCATCAGTCAAATGTTGAGTTTAGCTCCAGTTCACCTTCCTCTCACATGCAACATCTGAAATCTGATGCTGTTGCAGACTTGACTCCTGAAATCTGGAGTAATGTTCATCTGAAGAGATCCAAAAATAGTCGGCGACGAAGAATGAAGAAGCTCAAAACAAATCCTCCCCCCCTTGCATCATTTCTACATCAGACATCCAGACCACAATGAGAATACTTCTTCACCTACTTTGTGCAATACTTGAATTGCACTACTTTTTGTGGTTTTGCACTACAGATTTCAGATGCTGCATGTAAGAGGAACGTGAATTGGAGCTAAACCCAACATTTGCATTGAATCAACCCTTCCCACCATAGCTGCATTATGTGTAGAAACCACAGTTGATTAGTGTGGCAGAACTCAAGATTTTTCTGAAGTAGCATTATTCTTGTTATTATTAATATGATTGTCACAGAACTCGTTTCTATGGATAGACTATAGATTTTGTTTTACTTTAAATAGTAGTTAATAATATAATAATGAACAACTTGAAAAATTATAGCACTATACAAATTCCGTGAGTCCTATTTATTTAGGACTAGCATGTCAGTGGTGGTTTAGAAGTAAAACTTTGAGTATGGGTGTGTAGCTCCTGTTTATCCTTTACTTTAAAATAAAATTGTATTGTTCTATTAACTAAAACATTAGAGAAAGCCTCAGAAATCTGACGTTGTATGATATCAGTTTGTAAAAATAAAACTAGCGAATTCATTCCCACCAATTTCAGGATACTGAGGTTTGAGATAAGTTTAAGTTTGGTCTGCACCTCAAGTTATCAATCAAGTTATTATCAAACTAGGATGTGGGTTTCTTAAACAGCAAAACTCCCACACAATCAAAATAGTTTTGGCTGGACTTTCTATGTAGGCTTATTAGAATTTATTTATGACACTTTGCAATCAAATATAAATAATAATTTCAGCTTTAATTAATTTCAGTGAGCTGCCATTTTGTACTGGATTGAGATAGAAAGCTCTAGTTTCCACTGTTCTTCTTCTTTTATCAAACCTTTCAAATGAGGTGTCACTAAATGGGTCTTTACATTTAAAGATTTTGAGCCCTCCCTCCCCAACATCTCATTTTGGGGAATGGCAAAGTTGTGACAGTGACTAAAAATTTCACTTCTATTTCCTAGAAAGGTGTTCCAAGTTCCATCCCTCCATCTTTATCCATCAAGAACTAAACAAAGTGTATCCATACTTTCAACTCACACTGTACATCATAACTTAGTGCCTTCAAATAATGTTTGGCTATTTAATATACAATATAACTGTCTTGTAATTGCATTTTATAATGTGCAGGTGCTTTGTTTATCTTTTATCTTCTAAATTTAATTTGTAACTGCTTAAATTTGTAAATATAAACCATTCTCGAATCCACCTGAAGACACAAAAAATTTCGTTAAAACCAGTCCAGCCATTTAGGAGAAGTTCAGTGACATAGGTACACATGCCTACAACACACACACACAACGCACGCATGCACGCACGCACACACACACACACGCGCACACACACACACACACACACACACACACATGTTATAATTATCATATAATAATTATAATACAAAAATATGCTATGATACATACTTACATTCCAGAATTATAGCCTACTACCTGAGCTTTATACGTCATATCAGATGTATCAGATTTATAATTCCTTAAATTATAAATCAATTATACATAATTCCCATACATCTATGAAAATGGACATGTTATTAAAATGACTAAGATGAAAGAAAAACTTCCTCGCAATCAAATGTGTGTATTCTTGCAACAGACAGTTCATGCAGAAGTTTGGAAGAAAAATGAATAATGGCAAAGAGATATCAGTTCAATCCAAATATTTTTATTCCAAATAATTATTACATATTTACAACATAGGTTGTCAGAAAAATAAGTAGAATTATAAAAAAAGTAACTTAATACTAAAATGCATAACAATGGCATGCTAAACAACTAAAATATTGTTGCAAATCCATCAGTGTCAGTCAATGTTACTAATATAGCTAATTGATTACATAAATAAGATGTCATAGTATAAAGACAAGTTATTTTCAAGGTTTGCAATTATTTCTTTAGATTTAAATAACAACTGTTATGAAATCTAAACAATTTAGAAGAAAACAGTGAAACAAATTATATCAGAAAGTACAAGCTTATCAACAGTCACTTAGATAACAGTTAAATTCTGAAAGCAATAGGAATTAGTATATTAACCACAATAACAATAAATTAGTTTATTTGTCGTAAAACATGTTACATGCATTGACAAAGTATAATTCAGCTATAGACTAAATAGCATTGCTTCTAAATAATATTGAATAAAATACAATACAAAAATATTATGTATATAATAATATTAGACATTAATTGTTCAGTTCAGTATAACACTGTAGTATATTTCAATTATACTCGTATCATCAGTTTATCTTGAAATAATCATTAAAAGTCTATTCTGTTAATAGAAAAAAACTTATCAATATTATAGAAAGGGTTTTGTAACAGCCATTTATAAAGTTTATTTTTATACATTTTAAGAGAGTATTTTTCAATAAGATTTTTCAAATTGTTATGCACTTTTAAGCCAACTACAACATGACTATTCAAAGATTTAGGCCTACTCAGTCAACAATAGTCAATTAAAATGTTATTTCTGTTTCTTGTGTTGTAATTATGTCTTTGTGTATGGTTTATTAAGTTCTCATTATTTAAAATGTAAACAGATAAATTAAAAAAAAATATAAATTAACTACTTTAAGAATTCCTTGGTTAATGAAAACAGGTTTACAATGATCGAAATATTCAGCTTTACCAACAATTCTTAGAGCTTTGTTTTGAAGCACCAGTATTTCCTGAACTCTAGCATTATTTCCCCACAGTATTAATCCATATCTCAAAATTGACTGAAAGTAGTCAAAATAAGTAGTCTGAACATAATTTTCACTTATGCAGCAAGATAGACGTATCAATAAAAAAATAATTCTAGATAATTTGGTAGGCAGAAAATAAATGTAAGGTCCCCATGAAAGGTTATTATCAATATGAATTCCTAAAATTTTTATTACACTACTTGATTCAAGATTAAAACTTTTTCAGGAATTGATTTTAAAGTAAACTAAATGTTTCGAGTTTTAGTTTCATTCATTAAAAAAGTTTTCTTTAAATAATTAATGCTTTCTATATAATTAATGCTTTGATTATTGTGGTGTCGGTTAATTTCTTTAGTTCATTCAGGTTATTACTACTATTGGAAAAAGTTTTTCTCAGCGTAGAGAAGCGTATTAGCATCAACAGCCAATGTTATGTCATTGATATAATATATATATATATATATATATATATACGATAAAAAGTAAGGGTCCAAGTTCTGATCCCTGAGGGACACCATACTCTATTTTGACTTCCTGTGACCAATTTCCTTGGATATATACTTTTTGTGTTCTATTGATGAGGTATGATTACAAATAGTTTTATAAAGATGAGTCATTACAGATTTTTTATTTTCCTAGGTATTGTGTCTGTTATTGTATATTACAACCTGTTATGGTATTTGAAACTTACCCTTTTATTAAATATTGTGTGGAATTATTTAGGATTTACCATTTATAATGAAATAGTGTTATAATTGGATTTCTCTATATTTAAAATGAATTGTTTAAAACAATGTTATTAATATTAGTTATTTATTATTTTTTCGTTATGGGTATTGGTTCTTTCTTCTAGTGTCAGTATGCTCTCTACCAAACAACTTTTTAATACATTAGCAATTAATTCCTTGCATTAGATATACAGTATAACCAACTTTATGGGAAGACAGCTTGTTAATAACCTTTATAAGGTAGTAATAATGCATTAAATTTCTAAAAGCTGCACACAAGGACAATGACGATGTTTCTAAAGAGACAGACTTTAAAAGGCCGTGTCACACCGCGGTCACACTATGTCACGTTACGTAACGTGACAGATTTTTCAAAAGATCTGTTTCCATAGTTTTAAATGGTGTAATTCACAACGACCTCTCAGAACCTCACAGACACCACAGATGTCGACAGACGAATCTGAGGAATCGCTCCGAGAGCGATCTTTTCAAAACATCTGTCGACTTCTGTGGCCTCGCGCATACGCATTGGCTCGCTAACCCCGCCGCCCGCATGACCAGACCTGTCGCGTAGTTTCGTGCTGTAACTCTTTACAAGAAGCTGGATTGCTATTTTTGTTATTTATTATGGAACAGTTAATTGAAGCCGTCAGAACGCGTCCACTGCTGTGGAATACAGATTTGGAGAAGTATAGAGACAGCAATTTAAAGGACACAGCATGGGGTGAAATAGCAGAGCAACTGGAACAAAATAGTAAGTGGTTCTAGTGGTTGATAGGGTGCAACCAGTGCGTTTGGTTTGTAACCGTATACAACAGCATGATTTCCTCTTCACTACTCGAACTACTATCGCCGTCATCCAAGCAAGGCACATTTTTAGTAAACGCGCTATCGCACCATGAACCACTTGCCAGTATCTGACAGACGTCGGTGGCGGTGTGAACTCTACGTCTGTCACGTGACGTAACGTGACATAGTGTGACCGCGGTGTGAAACGGCCTTATCCTCTCATGGAATTGCAAAATGCCTCCACCAATGCTTAAATTTTTTATATCTACCCTTTGCCAATAACCAGAATCAAATTTTGTTATAAACTGTATTGCTTGAAACATTTGTGATTGTTCTAATGCAGACTGAGAGATTACGACAATAACGGAGAAAAGAGAAAAACACTGGTAAAGTGAGGATGAAGAGTCTGACGCAGTGAAGGCCACCAAGAAACGCTGCAGTAGACTGTGGTAAGACACAGGAAGACACAGGCCACTCGCAACCCTCTGGACACCATCTGAAATATTCACATATCATTACAGGCCAAGCAAACTAATACCTTCTAACCTGTTCACGAGGAAATGATCCCAAAAGAGTGCGAGCATGACGGTACATCATGATCAGCTGTCTTGTTAAATTCAATTCTAGGCACTTGGCTCATTCTATCCGTAAAAGTTACAACTATGTAACTGTTTGGAGTGTGAACAGTGTAAGCACCTGTTACTGAATGTTGCTACTTTTTAGTGATGTTACAATAGACTGTATGACATACTATTTTCAAGGGTATTTTCTGTTTTGCATACACTCATACTTTGAATGGCAAACAGGGAAAACCTTTTAGATTTTTGACCTTGATAACCATTTTCAGTCTGTTTTATATTCTTTTAACCTTATTTGCAACTATATATTTCAAAGATTGTTATTACAATTTTATTTTGTCTTTTTATTTAACTATTCATAAAACTTGACTTTTTATTGTATGAAAAAAGAACACCAATTGGAATTTTTGGCAAACATTTTTATATAAACATGTTATGTTAAAGAAATAACAGAAAATGGATAACTTTTCTTTCCTTACTCTTTTGGGGTCAGACAATGGCCGACCAGCGCACAGTCAGGCAACAGTTTCTAACTCCTTAACTCCTTATTCTAATTCATAAGTGTTCCATAAGGCACTGTCAGACTGTAAGTTAAATGTTACTGTAAACAATTTGACTGTTCATCCACAATAAATAATGGCTCTATCACATTACTTCAACTGAGCTGTGCTTGCGATGCTATTTTGTACTAACCTTGTCCTGCCAGCGCTTGTTGCTCGCGCAGTGACTGTACCTCATGTCCGAGAAGGTGACAGAGTTGTAGAGTGGAACCCAGAGTGACGGGAACATCCAGTAGAGGGCATTGTCCAGCCTCTTGCGCCACAGGAAACTTTGCCTGGTCACCAAGTCACGCATCTGTCACAACCAATCACCATAATGGGTATTGTGACATTTTGATGACTTGTTAAAAAAATGTTATGGAGTGTGTGATTATAGGGGAAGATGAAAATTCTTTTTTCGGTAGAGAGTTCATTTTAGTGAATAATAGATTACACTGTATTATTCAAGAAAGCGTAGAGAGAATGATGTCACAAAGGTAAAGGTAAAAGATGTCTTATTTATCAGGCGAAGTTAGGGCTAAGACCCTCTCTAATACTTAACCTATAGACCAACAGCTTAAACGTGACTTTCAAACCACCACCAATGACCGAGCAGGTGGGCTGCTTGCAAGGACAGGATCGCTCAGCGGTCACCCATCCAAGTAGCAGCCACGCTCTATTTTGCTTGACAGTTATTTCGTCATACCTGCAACACTGCACCATTGGCCCCCCACCGCAGTCAAGAAGAGGTCAAAGTACCAAAAATTTGTAATAGATAGTAAAAGGTGTTATGAAAATAAACGTGATAAAAATATACATTTTGGTATACAAGACAGAATTCGAACAATCTGCAGTTTTACTAGTTAAGCAGAAGATCACTGCTCTATTAAAAGTTTAATATGTACAGGTATCATTAGATTGCAATGCAGAAACTTAACAACGAAAAGAAGCTTGGAGATGAAATGACTAATCAGGCTGAATCTGAAAAAACACAGTTTTTAGAGCAGATAAGGGAACTGCTGTCATGTAAATCGACCTTTAAAGACCAAATCAATAAACTTGAGGAACAAGTTCGGTCTAAAACATGTAGCACTGACTTACTTCAGGAACAAAATGATATTTAAATAAGAAGTACAAGATCTCTTGAACAAGAACTAGGAGAAAAAAACAGTTTGATTAATAAAATATCACAAAACTGTGACCAACTGACAGATAAGCTGTGTGAACAGGCTCGAACTGCAAGAGAACATCTCCAAGCTCTCTTAAAAGCCTGTAAACCCATCTCCAGCACTGTCAGCCTCATCTATCAAAGAAATTGACAATTCAGAAAAAACCATACTGCCAGACAACCTAATGCTTGATTTGACAGAAAGAGCAAGCCAGACTTCCACACATGAATTTTATGACCTGACCAGGAGAGCCAGCCAAACTCCTACAAAAAAAACTGAATCATGACTTGACCAGGAGAGCCATCCAAAACTCCTACAAAAAAACTGAATTGTGACTCGAAAAGGAAAAGCCAGCCAAATTCCTAAAAAAAACTGAATCATGATTTGACTAGGATAGCCAGTTATACTACTATAAAAAAATTGAATCATGACCTGAGTAAAGAAAAATACAAAGTTTCCTCCAATGCAAAAAAATATTTCTTCTAGGCGGGGTGTGAAAAAGAACATATTCAGTATTTCCCTCCAAGTCTCAAAGAATCAAGAAAGGTTGAAAAAGAAAGAACATACTTTTCTCTATTGGCTCATCAATGTTGTGTAAGTCAGACAAACAAAAAATACAACTTTCAAAAATACCCCCCGATGTATGCAAAACTGAAGCCTAAAAATCAAAGTGTAGATGAGTTTTTTTACAAAAAATATTGAATTTTTACCTTCAAATTATAAATCAAAATCAAAATCACACTAGAAACATTGCCTCACTAATTTTCCCACCTCCTGAGACACTGCCCCAGCTTTCACCAGTTTTTTTGGGAACATTGGAACAGGAAATACTTCAAGCAGTCCAGGGAACATCTAAGTCTTACCCACCCATACCCACACTATCTCCCCAGGAACTGGAATGCAGATCCTTGTGCAGGCAGAAGTACACCAGCCCAATTCTTTTTTAGGCCAAAAAGAAACACTAAGTCCAGGGAAAAATACAAAGTCCACATCTATGAGAATAAACATTTTTCATCAAAATATAGATAGAATGGGGAACAAAATTGACATGCTAAATCACCTACTACACTCCAACAGTCCAGATGTAAGTTGTACTAACTGAAACATGGCCTTAAACAGGACACAATTTTAAATGCTAAAGCTAATGAACTACACACTTGTGACTGCCTACAGTAGGGAAAAACACATTAAAGGAGGTGTAGCCATATACAAACACTCTGGGTTTACCAAAGAAACCCATAGCCTGGATGTTGAAAATTACAGCCGAGAAATGGAGTGTGAAATATCTGCAATAAAAATAAAACTCAGTAGGAAAACACATTTATGTGTCCTAGGTGTTTACAGACCGCCAAAAATGGATCTTTAGACACTTTTCATCATAGCTTGACAGAGGTATTGGACAAAATGGACGCCTGTCCAGTGTAAAATCATTATTGCTGGAGACTTTAATATTGACTCCCTGAAAGACTCAAGAGAACAAAAAGAGGTAACGGAACTCCTAGCATCATACAACATAACAAGAATGACTCTCCCACCAACACGTATAATAGCCAACTCTGTGACTTCAATAGACGCTATCTGTACAAACCTGGAGACCAACAAAGTGACTGTAGATGTTTCACATACTGGACTATCAGACCACACAGGACAATTTTGTACCATAGAGCTACCTGAAAGGTGTTCAGTCAAATCGTTCACAAAACGCAGACATCTGAATAAAAGAAATCTTTCTGAATTAAAAAATCTCGTAGCTGCAGAAAACTGGGAAAATGTCTTAAACACTGACAATGTTGACAAAGCATATAATAACTTCAGTAATACCATTGTAAGAGCTTTGGACTGTACATGCCCCATACAGAAAGTCGCAGATTACCCAGCGACGGTCACATATAAAGATGGTCTACAATGAAGAAATAAAGGTCCTGAAAGATGAATTTCTTAAAGCTCAAGAAAATTATAGATTGACAGGAAACCAGGAAGACAAAGCTGAAGCTGCTAGGAAAAAGAAAACCTATGACTTGAAGCTTAAACAACTTAGAAGTGAAGCAAGCACTGAAACACATTGCACAGGCTAGTAATAAGAGCAAAGCAATATGGGATGTCATAAATAGTGAACGGAAAGCAACACATGAAACTTCAGAAGTAACTATGACATGCTTAAAAATTGGTGAACAGGAAGTGACAGATGCTACAAAAATTGCAAATAATATTAACTACACTCCTTTTTTTCAAAAATTGCTGAAGAGACACTTAGGAACCAAGTGAGGCATAACTACTCGCAGGAGAACCTCACTCAGAAATTGCAACCCCTCTATCTATCCTTCATCCTGCAACAGCTGAAGAAATACAGACAGTTAGTTATAAATTCCATTAAACCAAAATCATCAGGCAGGTATTGATGACATATCTTCAAAAATCATCAAAATCTGTGGAAGAACTCTTCTGACTCCAATTTTAGCTATCTGTAACAGGTCCCTTAACCAAGGCATCTTTCCCTCCAGACTTAAAATTGCTAAAATATATCCCAAACACAAACAAGGAAAGAAAGATGAACCAGCCAACTATAGACCCATCTCTCTCCTACCTACTACTTCAAAAATTATTGAGAAAATAGTTCTTGCCAGACTACTCACACACCTTCAACAAAATGGCCTCTTGACAGACAAGCTAACATGGCTTTAACAAAAGGGAAGTCAACAACAACTGCAATTGCTGATCTGGTAGAGTTCATAGTAGAGAACATAGAGTCCGGCAACACCATCTCCAGCGTATACTTAGACCTGAGTAAGGCATTTGATTGCCTTGGTCACGATCTCATTTTGGCTAAATTAAAAAGCCTAGGCATTATAAAACAGCCCTAAAATGGTTTCGAAAGCTACCTGAAAGGACGGACCCAAGTAGTAGAGGTGAAGAAAAATGAACATGGGCAAACAAGTACTGTGCGATCAGATCCAATACCAACAAGAAGAGGCGTACCACAAGGATCAGTCTTAGGGCCAGTACTATTTATTTTATTTACAAATGAACCTACCAAAGTACATGACACCATATAGTGAAACAATTATGTATGCTGATGACACTGTGCTCTTATTAGCCAGTAATAATAACGAACATTTGGTAAATTGACACATACATATCTGTCAACATGGCACAACAATACTGCATGAGTAATGACCTTGTTTTTAATCAAAATAAAACTAAACAGATGTATTTTGGAAGAAATAGAAAGGACTCAACAGCACTCCCTGATCTTCAGAATGTAAACATGCTGAAACACCTAGGTGTAACACTTGATAGTGATTTATCATGGAAAAATCATGTAGACAATCTGTGCAAAAAACTAAGCTCTGCCATATTTTGCCATAAAAAGAACCTCAGCAGTCAGTTCACCAGAAGCTTCAAAAATAGCATACCATGCCCTTTTTCCAAAGCCACCTACAATATGGAATAGTTGTTTGGGGGGGAACTTCAAATGCCAACCTGCAGCGCCTACTGAAATTGCAAAAGAGGGCTCTCAGAATAATGACTGGTCAAGGCCCAAGAGAAAGTTGTAGAAATACATTCAAGGATTTGAAGATTCTTACAGTTATTTTCCATTTACATATTGGAAACTGTCCTCTTTTGTGTTACTAGAGACCTAACAAGGCATAGAGATCTGCATGGACACAACACAAGACATGCAGGCAACTTCCAACCTTCCGGCACACAGAACAGCCACCTATGCAAAAAAACCATCTTATGCTGGAATCAAGATATATAACACACTGCCTGAAGACTTGAAGACCAACAGGCCCACAGAACCTGAAGAAGGAACTCCGGACCTGGCTCCAGGAAAGACCCTTCTACAGCATGGAAGAGTTCTCTTCAATTGGAGGGACAATGCATGAAGACCCAACTCATGAGGAAGAAGATATTTTTTATCTTTAAACTTGACATGTATTCTAATCTTGATGATTATGAATAAAGAATTTCTGATTTCTGAACTAAATTGACAAACCTCAACATAGTTGTACATGGCAAGATCACAGATGGCATGAGCGTCAGGTCTGCGGAAAGAAGAGAACTGGGGTAGAGCCGTCTGCAAGTCCCACCCACTCTCTGTCAGTATCCTGTCCAACAACTGGCAGTCTTCAAATCCCTGTAATTTTATATTATCAGACTTAAAATTTCTTTATACATAAGGGATTTTGTATACATCTCTAAATTTTCATTTTCATGTTTTATGATATTAATTTGTTTAAATATGATTTAAATATATCTAATTTTTATGTATAGCTTCTTATTTCACCTTCATGCTTAAGGGTATAAAATGATAGTCTAATGTAAACTAGAGTTAAAGTTCAAGAAAATGCCTTGTACATTAAAAGTATTCTCATAAGCTATCATCCACAATCCTACAATCTAAAATAAGAGTAAGATGTTTGAAATTTAATATTATTCTTATTGGGTCAAACAAAAGGTCATTTCATTACAGCTGGCTCTTAAATACGTAAAACACGACAGTAAAAAAATGCAGAGTGTACACCACACATCAGAAGTAAATATTTCTAAACACAAATTAGCTGCTAATTAGTATCAAAATATTAAATTTTACAGTATAGAAGAAAGTCTGCAAAATTTGTGTCACTCAAAAAATCAATAAATAACATGAAGCTGTTAAAACACATTGAAAACAGTACACCAACATTGTTATAGAAGTGTTAACTTCTAAAATGTAATTTTTAGTAGTAAATACTTTATTGAGTTACCATTTATACTAAATTTATGTTGAAATATTTTTGGCTTGGTCAAATTTAACCTTAAAATAAATTACTTTGGTTTGAAGGGAACATAGATCATAGAGCCATCACACAAAACGGAAACACACACAAAAAACTTAAAAATAATAACCTGACTTCTCATTTACAGAATTAGTTAATACAAAAATAACATGTTGTATACAATTGTATCTCTCAGGTCAGTTTTACAAGATACATAATTTAATAACTGGGTATTTCATGACACAGACTAGAGTTTTAATCTATGAGCTCATCCACATCTAGTTCTCATGGGGATGAAAATTCCTTAGTTCATGACGGTCTTACCATAAAAAGTATTGTAAAATATTAATAATTCAGGTATACTCACAAAAACCTAATTATGAATCTTCATAAAATGTTCTCTATTAATGAAATAAAACACAATATTGACCAGCATAAAACCATAACAAAACCATTATTACACAAAATTTAAAGAGAATATTTATAGTATCACGAATTAAGATCATGCAGACATATACAGTATAAAGGGGTTGAAGAACTCTGAATTTCAGCCTAAATTCAAAGAACAATTCCTTATATTTCCTTGTATTTTTCAAAAGTCACTTGAATGATTTCTTCCAAGGACACAATACAGTTCCAGGGAAATACAATAATCTACTTCTACACATAAGTTAGGTTTCTTACTGCATTCATTCCTTGCCCATAGAATGGCACCATAGCATGAGCTGCATCCCCTATTAGCACAGCACTGCTGCCAACATTGTAGGGCCCACACTTCACAAATCAGCAATAAAAACAGAAAACATAATTATTTATTAAACATTTATGAGTAGTAATGTTTCTAAACTATCACAATAAATTAATGTTAAATTTAAAATAAAAAATTCACTCACTCCTAAATCCCACTGATCCTCTCAGTGATCAGATACCAGATCATTAAGTCTCACAGAATCAAGTCTCGAAAATAGCCCTGAGGTTCAATAAAACTTTAAAGAACGTGAGTATAACCATTCAACTATACAGTTATAACTTACGATCCATTAAACGTTTCTCATAAATTGTTTATTGTATTTATATAAACTTTGTTTGTCAAAAGTATTTATGGTAGTTTCAAACATTATTAATGGATTATCATAATAAAACCAAATGGGTAACTAGAATGAATCATATATGGTAGAACTCCAATAGACTTGTTTACTGTTGAAACACTGTAATTAATTATGTAGTGCCCTATTAAAGAACATCAAAGGAGTTACTTCACCAAGCTGTAAGACCAGACAAGATATAATCAGGTTCTCATTCACTATGTGAGGTATCTAAACTTCAATATCATAAACAACATTTTATCTCTTAACATTAATCTTCTGGTAGTCCCATAAAACAGAAAGAGGAGTGTTATTAGTATAAATGGGTAACTTTTTTTGAGTTTTAAGAAAATGTGATTGATTTTGGCCAATCAAGAAAGAATGGTTGTAAATTTGAGCTTTGTAGCAGATTCAAACTACAGATACAATTTTTTTAATACACTCTATGAAACCAAAATTTGACTGATCTATTAATGGAAAGATTTAATTTGACATGTGTAAGGCTAGGAGCAAATCCAGAGAAACAATTTGGAAGTTTAGAAAAACATTGCTTAGTTTTTTAACTGCAGATTGTCAGTTTTCATACTTCTGTCTAACAAAAATAAAGGCTAGATTAAACATAACATTCCAAAATATTTTACACAGAAGTAAATCTAAAATTAGAAAATTTTTAAGACCATCTTCTGTGCAGAAAGAAACCATCCCCTCATTTAACCCCATTTGAACAATGAGGCAATGTCAGCACATGGACAACATTAAATCTCACGAATATGTATTTTATCCTCTTGTTGGCTAATGGTTACTTTCAAGTAATGCCTCACAAAAGCTACAGAATAACAGCTAAAACACATCTCAGCTTCATGATTAAATTAAGAACTTACCTTGACAGAGACAAGGTTGGACGGTGAAGCAGCAAAATAGTCGTGAACGAGCTTCTCTTTCCCTATGAGACTGATGGAGTCAGGGAAGTGGGTGTGGAAGAAGTTGAGGAGGCGGACAGGAGAATCAAGAGCGGAGAACTGAGAGAATGGCATGAACAGTGTAACAGTCCAAGAGCAGTCTTGGTTGGGCAAGGCGATCATCATGAATGACCCTCTCGGCCAGATGTGCAGATAGTTCGGCTTCATGGCAAACTGTTCAACAAGGTTCAAATGCCTTATAAAGCGACTTCAATTTATTCAAAACTATCTCCATTTAGGAAACATTTATGACTAAAGTATTTTTTCTATATCCATAAACTTTATTTAGTTTGCTCTATTGGTGTAAAATAAAAAAAGTAAAAATGTTTAAAATTACAAAGAATGTTAATTACAAAATTAATTTCAAAAACTTAAATAAACCTGTTACTTTTTATTCTTCCTAAGCACAGAACATTTTAATTTACTTCAATCAGTTTTAGATTTCTTCTGATCCAAAACAGTGTTCTGAAGTTTATACATAGGCATATTTAATAATTAAACTGAGTTTTTTTCAGTAATTTGTTAACAGAATAAAAAATAACCATATGGAAGTGAAACTTGGCAGTTTATTTTGCATTTATTAGATATTAAAGAAAACCCTAGACTACTTTCTTAGTTGACAACAGCTTGTTCACTCACTCCTTTTTTGTTCATTTGGTTTTGATATAAGGGAATATAATATTTAACTTTAAATCAGGGCCAGCCAGCACGTATTCATTTTTGTGAGTACATTTATGCTTAGTGTGCTTGTGCTTAAACCCTGACATAGGAAATATATAATCTTAGGCACAGTAATGCCAGAATTGGGGTTTTAAAACCCTAAATTTCATTCAGATTTAAGATGGTAATATTCTTAATTTGGTTTTAATGATGGTCACAAATTTGTTTTTAAATGATTTTTTTCAAAAAAATTGAGTTATTTTTTGTTTTTAAGCTGTGGAGTCCCATATTGTAAGCTCATTCAAAATAGAAGTTGTTCTCCAAGTCCCTAAGATGTGGTACCCCACTCATGTAATTTCTATAATGTTTAAACAAATGTTTTTTACTATATTTCATACTCTTTCTGGTTCCAGGTTTTTGCATAGTATTTGTTTCAAAGTATACATTAAGGAATGCATTTGAATACATAAAAATCTTCTTAATTTTATATCCTAGTCTTTTGGCTCAATATTTATGATTTTAACATTTTTTTATAATGTGATTATGGAGGAAACCAAAACGAGCCCAATTTGTTTGGAAAACATAAATTATTTAATTGTGCTTTTGGACGCATTGCTTGTAATTTTAAACAGAAATCAACAAAACTCCAATCATTTATATTCAAAATGTGTCTTATTTGACCATTATAACCCAAAGTAACAACCTAGTGTATCACACACTTGTATACTGTATCATAAATCCCCACTTGATCAAGGGAGTTACTTTTTTTATATATTTTGATAATTTGTGCTAGTTTTATTTAGAAAATTTGTATTTTCAACCAGCCCAGATTAAGTGTAAAATAACAATGTGGAAACTATTTTGTTTTATTTCCTAATTCATTTCTTATAGAAAATTTGAGGTTCATTGACTCCTAAAATTGCTTACATATTTCTAAAAATGGTTGTAGTTCATCTGGAAGTACCAATCCTTCATGTAAGTAAATCATTCAATTAGTGATGTTCATCTTTATTGAAGTAGGTGGATTAAAATGTCTTTCAAAAATATTAAGTGCTGGAGAAATGTTTGGTACAAATTAAAAATAACCTGTCCATCCTGGGTGGGAGGGATGCAGAGTTCCATGTAACCGTGTTGGATGTAGGTTTGGTTGTAGTCAAACATTGGTCTCTTCATGTACTGTGCCCGCACAGCTGAGTAAGCTCCGTCAGCTCCTACTACCAGGTCTGCGTGGTCCGTGTACTCGTCATTCAGTGCAGTCCTGATCACACATTATACAGAGTGTATCTTAAACTATGTGATAAACATTTAGAGCATATGACAGAAATTAAAAATAAGGTTTTTATTGGTAACAATTTTAGAAACACACTCCTCCAGAGTAAGGGGCCTCCAAATTCTGACCAGATTCTCCACACAGAAATTGCGGATTAACTGCCCATGTGGAAAGATAACTAGGAGATATAAAACCCTTTTAATTGGGTATTATTTGAACGAATAGTATAGCTACATTTTAAAATAATAGAGTTTCAAAAAGGTTTGGAAGTTGTAAAACTCAAAAAGGTATTTTATGATTATCAGAAAAAACTTGTTTTTATTGCTAGAATACGTCTTTAACATTTATTGCATTAACTAATGTACGTATTATTTAGCATACTTTGGGTTATATTAACATTTTTACAATGTTCTATTTATAGCATATATCATCAGCTGAGTACGGCATGAGTAGTTTTTTATACTTTTAGAAACATAAGTTTTCTAAAACACAACTTTTATTTAAATCTAGGAATAATTACAGGTTTACACAAAAAGCAATAAAGTAAAGAAAACTTTTTCACTTAGTATAGAAATTGATAAGCAGAGTAAATTAGTCACTTGTGAGGCATTCAGGCCTGTACTCAGACAGGGTTTTTCAGACAATTTTACCGGGGCCTGAGCTGGGCCTCGCCACACATCTACTTCAAGGGACAGTGTTGCGGTGGCAGGACGTTAACAGGGCCTGGCTAATTATCTTTCTGGAGGCCACCAAAGCTAAGTATGTCCCTGGTTGCATTTAAGATATTAATTAATCCATCTTCACTCTATTTAACACATTGACTACAGTGGACACACAATACTGCTATTCAGTGTGTCCTAAAGTCAGTACATAACTCGTGTCGCAGTGAAGGTGTTCATTTTCATACCTTTTGAACGTGACTAAACCTGCTTCTAGACGAGTGTGGACCAGCTTGTGCTCGAAGTGAATCTTGACATTGGAGAACTTCTCAGCAGCTGAAAATTATGTAAGAACTGTTAGTAGATCATGTTTAAGAACTGCACATAATTTACAAAAAATAAAAATAAATTTATTTAATAATTTTTTACTCAATAAAATCCCAACTGCTGCATAAATCTATATTGTTTTGCAAAAGTATGAGTTTAGCATTTTGATTTAAAGATATAAAATACCAATTGCAACATAATATGTGCCATAACTTAAAAAATATCATTTGTATTTAAAAAAAACGTAACTGTACAAACCTGTCAAAAGCACTTCATTGAGATACTTGCGGCCGACAGAATAAATACTCTGGAACAAAAAGTATTGTATATGATTCAAAAAATTAACTTGGTAATCACAAATATATATCTAAAGAATATCAATTAATATATAGTTTTTTAAGAAGTCAAGTGAAAGTTTTTTGTATGAAACAATAAGTTTGGGTTTAACACATCCATCCTCCTCGACAAAAGGGTATAACCCAAGTTTCATTGGCTGGTTAAATTTTATAAAAATCTATATGTAGTATGGTGCTTGGGGATAGCAGATACAGTTTGTTACTTGTGCATTTCCGCCCTATTGCTATACAGTTTGTTACTTGTGCGTTTCCGCCCTATTGCTATACAGTTTGTTACTTGTGCGTTTCCGCCCTATTGCTATACAGTTTGTTACTTGTGCGTTTCCACCCTATTGCTATACAGTTTGTTACTTGTGCGTTTCCGCCCTATTGCTATACAGTTTGTTACTTGTGCGTTTCCGCCCTATTGCTATACAGTTTGTTACTTGTGCGTTTCCGCCCTATTGCTATACAGTTTGTTACTTGTGCGTTTCCGCCCTATTGCTATACAGTTTGTTACTTGTGCGTTTCCGCCCTATTGCTATACAGTTTGTTACTTGTGCGTTTCCACCCTATTGCTATACAGTTTGTTACTTGTGCGTTTCCGCCCTATTGCTATACAGTTTGTTACTTGTGCGTTTCCGCCCTATTGCTATACAGTTTGTTACTTGTGCGTTTCCACCCTATTGCTATACAGTTTGTTACTTGTGCGTTTCCGCCCTATTGCTATACAGTTTGTTACTTGTGCGTTTCCGCCCTATTGCTATACAGTTTGTTACTTGTGCGTTTCCACCCTATTGCTATACAGTTTGTTACTTGTGCGTTTCCGCCCTATTGCTATACGGTTTGTTACTTGTGCGTTTCCACCCTATTGCTATCATTTACAACAACAAATTTGCACTTAAAGGACTACTTAATTCTTCATTTCCAAACAAATTTTTACAAAATGTGGTATGTATATGGTTTTAGGCTGATAAATAAGAACTTATCCACTGTGAATATGTTTATGTACTTTGCTCCCTCCTCTCATAACCACATAAAAAGTGTATATATTTTGTAACTTTTTAAAAATATTTATTTTGTACATGATTTCTGTTACAGAAATTTTCATGGCTATCCTGATTATGAAAAAATTTAAAAAGAAGTCATGGTCAACCTGTTAGGAAAATAATTGAGCAGACTCCTAGCAAGCTACATACTAATTATTTCTATTAACATTTAATTTTATGAGGTAGAGTCAAAAAGTTCCGGAAATTGGTTTATAAATATTTATAGAACTAATTTAATAACTTAAAATTCTGTTTTCCCTCAAAATACTCTCCTTCTGCAATGACACACTTGCCCCAACGTGTTTCTAATGACACACAGCTGTTTAAAATAAATTTTGAAAACCATTTTGTGAAAGCTCTTTAATCGTTTTTGTCACCATTTTCTTGACAGCCTCATCATCTGCAAATGATGTTTGTTTTCCCTTCAATGATGTTTTCAACCGTGGGAACAAGAAGAAATAGGCAGGTGCCAGCTCAAGCGAGTAAGGTGGATGTTCTAGCATGTTTATGGTTATATAGTTATGTACTAACAAAGACCAATGTGCAGTATTTTAATAACCATTTACTTTACGCATTTAATTACTTTTTTTGTCAGTCATTAGTTTGGCTATTTATACCAATCATTTTGTAATTCAAGAAAGACCATTCCTAGATTGGTGGCACCCAATTCAAGCTTAGCCTCGGCACTCACCAACACGAGTAGACTTTTTTGAAGTGGGATTCAGTGTGTCCCTGCGACGAGGGTAAATCAAATATAAATGGTAATTTTGCTATTATTCTCAGAATGTAGGTCCTAACTAGATAATGCTGTGTGGAGTAGATGTTTGGTTTATTAGGAGTGGGGGAAACGTTCTGGTTAGTGTTCAGTTTGCCGTCAGTACAGCCATGACAGAGCAACAAGTCACTTTGTCTGTTGCGCGACGTCTGAAATTTTATTTAATTTGCGAGCACAGTTTTGGGGACTGTACACTGTCTCAGAATCATGTGTTTATGTGGGCAAGAGAATTTAAGGGTGGACGAGAACGGTTGAAAACGAAAATCGTGATCAACAACAAGCCCAAGAACAAGCCTTACAAAAAACAATATTCATGCCGTTCGAATTCTGCTGGAAAAGTCCTTGCACGATTTCTTTGGACTGTAGAGGAATTTTGTTTGTCGATTTTCTGCATGATCAACGTATAGTGAATCATGGCTTACTGCTGTGAATTTTTACATTCTCCCCCATGACAATGCCAAGCCTCACACCACCGTGGCTTTGACAAGGGAAACACTGGAAGAAATAGGCTAAAAAACCCTTGAGCACCCTTCTTATAGCCCTGAATTGTCCCACTGTGACTATTGTTTGTTCATGCCCAAAACGTACAACGTGTACAACTCGCCCTCAAACTTTCTATGACCAGAAAATACTGAAACTTAGAAATCTGTGGTTAAATTGTGTAGATCGCACAGGAGAGTATTTTGAAAAATGTTAAAAGAATAAAAGTGGTTCTCAAATAAAGGTACAAAAATAAATGACCATTTGTGATTTACCCTCGTATTACTCAGTGATAACAATGTTTTATGTTTACTCTGATACCTGTTTTCCCCTGGCATCATATGGTATCTGATGCAATGAGCCATCTAGCCCATGGATCATGCGAGCGTGCATGGGGATACCATGACGCAGCATGGTGTCCTCTAACCCCACCTCACGCAGGGCTGCACGAGCACGAGCAGACATTGCCAGGTTGATAGATCTCCCCTGCACGAGTTCTGTGGTGCGGATATCTGTAAACCACAGGAGATGTGAACAAGTATGATTATACACGTTGTTAATTATTGTTCATTGAGCTTTTGTATCAAGCATGACAAGCAACACTTTAAAAAGTCAGTACAAAATGGTTCTTATTCAGAATTAATCAATCAGTTAAAATATAAATAATAAAAGTAATACATATATTTTCTTTTTTCTTTATTTAAATTAATTTTGCCTAATTTCAAATGATCATTCATAGTGCTATTTAAAAGTTTAGACACACAGCCCTTGCAGTACTTTTTTCTGGCAGAAATGCATAATTAACAATGTAAGTTATTGTAATTGACATTTTCATAAACTAATTTTAAAACAAGATGCTAAAACATTATAAATATTTAAAAAACTCAGCCTTGAATCAGATATACGAGACAGGTACAAACTACTGTAAAATGACAATAGCACTTTAGTCAACTTTTATGTATTAGATGATATTTATTTATAAATCCCAAAACATTGATCAAACAGATTAAGTTTTAAATATTCCTCCTACCTTTTTTACATTTATCTAGGTGATGATATCAAACATCTGGAGTTAATTCTTGGGTAGTTAATTTACATAATATCATGATTATAAAAAATATAAGCATGCCCATATGTTTGCAAAACATTATATATTATTTTGTGAATATTGAGTTATAGCGCTCCCTTTCACCTCCCACTTAGTGAAATTTGACACTGCATTGAATCTTTCACATTGAATTAACCCTTCCCATCATAGCTACGATGTTATAAGTTATGTTATTCCACATTACCTTGCCTGTACTCGTAGAGGTGCACTTCATGTCCACGCTTGCCGAAATAACAGGCACTTAGGGAACCCACCTAGCACACATTTCACATAAAATACACTGTAATATTTGGTACATGGCTACTTGTAAAATTACAACTCAATTATTAGTATTGTGATTGTGCTTAGTTTGCAGCTGTGTTGTACATTAATTGCTAAAGTTTACTACACAGATATTTTAATAATAATCCTGTTGAGATATCAATAATTTTTGCTAATTCGATCACACACCTTCTAAATGGGTACAACAATTGTGTTTTCATTGTGACAAAGTATGACAAATTGCATTGTAAACTTTACTAGTAATAATAAATGGGTATCATTAAAAGTATTAAAGCTAATAATCAAATGGGTTATATATCCAAAACTATCAACTTGGTTGTATATAAAGAAGCCCAAGTGTACCTCCCTCAATTTTAATAGACAAACATAACAGTTGTAACCAATAGTTTTGTTTAAAGCTAGAATACACATTTATAAGGTCTTAAAACCCGTCAACTTCCTCAGGGAAGTTTACAGAGCTTCTGTTTTTGGAGGCTATTTTATACCTTTTTAAGCCACCCAGTGTGTCAGCCTCCTATATGAATACTAGCCATGTGTTTTCTTTTTATTTATTTATTTCTTAAAAACTTTGAAAATACTAACACCTGTCTAATTTATGTACAGTAAATTATGATGACAGTATACAAACTTGTATATATATACCAAAATGCATCAGTGACTTGTAAGTTGGTCTGTACTATAAGCTATGTTTTAAACTATATTATTCATGCTTTGAGCCCATTAAGTTTTTGTCATAAGAAAGTTAAAATTATAAATCTAAACTCGATTTATTTCAACATCTTTTCACGAGAATTAGTGACTAGCCCATTCAACAAGGCTGACTTGGAACAGCTGACTTTATGAGGGTTTTAACTGTCTTTCTAACATCATTCTGATATTAGTACAAAACACTGTTAAATCTCATTCATTACAAAATACACTATAATCTAAGTAAAATTAAATTAAACCGTGTTGCTTTACTTTAGTAAGTAGATCCATGTGAACTATTGAAAAACCTTCCAAGAGAGTTATGGAAGGTCTAACTTGCAACCATCCCTTGTATGGAAGGAACCTACTGTAATATCCTACTATTACAATTATACACTTTAAATAAATGGTTAAACTTAATTTTGTATTCTGATTATAGTTAGAAATAACAAATAACTCAGTATGATATAAATGTGAAATTTAATGATGATAAATTAATTGACATACAAGTTTTTGAATTTTGAAACAAGATGGAGGATACAATAATGGTAAATTTTTAAATACAATTCATTAATTTTTAGGGCAGGGTGGTCGTGCTGGCTTAATGAAATAGAAATATTGGGTATTTTTTTTTTATACAAAAGATATTGTAATTTTGAAAAAATTAATTGTTGTTAAATTTTAAATTATATTAAAATTGAATTATTAGCCAAATCGAATGTTCCTGGGTTTTATGTTCTTCCAATGAATCACTAGTAAACTTAAAAAGAAATTTTCTCACCCAATGTCTGTCTTCTGCTTCTTTGTACTTCAGTGATAATAAGAATTTTAATAAAGTAACCTTTCAAATACTGCTGAATAAATGTAACCAGTTTCTTTATAATAATAATCTTGCTTCACTTCTTCCAGATCCCTCTCTCCTCTTCACCTTTTTAAAATCTCTGCTCTCTTCACTCTTCAACAATCATTCCCTGCACACTGTATCACTGACTTTAGTTCACTTTATAACTTTTGAGTTTTTATAGGTAATAAGGTGAATTTTGATTAATTTTGATATATTTAATTGTGTATTTATTATTGTTTGTATTAAAATTTGGAGACAATTTATAAATAATTATTCCTTAATTATTATTACTAATAAATTTCTAAATTAAATTAGGCCTAAGTATTGAAATGAATGTGAGATGGGTGTATGAAATGAGTCATTACAATATCCCCTCAGAAATCATGTGAAATAAATGGAACATGGTTTCGATACAATGACGAATGAATAGCAAATGATACATATAGATGTGTGATACTTAAAGAGAAGGATGAACCACATTAAATGAGTGAATTAATTGATGATCATACATACTATTTAATAAATTTAATTAACAAAACAAACAATAGGGAAAAAGGAGAACAAAATTAAAATTTTAGGGTTAGGTAGTACTTAAGCTAAGCCAACGAACAAAGTTACAAGTTTCTTAGTATACAATAAACAAACAATAGAGAAACATTAGATCAATGGCAAATATTAACTCAATGTCAAAGGACATAGTTTTATTTTTGGAAATACACATTTAATGAATTGTGTACCGAATAGCGTTATACTTTCCACTAACAAATTATTATCCCCTCCTGATAGGAAAATGTTTATATAGTATTGATTTAAAAGTGTCTATGTCACTGGGTGTATAGTTGCACTGTTTATTTGGGGAAATAGTATTAATTTCACACAGGTCCCAACGCGTCAACTTCAGTATCTTCTGTAGCGTTGTTGACCGAGTTTTTATATGCTTCAAAGAGGATATATGATAAGGTCCATATACATGCTCTTGGATAAATCAGAAATTTGGTAGGTCGATTTCCCGAGGATTTCTTGAATTATGAATGGTCCTTCGTACACTTTCAAATAATTTTGATGTTTCACCAGCTATAGCTTTAGAAAGGTGATGGGACTTTACCAATACTTGGTCATTAATTTGGAGAGAAACTGGTTTTCTCTTTTCATTTATCTTATCAGATCTCTTCTTTCTACTTTCTTCAAGTTTACGCCTTGCAATCAGTAGTTTGTGTTTCGATTGGTACTTCTTCAGCTAGAGGGTTTGATACATATTTTTCCCAAAATCTGATATTTCTTGTTCCAAACTGTAGTTCGTTTGGTGTGAATCCAGTTGATTTCATGGTAAATTTCATTAAGACATTCATTTATAACAGGTACATATTTCACCCATCTCTTATGATTCTGTGAACAATATGTTCTGAGACAGCGCTTTATTTCTCTAATTGGCCGTTCTGCAAATTAAAACTGGGGTGATACACTGGACTGTATATTAATTTGTATGCTGTGGGATTCAAATTTCCTGATCCATTCGTTACTTTTAAATTGGGTTCCGTTATCTGATTGAATTCGTTTAGGAAAACCGTAATTAGGAAAGTGATGGTGAAATAATTTATGTAATATACTTCTGGTTGTTGCTCTTTGCAGTGGATAAAGTTTAACGAATTTGGTAAAATATGTCAATAACAATTAACATGTATTTTGTATTTCCTACACTAGTCGGTAAGGGACCTATGATGTCAACTGCTAACTGGTCATTCTTCTCTCTGCATTTTAACTCCTTTGGCTTGACTGTTGAGTGGATGGTTGTTGATTTTGCAGCGCTGACATTTATCACATGATGATAACAGTTGCCTGATTGTTCGATGCATATTCTTGAAAATAAAATTTTCACGCAGTAACAGGAAACATTTTTTTGCACCACAGTGTAGATAATAGAGATGGCATTCTAGTATTAGTGGTTTAATTACTGATTCTGGGATGACTATAAGCCATTTGCCCTTAAATTTTTTGTAGTAAAGTGTTGTCATATAAACGATAATTAGTATATAATTGTTGAAATTCATTTGTTTCCATAGGTGACTGTAAGATTTCTATAAGTGGTTGTAGTTTAGGGTCTTGATGTTGAAGCTGAGGTAAGTTTCGGAGTTGATCTTGTAGATGTTGGTCGGGAATTCTCTCGATGTAATGAAATAGAATAACTCAGTGAGGTTGTTTGCAATCGCTTGACATGTGTTGTGGGGATATACGACTGAGAGTGTCAGCAGTAATGTTGTTCCGTCCCTTTGCAATGGATTATTTTAAAGTCGTACTCTTGTATAGCCAATATCCATCTTGCTAATCTATTGTTTAGTAAACGGCAGGTTTTCAAAAAAGTTAAGGCGTGGTTATCTGTAATTACTGTTAACTTAACGCCCATAACAATGTATCGACACTTTCTGTAGGCAGTGGATTATAGCCAATAATTCCTTTTTTTCGGTTGTGGTGAAACGCTGTTCTGCTGGTTGTAATGTGCGTGATATGAACATAATTGCAGCTTTTTTCGTTATTGTCTTTTATTTGATATAGATGTCCGCCAATTGCAAATTCGGACGCATCGGTCTGTAAGTAAGAAATTCTTTGGATGGATCGGGGTGTGTTAGAGTGTTAGTTTTTTATGAACAGCTGTTTAATTTTGTTGAATGTTGTATCATCATCTCTAGTCCAATGAAATTTAACCTTCTTTGACGTTAGCCGTAATAGTGGCTGGACTGTTTCAGAGAATTTATGAAATAAATTTATTGTAATAATTTATACATCCGAGGAATGCTTTTAATTGTGTACGACTTCTGGGAGTTGGGAAGTTTTAGAATTGGATCAATCTTACTGTTATCCATACGAAGACCTTCATTTGTTAGAGTAAAACCTAGGAATGGTACAGAATCTTTACAGAATTGAGATTTTTCAAAGTTTATTGTCATGTTGGCTTCAGCTAGCTTTTTGAATATGTATTCTAGGTGTTGTAGATGTGTATTGAAATCGGGGGAAATGATACATATGTCATCAACGTAAATTGCTGTGAAAGCTTCTATCTCATCATCAAACACGTTATCAAGAGCTCTTACTAGTGCAGCTTGGGAAGTAGAAATTCCAAATGGTGTGACTTTGTACTGGTAGGTCTTGCCTCTAAATTGGAATGCGGTGTATTGACGCGAAGTTTTAGTAAGTGGGATTTGCCAATATGAAGCCGTTAAGTCTACACTGCTTATGAATTTCGCGTTTCTACATTTACTCAGAATTTCGCTAACACTGCGGTTACATTCGAAATCTGGTTTAATTATTGCGTTTACTTTGCGGGCATCTAAACACAATCGAATTTCTCCAGACCTTTTAATTACTGGGATGATAGCATTTACGTAGGTAACTTTTGCTTCTCTCGATTATGTTTAAGGTTCTCCATGCGTTGAATCTCAACTTGTACAGCGTCTTGGTATGCTTGAGGTACTGGATAGGTTAATGATTTAAAATTTTTAGGATTTTCTATATTTAATTCGTGTTCATATTTAGTGCAACATCCGGGTTTGTCTGAGAAAACGTCCCTATATCGGTATAGTAGATTGATCAAACATTGTTTTTGTTCTTCATTTATGTAGTTATTAGGGATTAGAGTTTTCATTATATCTTCCACCGACATTTTATCTTTGGTTGATATATTGTGTTGTGCATCAATGTAATCATTATTCTCATTATTAATCTTGTTATCTTCCCATTGTTTTATAGTGCCATACTCATTAAATGTTGACATTGAGTCATTAAAATCTTCCATAAGCATAACGCCTTGTTGAGTGGTGATTTCACATAAGTGCCCTTCATTTATTGCCATTACAAACTTCATTACAACATGTGTATTGTTTATTTTCATATATTTATTGTATTATTATTAAAGTTTAGCTCTGCTTTCCATAATACTAGCATATCCCATTCCTAAAATCACTGGTTTGACAAGATGCGGTACTATAAGGAATTGTATTGTGAGTAGTCTCGTCAGCTACCGTGATAGGTACATATATGACTCGGTTGATTCGTTTTGAAATGTTTCCAATAGCAGTTTTGATGGTAGTATTGGCTAGAGGCAGTTCTTCAAATGGCTTTAATGATTGTTTGGTTATCCATAAACCAAGACTCTGACAAACAAGTAATAGATGATCCGGAATCAATTAAGGCATTAGTTTCTACATTATTAATTTTGATGTTAATTTCTGGACATCTTATTTGTATAGGATTAGTTATTATTGGATGTTCTATTTTTTCATCAAAAAGGAAATCTTTATCACATATTATATTGTTAACTTGAAATTCACTACTAGGGTTATAGTTTGAAGAATAATTCTGATTTAAATATCCGAGGTCGTTATTTTCTAGCGCTGTAGTTTCGTATTTTATTTCTGGTGCGATGTTTCCTCGGTTCCGTTCTACAGCGCGCAGCCGTTTTCCCGCCGCTGGAACGTCTTTCGCTGCGGTCGTTGCCGGTACTAGAAGGTAGATTTCGAGCATTTTCTCCCTGCCGCACGATAGTGCATACTTGTGCCTGTTCTGTGGTGGGGTAATGTCTATCGTTTCCTGGGTAGTAGTGAGTATTCTGTCGATTTTGGTAGTGGTCTTTGTATGGTTGTGTCTTACTCTTGAATTCATTATCATTACGACTGTTGTAATGGGTGGTAAATAGTTTTTGTTATGTTGGTTTCGATCATTATAATGTTGATTTTGTCCCGTGATATTGATTCCTTGGCTGATATGCTCTTTGTTTCAATGTTATTATGTGGTGTGACTGGGATTGGTGAGGTTTCTGGTGTATTGGCTTATAAACCAGATGAATTGTGATTTTGGGATGAAATTATTTTGTTCCGTTTTGGGCCGTCTCGGATGTCTTCTCGTTGTAGTAATCGTTCAAAACTCTTTAATGGTGTTAATGTTTTGAACGCTCCGGCTATCCTGAATAATTTGTTCAAACCGTTCCGATAAAATGGTGACGATTTCTTCTTCGGTTATTAGTGGGGTAATCGATTGTAGTGTGATAACACGCTCGGTGAAGTATTCAGCACGAGTCAAATGTTCCATTATTCTTGTAATGTTCTGATTCTATTTTTTGCACGTATGCCGCGTTGCACATCACGACTCCAATATTTCGTAGTAAATTCTTGTGCAAAAATCCTCCCAGTTTTTAATATCGTGTTTTATTAATTGGAACCATCGTGACGCGTGACCTTCGAGACTACTTTCTAATATGTCAATGAGATGTTCAGTGTTAGATGTGTGTGTGAGTTGCACACGACCTATATTTTTTTCGTAATACCTTCTAATTTTTTGTAAAAATTCCATTGGACTGGTAGAACGTCCGTTGAATTTTGGCACTTGTCTGTCTACAGAATCTCCTCCGGTACAAATGACTTGCAGTGGTTCACATGGTTTCGTCTCAATTTGAGATTTAGATTTTATATTTTCTAATTCACATTCATATTTATTAATACACTCGGCTAGATTTGTTTATTCTATCATGATTGTTTTGGATTTGTGGTTGAATTTCATTTATAATGGTTTTGATTTGTATTTTATTTGTTTCCGCGTTTTTCATGTCGTACTTGGTCTATAGCATTTTTTATTTCAAAAGCAATTTTATTTTCTAGAGTTTTGATTTTTGTTTTGTACCGATTCTAATATCTTGAACTGTTGGTTTATTCATCTGTTGGTTTACAAATGCCTTATGTTCTTCAAAACTATGATTTAATTCTCCTCTAATGCTGTCAGTGGATTCTTTAATTTTCAGGTCTATTTTTTCACGGAATTGATCTTGATTGTCCCCTTATAGCGTTCAATTCATTTCGGAATTCAGTTTGATTATCCCGCAGTTCATTAATTTGTGTCTCGAGTGTCTCCCTACAAGATTTGATTTCATAGCTAAGTTCGATTTTAGTTTTAGAAATACAATCACTTATTTCGTTTATTTTTGCGTTTAGGTTTTCGTTTAACTCAGATTTAGTGTTAATCAAATTTTCATTAAGTTGTTTTAAAACCGTTCATGATAGCATGAAGAGATGTCGATTGGGATTCGTCAGCGGTTTGTTTATTTGACCTGTCCACTGCCAATGGCATCAACTGATTGAGTATAATGAGAATGTTCAACTACAACGTTTTAGGTGTGGGAGGCGCAGTAGCTCCATCTTCACGTCTCTGCAGGGAATCAGGGAAATTTGCCGCGTATGTGTTGGTAGCACTGTTTTCATTCATCCGTGATTGGTTGTCGACCGCTGTGAGAATGTTGACTTGGTTAGCGCGAGGAATTGTGGGAGTTTGTTCTGCTTCTTCTCTCTGTTCGCTTTCGTCTTCGATACCGGGATTAATGGCGTCTTTGTTTACGTTTAGCACTTGGTTATTTTCCATATTAATCTGTTGGGAATGGGTACCGTTTAGGGTATCTTAAATTAAAAATCACGGGACATTAATTGCGATAAAAGATAGAATAATATTACAGGACTAATGTATTATGTTAATTAAATGTTTATATAGTGAGTTATTAAATAACCTATAGCCTATTGACAGACAATATGAATAAATGACAACTAACTACGTACAGTACTTATGTCCTAGGCTATTGTTTACGATTTAGAAAATTGTCTCAAATCAAAGATTATAAATATTTCATTAAGCCACTACGTTTGGGCGCCAATTTTGTAATATCCTACTAATACAATTATACACTTTAAATAAATGGTTAAACTTAATTTTGTATTCTGATTATAGTTAGAAATAACAAATAACTCAGTATGATATAAATGTGAAATTTAATGATGATAAATTAATTGACATACAAGTTTGAATTTTGAAACAAGATGGAGGATACAATAATGGTAAATTTTTAAATACAATTCTTAATTTTTAGGGCAGGGTGGTCGTGCTGGCTTAATGAAATAGAAATATTGGGTATTTTTTTTTTATACAAAAGATATTTGTAATTTTGAAAAATTAATTGTTGTTAAATTTTATTATATTAAAATTGAATTATTAGCCAAATCGAATGTTCCTGGGTTTTTATGTTCTTCCAATGAATCACTAGTAAACTTAAAAAGAATTTTTCTCACCCAATGTCTGTCTTCTGCTTCTTTGTACTTCAGTGATAATAAGAATTTAATAAAGTAACCTTTCAAATACTGCTGAATAAATGTAACCAGTTTCTTTATAATAATAATCTTGCTTCACTTCTTCCAGATCCCTCTCTCCTCTTCACACTTTTAAATCTCTGCTCTCTTCACTCTTCAACAATCATCCCTGCACACTGTATCACTGACTTTAGTTCACTTTATAACTTTTGAGTTTTATATGTAATAAGGGTGAATTTTGATTAATTTTGATATATTTAATTGTGTATTTATTATTGTTTGTATTAAAAATTTGAGACAATTTATAAATAATTATTCCTTAATTATTATTACTAATAAATTTCTAAATTAAATTAGGCCTAAGTATTGAAATGAATGTGAGATGGGTGTATGAAATGAGTCATTACACACTACTCTTCATGTGACTCCACACAATTTCACTCCAGGAAAGTCATGTGATTCTGCCCTGTATCAGTTCACACTTGGGAAATATATATAGTACTTTGAGAATAATTTTGACGTCAGCGGGGTTTATAAAATACAGTGTAGTGATTGTCCCAAATACTATCTCGGATGAAACAGGTATATCATTCAAAACCCGTTTTAAGGAAAACCTTTCAAAGAATACTGCTTGGTAACTTAAGGTCAAATTACACTGAACATTTCATACAAAATGGAAAAACTACTGCAATATATGTAAATAAAAACCTACAAATAATTCACAAATGCAAGAAAAGTAGTTTAATCTCCAAACTTAAAAATTATGAGATATACAAAGCATTACAAATTTACCTAAACAGTGTACTGAATGATAAGATAAACAATAAAGCCAATTTATTATTTGACACAACAATGCATCTGGAAATGATGTGTCGGTGAACAAAATCCATCTTGACAAGTTTCTTCATCTAGTAATCGCAAACTGTCCGCCCAGCACACACGAACATGTGGCCACCACGCCATAGCAATTCGTGTTTTGAAAATGTTTTAAATATTTATTTAAGTATAATTGTGTTGTGTACTGCGTATTTTTTATTTTAATCTACAACGAAACGCTAATGCATGGATACCTGATAATGTCAGTGCGTTGATAAAACATGTAACGTCGCTAAATTAAGGAACGTCTGAAGGTAAATTCATTAGAACCGTAAGAATCATTGTCTGTGGTATAAAAGCAAGACAATTAGAACTTTCACTGATAGCCAAATACCTTTGAAGGGGTTGGACTCTTGGTGTTTAACTCCTAATTTTTCTGTTATTTTTATCATGTTGTTTTGTCCTTCAGTACAATCAACAATAAGCTTCCAGGTTATGTAGGGTTCATGCTGATACTCTGGCATACTTAGGCTCGTCATCAAACATAATTGAACTTCTTGCATTCTAAATGGAATTTATAAATGTGATTTCTAGAGCTATTTTGAAGTGGGTGCACATTGAACAGATGAGAAAGTGAAGGATGCAGCCGGGTTAAAGGATGAGTTAGTTGGTTCTAAAGTGACCTTCCAGTAGGGTAGCATCTGATCTAGTCTCCTTGAATAATTTTTTGACTTCTCACTCAGAGTCGGTATTTTTAGGAATAATCCGCTACGTAGATTATAATGAGCAGAAAGAAACTGCTGGATACATGCTCTACATTAATTAGGAAAAATTGTACCATATTTGGTGTTATGAATAAGAATGGTAAATTTCCCCAGGAAGACTTCATCAGTTGTGTTCCGATTTTTTGGGATTGCTGAAATTATAAACTTTTAGGCTTTCTTTTACAATATTTCCCTTGATAATTCAGCAGTTGACAGCCACCTTTTAGAAGAAGTTATAGGAAAAATTCTTTCTATGAAGTCCTCAACTGTGAAGTCAGTATTGACATCCACTCTTATGTTTGTCCTTTCTATATTTTTATCATTGCTGAAATACTTACACAAGTATTGATGTTAAAATCAGCTTAAATCATGTCAACTCTTTTCTGAGTAAGAATGAATGAAAGGATATGAATAGTGAGACTAATTTTACAACATAGAATCCTGAGAGAGTGTGAGTTAACTTATTTGTCTCTGTTAACATTGGCTGTGTAAAATTGATTTTTCACCTCAGTGAGTGGGGGTGAATAAATGAAAATGAGTAAGTGCTTGTGTAAGGGATGGTAAGTTTGAGAAGAAGAGAAATTCACAGTGTAGCAGCAGAGTGATGTTGATGGAAAATATAGATATGTAGGTTTATTCAGCAATTTGTTTACATATGTTATTACTCTTTTTGCATTCAAAAGTGGGATAGATAATGACAACTCATATGTGCAATGCTTTTATAAAAGTTGGAATTCCTAATTATTGGAGATGAAAACTATCTAACCCTTTGGCATATACAAAAAAACTACCTGGAAAGAAAATTAGCTACAAAAACTTAATGTAAAACTCTAATAATGTATATTTTTGTAAAGCCATTTATAAGGTAGTTTAAATGGATTCTGAGACAAATTTATTTTATATTACAATATAGGATTGTATTACTTGATGTCAATGTATGTGGCTAATAACAAAATAATTTTTATGACTATAATTTTGTTGTACATCGTTAACTCAGCCTATTCTTGCAATTTTGTGTTTATATATAAATATACATACATTCAAGTATATTACAAGAAATTACATTACTATTATACAAAATTAAAGTACACTTTTACTAATAAAAAAATGAGTAATTATTTATCCACAAGTCTTCAACCTTTTTATTGAATGCAATAAATAAAAGTTAACAAGCAAGTTATATTTTAATACGTTATGTAGTTATATTTGTATTAGAACTTTTGAAGTTAAGTGTGTTTTTTATACAAGTTGTTGCCCCTGATTTGTAAAAAGAAAACCGCATAATTTTTTTATTCCTATTATTCTAAAGTAACATTATACAAAACCAAATAAATTGCAAAATAAAAAAAATATTCTTTATACTTGTGTATCTTTGATAATATACACAAGTAATATAAAATAAACTAGAATTTAACTTTAAACAATCATTTTTGTATAAGATAAAAAATCAATTTACTGAATTTTAGTTAAATTTACACATAACCAATAATAACTGTAATACAATTCACATAGTGAAAATATCTTCTGTAGTTGTGATATTGAAACCCAATTTGTACCAAAATTTAATACTGTTAATACTAAAAATATGAATAGCAATTAATTCTATAACAAAGTTTGATATAAACTAACCAGCCCTCCTCCCACAATGATAATCTTGAGTGGCTTCCCCTGCTCTTCCATGTCCAGGACTGACCACTGTGTAGAGGTAGCAGTTGCTCTTATATAACTAGTTTCCAGATGATATCTGATAGTGAAGCCTTTAAGCCAGTCTGTTACACTACCCTGATGTAAAAACTTGTATTGTCTCACCTATTATTGTGTGTACTAAGACATCCTAAAAATGCTGAAATGCTTTACAAATCTCTGTACCAATTCATCTGTTATATTGATTACACAATTATTCAAATGATAGATTTAAAAAATGAAACTTTAGAAATATTGCATTTAAAATCAGAGCTTTTTTATACTATACAATATTTCAGATGTTTTGTGATAAAAATGATAATGATTAGTTTATTTGTTTTGTTTCCTTCAACAACCCATGAACAATTTGGGAGGGGGGGGGGTGTTAAAAAGCTTTTGAACCTGAAAATAAAATGTCCTTGCTGACTTATAAGTAGATTCAAGGACTCAAAACTGTGTGTTTCTCCATTATTGTAGTAGTAGCTTTACCAAAACTAATAATATCTGAAATTGTTACAGAGCTTGCTAATACCAGAAATATCATTAATATTAATTTAATAACTGGTTAGTAAAACATACTCTTTTATAAACAAAAGCTAAAAATTATAACAATTCACAAGGGATCAATTTAAATATACAGCAAAGCTAGTTTATAATTTAAAAAAAATATATTTTAATAAAAACAACTCAATAATGTTGCTGGTACCACATCTTTAAAATAAAACAAGTTTATAATGTCAAGAGGTGTTTATGAATCTACTAGGTAAACTAAATCTCTCTAGCACCTATTTAGCTTCTTTTGGAACAATAGATTCCAAAAATTTTTTGTAACACTAACGTCATACTGATATTGGTACATTACAATATTTCGAGCCTGTGGTTATTTTTGTGTACAAAATAAATTGCTTATCTTTACACAAGAGGGGTTGCACCCATTCATGGGCGTGAGGGATTGCATAAAAGCAATTTCCTTATACTTACATTTTTATTTTTTGTAACTGTCCTTCAATCTGTGATTCTTCTAAATTATCTGTCTGTCCATCTGTGTGATAACTCTTGATAGAAAGATCCTACAGACTTCAAACTTTGCGTGAGTTTCTCAGCCGTTTAGGAAAAATGAATCTTAACTTTATTTAAAAGCCTTTAACCGTGGAAGCGTCTATCAGAAATTCTAAAGTGTGTGCTGATTTTAATAGGTTTTACAAGGTCCCTTTGTAAATTTCATAAAAAAATCTTTATTTAGTAAGTGTATAAAATGTTATATATATGTTTTCTTGTTATAGCATATATTGTATTGTATTTGGTATTTGGCACGTGAAAGAATATATTACATAAAAGTATTCACGTTATAATCAAATAAAAGATGTTTCAAAAGTCTGAAATAGTCAAATTGTACGAAATTTAGTTGTCGACACAAAAATATATAGTGTTATAGGGCTCAGAAATAAACATGGAAATAATGTTTATGTTTACAAAGAAAAGTGAAAAATTTTTGCCCATTTTCAGTTGCTAAGCAACACAATGAAATAACCATAATAAAATAAATTTGACTCTCATGCAAAATAACGTGTTTTTCTATCTTTTTATGAACTTATCTGATTTAGAACAGTATATAAGTCAGTTTTTACTTCAAAATTGATACAAAAACAAAACAACAAAGTAAATAAGACTCTAACAAAGTCAGTCATGTCACATTATTACAATGTCACGAATACCACTTGATCTACAGGTATCACCCATTTTGAGGTATTATATAATCAACTGTGTATGATAAAACTTTGCCTAACTCAAATAAAAATACTTTTGAGCAAAGAGCAAAATTATCTGTTTATAAATATCAATCTCCATTACATAGAAGTTACAACAAAATCACATATATCAAAACCACACAGATTGTCAACTAGAAGCAGGATAAAACAAAATCAAAGACAATTATCATTAAAAACTCATAGGCTTTTTGATTGATGTATAATTTAAAGGTCTTTGACTGCTAATAATGCTTTTAGTGGTAAAATACAATTGACCATATTGGGATCGATCGCACTTTGGAAGTTGTAAAAAAATAGAAAATCATTAAAAAAAAACTTGTAACACAATTAATTGTAACTTGTATATATGAAATCATCTGAAATAAAAGTGGAGTTGCATGTCGCCGTATGCATTTCAGCTCTTGATATCCTTTGGAATTTGTTTTACTCTAGTCCAATTACCTACAACGGGAAAATTGAGAGTATTACTAGTCTAGAACAGTGGTCCTCAACCTGGGGGGGGGGGTTCAGGAACCTCAGGGGGTCATGAAAGCTCACATCGGGGTACATAGGGGAAAAAAGCTAAGTTTTTGTTCCAAAAACTTACTGGTTTATCCTTCATTACAAAGTTTTTCTATATGACGAAACATTTTCAATGGTTTCATTGGTTCAGTGGACAATAATTTCACCAAATGACACACTGCAGCTTATTTCCAAGGGACATGAACCCAAACTTCAAATAAGACTCGTATTTCCTGAATTTTTGTTTGACCTGCCTCTGCCTCATTACTCACGGAAGCATTCTTTTTTTTTAAATGTATCTATCACAGCAGTGAACTAACAAAAAAACAGTAAAATAAACACATGAAAATAAAGACACAAGTTAGATCAGACAGGCAGAAGACCAAGTCATCGGCATCCTGAGTTAGTACACAGTTAGCAGCACAGGGTGATCGCATTTGTTAATAGGCTTCTTAACGTGATCAAAAGTATTATATTTTCATTTCACATTAGGTATTATCGGTTTTACTGTTGTACTATTATTAGTGGCAGAATAAATTTAGTTTTTATTACGTATCTTATGAGGCTAAACCATAAAATATAACACAGCATTTTACAGGATATGATTCCTATTTATTTAGTGGTGTTGAACGCCTTGCCCCCCCCCCCCCCCAATTTACGGTTGGGGTCGTCAAAATTTAAGATAAAAAAGGGGAAAGTAGGTTTAAAAAGGTTGAGAACCCTTGGTCTAGGGTACAACTAGCTGAGTGTCTTGGCCTGCTGTTTCAACAATCACTTAAATGGTTTTACTTCTTTTTTGCATTAAGTTTTATGAGAAAATCCAATATTTTTACTAGCAGTGATGAACCAAACATAGGAAAACCATTAGATAAAAAATTACTTCAACGTTCAAAGGTTTAAAAAATGTTGAAATTTAATGAGCACCCAAAAATATAAGCTTTGTTATTGGAAAAAGAAAGGAAAAAGCAAAAATGAAAACTTGATGGCGAGTTGCATCTTTTATAATATTATAAATAAGATAAAATTATCACCCTTTTTGCAATGGTTTTATTTTAAAATTATGGATTGGTACTCCAACAAATAGGTTAGGATTTTTCAATGTGATTCACATAAGTTTGATTTTTTATGTTTAAAAATATAAAAATTTATATCTCTAAAAAAAATGTTATGGTACTTCGAATATGGGGTTGAAACCTGTTTCCTGGCATTTCTCAGTGCTAAATCTAAAAAAATAGGTACATTTATGTAAATAGCACTATTAGAAATTGAATTAATAATTTTTCTTTTTTTCATCTTGTATTTTTTAAGTAAGGATCAAGTTAAAAACCTACCAAAACTTTTAGTATACTATAGTCCTTAGAATATTACACCTTGATTGTGAATAACTTTTAGAATTTGAGATACATACATTTTGTTATACCTAACACTTAATTTTTGCCATTATAACTCATAAAATATTGTAAAAATTATTTTTTTCACTTTTTAATGTAATATTTTTTTTAATTTTAGTTAAAAAAATCATTTATAAAACATCACAACTAGAAAGTGACATATTAGCAGATTTAGCATTTTCAGTAAGGAATGCCTTTAAACTCTGCGAGAAGATTTAAAGCATTTATTCAAACTTAATTGGCAGGTAGGCAAATTATTGCCATTTATTTAAAATAAATTGCAACGGTTTACCTAAAAACTTTTTTTGCTTACACTAAATCTAATACCTTTTTCTCCTTTGTACTGTGACAATATTTTCAAACAGTACAAACCTATTTTTTATATTTCTACCGTAAAAATTGATGTGTAACAAACAAAAATGAAAACCAGGGAAAAGTAAGCATTTTAGGATTTAAAAATACACGAAAAAAATATATTTTTAATCCATGGAAAAAAAGGTACATGTTGGATTCTTTTTGGAAAATTTGACTTTTTAGAAAATAGGCCAAGGTAATATTTTACCACTTCATATTTCAATGTGAACTAAGGTAACTTCACATAAATATAAAACAATCAATGTTTGTACAAAGGGTCGGAGGGAGGGGGGAGAACTAGAATGTTTGGTTGCATTGCTGTAATGGTTTAATGACTTTCAGTAACATTATCTTCATCTTACTTTCGAACGAAGTTACTGAGTAAATGATTCTGTGAGTTTATTCAGCTACCACAGGTAGCGTGCAAATTATTGATGAATCTCCGCATGTTCAGGAGTTGAATATAGTTATAATTTAATATCACAATAAGCAAAAAGAATGTAAAGGAAGGTACCTAACTATGTACAATAATGGTAATATATCAAATCAAATAAAACGTAAATAAGAAAATTCTTTATTAACATCAACAAAGGAACAATCAACAGCTTGATTAAATATTTCAACACTTTGTATCATTACATGTACCAGAAAATAACAGGTATCACTTACTAATTAATGAAAGAAAAAAACCTTAATGCTTAGAGATAAATTAAATTATAGCCTACTTAAAGAAAACCGATACGTACTTTCAATATGATACAAGGCGAGTTTTTACAAAAATACATGATCTTTATGTAAAGTAAAACAATAAGACAGTATAATCATGTACACTTGATGTAAATAGAACTAAATAAATAATAAAAAACAAACCAAATTAATCAAATGATTGTTGATGAAATCAATACTAACGAAGAACTATCATTACCATGTACAAAAATAGGGACACGACTTAGTCATGAGATTTCTTCCAAATTTTGTCACAGTTTCCCTGTAGAATTTGAGCGAGTTTTGAGTCTTGCTTGGTGACTAAATTGTCAATCAGGTACTTAATGTTCATGTATGCTGTGAAAGGGCTTGGTACTGTCACTCTTGTAGTTTCAAATTTATGGATCACTTCATCAATTTCTTTTATCTCTTTTAACTTTAATTCAATATTTTCGTCACTTACACCATGACTGTCTGTGCCATTAGTTGTAATAGCTTCACCATTTTGGGCTGAATGAACTGTAGTTGTATCACCATTTTGAACAATTGAAGTCGCTGGATTAGTTTCTTTTCCAGTTTTCTGCAAAAGTTTATGGGCATCTTCTGAGCATTCATTTAGTGATTTATTTGCCTGTACTAATTCTTGTTCTTTTGCATTTTCAGCTGTATTAGATTTCAGTGCAGCTGTGTTTTGTTGTTCTTGATTTTTTGGAAAAGGTGTTGATTTTTCTTCTTTTTTGGGGACAACTATTACAGAATCACCTTTGTTTTGAGCTGAATTCAGGCTTTCATTCTTGTTTTCTGCAACATCTTTTTTGCTGGTTTGACTTTCAACACTGAAATTGCCATTTGTTTCATCATCAGCTAGCTCTGAGATAGTTTGGGTTTTGTTCTTTATTTTATTTTGTTTGGTTGTCTTACAATCCACACTCTTTTCCATTGTAATTTTTTTCTGGATGTTTTCTTTTGTTACTGTGTTCTGTAACTCCTCCTTCAAAGCTTTCTTGACAAAGTAGGACACATTCTCTTTATCTAGTACATCTGAACTGCATCTGGTTATCAACTCTGGCAGCCAGTCCATCTTGTACAGCTCCACTTCCTGCCTACCATCACCACTACCATTCTCTGCAGGCTTCTCCTCACGCTTGGACCGCAGTTCCACCACCTTCTCCCAGTTGTTGCTCATCCATTGGACTATCGACGCACATACAAACGCCCTCAAACTTTTGGCCAGTTGTATCTCCTTATCAGTCTTGTACTCCATGGTAAAAATGCTATTTTCAGCAAAAATACCTGCAAAATCACATTTAAAATGGTAAGTATAAACATTTTGCAGACAAAACCAGTGCATAAGTAACATATACTGTACAGTTTATATATATAGGTTAATCGCTCTGTATCTGTTACAAGCATTAATATTTCAATAATTAATATATTTTAAAATCATATTGTCAAACCATAAAGTAGTAATCATAAGAGCCCATTCCTCAAAAGAATTTTCATTTTAAAAGTAACTTCTGGCAATATTTTTTAACTGTTTTACTGTCACTATAACTAGAACTTAAAATTGACGATTTTTCTAGAATAAGAAAATTAACAAACTGCTGATTTTGGTGCCTACTAGGTTTTTCTTTTTGTTCTCTTAGGACAAGGAGATTAGAAATTGCAAATAGTCCTAAAAGGACCTTTGCGCTGCTTTCAGAGTGACAGGATATTCTGGATGGGTAAGGTTGGGAGTAGGGGCCGCTTCCTGTCAAGAGCCATGAGGAAGAATTTAGGGTATTAATCTTAGTCATGTCTCATTGGAAGAGGGGAAGCCAGCTCTGAACCAGCCTCTCCAATCAAAGCAGGCAGGGGATGACACGCCATTATGTCTAGGCTAATAAGAACCTTTGACATTTAGGGAGCCCCACCAACTCCAACAGTCATCTCCTGCAGTACATTAGACCTATCAATCAACCCTTGCACCCAAGAATCTCGACATTTGCAGTTAGTGATGTGCCGCTCCTAGACATCCATAAGGTTGCCCAAACACTAACTTGTTACTAAAGTACTTGCTAGTGAAAACAAGTTTCATTAATTCATGCATCAAGTAACAACCTTAATCTTCTCTGTGAACTTATCGTTATTATGAGAATTTTAATTCTTTTATGTATTATGTATGTAAAAGGGTTAATAAGGTTTTTATTTGTACTGTTTACATGAATGTCTGAGAAGTAAGGATATTTTTTTTAAATACTGAAACAGTTCTTTGAGCAACTTATTGCAGCTAGTAACCAACTTATCCAAACTTTCCTCAACATCATCCTGACAGTGATGATAGCATTATTCTGTCATCATTACTTTCAAAGTGCTTACAATTATACTAGTGCTTTGTACATGACATAATAATAATCATGTACAAAAGAAATATTAGTCAGATGAATGATAAATCTACAAGGTACCAACGTTTCTATACATGATCAAACTGTTCCCAATTAGCCAAAAATCTATAGAATTAGTCTCAGATAGTTACCAACAGGACAAAACCAAATATTGTCACGAGTGCACATATCCTGGACTAGGCATTCTTCTTTTGTTTTGAATAGTCAAATACATTTTTACACAGTTTCATTTCTTGTAAATTTTTTACCATAAATCTCTTGTATCCGACAGTGGATTTTGGCTGCCTTAATGTTTTTTTGCGTTTAAAACCAACAACTCTCATGGTTGGTAGATTATTTTTATGGTTGTACACGATCATAGGTGACGGAAAACATAACGTGTCAGTTGATATGATCGATAAAGAGACACCAAAACTAACACCACCTATTATTAACATGTGGCACAGTACTAGGACTTTTGAGGGATCAAAACAAAACAGTACCTACTTTCCAGACACATTTCGTATTTTTTTTAACTTCTCAAACAAAACAAAATTATAACTTTATAATTTTATTACAACAGCTTTGCTAAATATAGAAAAAAATATTTTCTGCTTGTGTACTGTTTTTAGATTCTGGAATCATATTATCTTATTATTTATTGTGCATAAAAGAAAACTTACTACAAATAACAAAAAAACATATGTTTAGGTACAAAGGCTCTGTACAGATCTTACCAGCAGGGGAAATGACAGACACAAGTATGGGTAGAGCCAAACTGGAGGGGTGATGGGTCTGGTAGTGGAAGGCAGCTGAGAAAGCAGCGACAAGATGTCGCAGGAAGCGTGAAGGAGCGCACCCCAGTCTGCCAACGAAGGCTCCCGTCAGCTGTCCGCTCAAGTAGAACCACAGCTGTAACAGTGAACAATTAATTTGTCACATTGTAATATATTTTTGAACATGTAGTTCATGAGTTTGTTTTCCACATAAAAGTAGAATACGTTAACATATTTGAGTTGGAAAAACAGATAAATATGAATTTTAATTCAAATTGGGTACTAAATAACAACTTTACTTTGTTTCAAATTTGGAGTCAAATTCTAAGGATCACACCAATGAATTTAGAAATCTTGGAACCAGCAACTGAGAGCGAATTATACATTGCGTCTTCGCTTCTCGACCGATGGTCATACGTTCATTTTTTATAGCTCAGGATTTTTCAGTTCTGACTGTTGAATTCTTTTGGCTCTTTCCATGTTAAAGTAGAAGACACTCAAATTCCTCAGAGTTCAGACTAAGTGGTGGTAACTTGAATTATTTTACTATAATAACATACTTTGTAGGCTCCTTCACTGAGATTTGTAAGTAGAAAGGAATATAAATCCATGTTTGTAGAAGCCACAAAATGGTAATAATAGACCAGTATATGGCACTTGTCATCAGTTCCAAAATTTGGTTTATATAGATTTAACATACATGTGGGGGATAAAAGTTTAATTGTCAGCTGTGTAAAAACGAGAAGGTAAACAGAAGTTAACATATAAAATAATATTTAATAAATCACACACACTTTCATCCCAAAACATATCTGTTACATCTACCACATAATAAAAATTTTGGAACTGTTGACTAGGTAAGGTACCATGCATTTGTAGGGATAGTCATATAATTAGATTTTTATTGTGAGGTTAAGAGTTCATTCAACATTTGGACATTATGATATATGTTGATTTCAACATAAATTGGACACAGCAAAAAACTAAAAGTTTGCAAATTGGAAGAGTTTAAATGCAGTAAATATTTTATTTCTCGGATGAGGCCCTCCCCTCCCCCCTACCAGTCTAAAGCAAGTAGATATTGCAGTGCAAATCTATACTCCAACATTTATGTCTTGAAACAGTGTAAATAATTCTGCACATAAATACTGAAGTCAATAAACACATTTCTCAAAATATCTATACAGTCAGCTCACTACATATGTTCAGTCAATGAACAACTCTATAAGTTGTTGCCTGTGAGATAGGCTTGTAAATGAAATGATTCAAAGGTTTGTGATATTATGAATAACAGAGGAATTTTCATCCATTTTTCATATTTCTTTTCTTTCTCTTCATTTCTTCCTTTTATTCATGAACTAATTATATCCTCATTTGATGAAGAGGATAGATTCAATCCTCGAAACGTTGTGTTATACATTTTGTAACATATAACAATGCCAAATATCCGAAACCTATTAAAACCAAGAAAAACTCTACTACATTAGTGGAAGCAACCTTGAATTAAACGGCATCAAGTGATGTTCACAAACACACTGTTGATCACAGACACTGTAGCAACCACGCGCTGTCCAACAGGGCTCTGTAAACAATTCAATAACATCACAGGCCATCGCAGTCTTTCGGCTTGCGTCGTCATTCTTCATTTACAATTTCATGAATCTGTCTCATAAAATACAATATTTGGGATTAATCAAATTCTGAATCAAGGAGCTGAAAATTATTTCATATTTTGCCAATAAGTTCTTAGAGACAGAAACACTGTTTATGAGATTTTCCCAGTTCTACAGATAGATTCCCGGCTTATTCCCAGTTGGGTGGCACCCCAGATGTGCTTTAAATTGTACCACCTAACATTACTACATAATGTCTTGCAGACTGTGTAAGCAGCATTTCTAGTTTACTGAATCATATTTAGTTAGTAAAAACACTCCATCTTTAGTTTCTTAAACATGTTTGTAAATATTCTATAAATAGCAGTTGTATGTAGGAGTTTAAGAATCATCTGAATTATTCACCACTATGTAGCACTACTGATCTGTTTTCGCTCGTTTTCCTCAGCTGTTTTTAAAAGTAAATTTTATGTCATCACTATTACAATAGTTTATCAAATAATATATTATACCTCCTTTAAGTATATAGACGAAAACTTTTAACTTACATATGAGAATCCAGTTTAATACACAAGTAAACTAACCCATTGGCCTTGTATCACGGAACGGTTCCGTGATAAATTAGACTAATATTGTTGTAACACATAAGAAAAACTACAATACTACAGTTAATTGAAATTTAAATGAGCAATAAGTTACTACAAGAATATTAGTGTACTACAAGAGAAAAAAATCAATATTCATGGAATTTTCAGTATTTAGAAAAAACATTTATTCTGACAAACTATGCATATTATATATATATATATATATATATATATATATATATATATATATATATACACACATATTCTAGTATTGCTAGAGAAATACATTTCAAATAAAATAAAAGCAACAATGGGGTATTTTATTTTATATTGTTTGAGTAAAAAAATTTACAAACTTGTTTAGTTTGTACAGCATTATTATTTTTAAATTATGACCAAATATATCACTATCTATTTACTATTAAAGCCCATTTCATGTTAATCCAAAAAGATATAAAATATAACCAAATAACTTGAAAAATAAATTTTTTATAAACATATAACAAAACTCTTACGTTTTTAGCATTTTTAATAGGATAACCCAGTTGAGCTGATAGTCAAAATATATATAGCCAATGGGTTAAGAACAAACATCAGCTGATTTGATGTGGTACGACATTACTGTTCCGCTGCCAATGCGCAACTTAATTCGTGTCTGCTGGGACATGCAGGCCAAACAAAATGATTCAATGATTCACAATTGATAAAAAAAATATTGTGCAGAAGGTATGGTCTTTACCTAAACACTTCCCAACTAACTAATGGTGGTTGGCACAACAGCTATACAGAAAACATTTAAACAGTGTCCTCTATAACCTTTTATGCTTATTTCAATTACCAAGCATTAGTTACTGGAGTTGAACGAATGTACGATAATCACAGAAATCACAATATTTAGTGGATTGTGTGGGAAAAAAACTAACAGGAGCTGTTCAAGGCCTTGGCCTGAGAAATTGCTGGCACTAAGATGGGTCAAGCTGAAATAAACCAATTTCATACTTGATGCAAAATTATATTATGGTTTTCTAAGCGCGTAACTAAATGACACAATATGTAAGCATTTTATAAAAACTATCCAAAACGATACGGATATTGAAAATATTTTAAATACCAATGCATTGTAATGGTGTACAATAATCTTTAAAGTTTAAAAAATAATAATGGTAATATGTGAAACAAACTCGGTAATTCCGAGCATAAATGTAGTTAAATTTATAGCTGATAAATTAAGGGTGAAATATGATGAGTACTTACATCACGTTCATATTCCGGATTCTTGTTAGTAGGAAAGTGAGAATGCAATCTTGAGTAGATAAAACTCATGATTTCAGTAGTTCTGTCATGGGGATTATCAACCTCTACTTCTTCTTTCTTTGGAGAATACTTTCTATCACAACCTTCACGGGGCTCACAGAGGGACGAGAACACTTTAGTCAGCTCATCTGGAAGAGAGATCTGGGTCTTCTGTCGGCCCTCCAGCCAATCAAACAGATCTCTTTCACCTCGGTTCTTGACTTTGGATAATACCTCGCTTACTTTCAGCCAGACAGTCCAGTGCTCATACTGCAAAAATACGCTCAAATTAATGATATGCCATGATTTATACAATGATTGATCTTTATCAGGTGTAACTTGGGGGGCCAGTAAGGGGCAACAAACAAAAAGGTTTACTCGAACTTTGAATTACGACCTTCTACATATGGGACCACTAAAATTGAGAATTTTAAATGGATCTTAATCAATGGATGTCCTTTTACTCATTTCTCCAAGTGTTGGTTTAAGTTTCCAATACATCATCTGTAAAAAATTATTAATACAAAGGCCAGTTCGATCTACCTCTTCCTCATGAAATAATTTATGAAATAGGAGTTGATAGTAGATTTGAAACATCCCAAACTCAAATTCTGGATACGTTTTACATATGTAATTATATACATCCGGATATGGTTGGCTCCCTAAACATATACTATTCCACATACTTGGAATCCAATTAGTGACCCTCAGTTTATGGTACAATTATTTCTGGTGGTTTGTTTAGTACGAGTGAATGTAACAGATCAGTAACATTGGAGGACAATATTTGAAAGGGAGGATATTAACAGCAAATTGTATGGGCAGATCTAGTGCATCATGTGACAATCTTATACCTGTAGGCAGAAATAACAACCTCATGAAAGTACTAGAATAAATTTTAAACTAATTAAAATAAACAACAATTAATTAAAATATTAAATTAAAACCATTATAACATATATTTGTATTATAAAATAATGTTTATTAGATTTCTATCATATTGGTGCAAAAACGTTTGGGTACAAGGGTGAAACGGCTATAGAAGCTCTCTTTGCAACAAGACACGGAAGGAGAAGGTCGTGTGGGTATCGTCTTTTTTTTTATCAACATGTGCTTTTTAAATTAACTAATGAATTATTAAATTTAAATGATTAACTATGTTTGTCTGGTTCTAACTTGATGATATATTCACTTGCTAAAGAAGGAGTTTTCATTTGACGTATAATTGTAGTGAGAATTTTGATTGGTGACCATGACGTTTGAAAATGTACTTGAGCTAATTTTGCGATATTTAAAAATAGTACTTTGATAAATAAATTGGTGATGTAAATTCAGTATTTAAAAAATTTGCATAATTATTCTTCCTTGCTAATACAAATCTACAAAAAATTGAAAAGGTGATGATCAAATAATTTAAAATTAATTAAAATTAAGATAGTAATAACTAAAGTAAACTATATCAACCAAATTAAGTAAGTACAGGTGAGTGATAATTAAACCTACAAGGAGATGAAATTTGAAACTGAAATTAACATATAAGTTAACCTACACATCAAAATCTAAAAGAATTGAATCAGGACTTGTGTAATAATTAGAACCAGAAAAAATTTAATTTTAAATTCAATCAATGCCAAATAATACAGAGAATGTAAGGAGGTATATATTGATGTATTGGTGTATAAAAAAAGTGCAAACAAATTGAGGACTATTTTCAACATAGTTAATCTACATATTTTGACCTAGTGACCAACATATTTACCAACATTAAAACATAAAATATCAACATAAAATAGCACCACCTACAAGCAACTTATTCAATTAGGCCTATATTAATTCATAACAATACAACTATACATTTGATTTTCAATATTTGGTACTACCAACCTTGGGCCTATTATTTAAATAATCTGACTTTCACCAATTGGGAATACCAATGTAGAGCATAATCATTTGAATTTGAACTACCAACTTAGGGCTAAGCCTATATGCATCCCACGATGAATTTGATCTACAACACTAAAAACAACAGGTGGTTCAGTATACCTATTAACACAGAAAGAATTGTTATACAAAAACGTAATGCCAAACATACCTCTTCATTTGGGAACTGTTCCAGAATGTGGTAGCCAACGGTAGGGTTGCTTGCAGAGATGCTCATTAACAGACATTCGAGTGCTAGACTGTTGGCCAATTCAGTGTAATTGTGAAACTTGGCTATCACAGCAGCCATCTTGAGGTATTTGAGCTCCTTTATTCGTACCAACGTCTCTATACAAAGTTGAAAGTTGCAAGCTGCCCAGTAGCTGTAGTCAGAACAAAGTACTCAGCTCAGATTTCACAACTATTTAATTGTTTACAGATATTGACAAAATGCTTATCAAACAACAATAAAAATCAGTGTTTTTACAACATTTTATGAAACTGTTGGTATACAGAGATACACCTCCTTTTGTTTGATTTATTTTAAAATTGAACTTGAGCTCACTACCAGATGGATACTTAAATTAACAGGTTTTGTTCACCAGTTAATTTAAAAATTAAAAAATAAACGCATACTTAAAATAGACTAAAAAGAATACAACAATTTATCCTACACTCAAGACAGATTTATACTACAACTCAGATTGTACTCAAAAAGTAAAAAATTTTTTTGTAATAAGTCTGAAAGTACTTTTAAAATAATAATAATAATAACGCAGGGGAATGATTGATGATTATTCAGCATCAATTAACTATTTTTAAAATCATTTCTGATGCCATTCTACATAGTAATTTCATTTGACCTGCCTCACACTGCCGACGAATATATGAAGAATGCATCTGAAAATTATCTACTACGGAAGTTACAGAGGTGCGGTTACTTTAGAATAAGTTACTTGCAATCTGTAGAATAAGTAGAAAACCGGTACTGAACAGTATCTTTCATCGTCATGTGTGCAGCCGTTTGATGGATTAAAAGTAATTCAGACGATTAGTTGATCGGAAAAAGAACGGGATTTCCACCAGCCACCGTCAAACACATGCCACTTGTGACAAAGAAAACTGATGTGTGTGGGAAATTAGGCAGGCCTTCCGTCTGCAGACTGGCAAAAACGTTATTTGTAGAGGTTGTGGATGTGACCGTGATATCAAAATAAATCATAACTTTCTTCGTCTTAGCCTATGAAAATTAACGACCAATCGAATCATGCTCGTTCACAGACTAAGATTAGTCAGCTGACTTTAATTGTTTGAAGGATCGTTACATGTAGGGGGTTTAACGCAACTTAGGGGTTGAACTAACCAAGATAAACTGTAATTAAATTCAATCCAAAATCCTTCACTCAAAACGCACAGGAAATACATAATAGTGTCATCACAGCTTTATATATATATATATATATATATATATATATATATATATATATATATATATATATATACACACACACACACACACACACACACACACACACAGTGTGTGTGCGCGTGTGATCAACGATGTGTTTGCCGTTTAATCGAAGGTTGCCCTCACCAGTATGTTGGTATTACGTTAGTCTGTAATATATTTGTGTAAAATTTAATTTAAATTTTGAACAGCTGCTTTAGAATAATGACTTGGTCACTGTAAAATAAATTCATTATTTTAACAATTCAAATAACTAACATAATACTAATACACTGGTGATGGCAATCTTCGATTAAATGGTGAACACATCGTCGATTACACACACACACTGTAGTAACCTCACGACATCCACAGAGTCTGTAAACAATTTGACTTGTATTGTCGATCTTCATTCAGTTTCACAAATCATGTCTCATAAAATACATTTGGGATTAATCAACTCCTGATTCAAGGAGCTGTCAAATTATTTCTTGATTTTATTAGTCCTTAAATACAGAAACAATGTTTTCAGAATCTCCCGGTTCTACAGGTAGATTCCCGGCTTATTCTGCGTACATTAGACTCCCGGCTTAATCCCGGTTTTCTAATTTTACCGGTCGGGTGACCACCCTGATTGAGCTAGTTAGACTATTTCTTACCTTTAAAATTCTCTGTTCATTACATAAAAATATTTAATGAGAAAACACAACATTTTTCAGATTACGTTAAGAAAGCCTATTTGATGCTTTAACAATTGGAAAATTACCTAAAAATATATTAATTTTTCAGAGTATCACGTCATTTTGGAAAATTAGTTAAAAGATATTTTGTTACACTTAATATTAAACTGACCAGTGAACCGCAAGTGTGAGGTTCCCCTGTGCTCGGGACATGTCACCCCATTCTGTGTAGACTTTGGAGGTAAGAGAATCATCATGACTTAGTCTACACTTAGCCACCGCCACAGCCTCCTTGAACATCTTGTGATCGGCCAGTAGTCTAACGGCCTCGTGAACGTTGTGGATTGCCAGCAGGTATGAAGAAGCCTTCAACACCTCTCCACACTCTTCCAGCTGCTTGGCGAACGCAACACACGCCTCCTCCCATACCCTACACACATCTTGATACTTGTATACAAGTTGGGATAAAATATACTTTACGTACACTTCATATAATATTGTTTTAAATTACCTCATAAAGACAATTTACAGTTCTTAAAATGACAGTCCGTTGGTTTATGATACTATAGAAATATTTTCCTCTCGGCAATAAAAATTGTAAATACATAACAATTATTGCCATCTAATCATTAGTTTGGTTACAACTTCACTGAAACTTCAATAGAAGTGTTATTACAAACAAATACAAGTTACAAAAATGATCGTAGCTGTATTAATGGACTTACTTATGATTTTGTATAGATCTGTCCTATTTTGCTAACCATCACATTAATATTGTGCCATACAAGAAGCTAAAGTACCACCTTAACGGCTGAAATTTGTTACGAGTACAGAAGACATTATATTGAAATAACATAAACAAAATAACTTAGTTCCTAGGCATATGCGGCCAGTGTCATAACTAGCAACTGTACGTTTTGTGGTTCACATTGTGTCAAAACACTACTGATAATTAAATTCTTAAAATATTTTCAGTCATTTTCAGCAACTGATGTTAAATCCAATCATAATTTTTTAGTTTAACATCAGTTGACTTACAATGGTTTCTCAAAGTGAGGCTGCAATATTTCAAGAATTTAATTCTGGTGCCAAAAACTGTTAGTTATCTGAAATAATGTAATAAAACATATAATTTATATCAATATTTCAAGAAAGATGAGCAAGTGTAATATTTAACACTTTTAGTGATGAAATTACATCACCATCTATCTTATATACGAAATCCCTGATAATTCACCGCCATCAATTAATTTTAAGCTCCTACATTTATACTTCTTTGTCCTTTAATGTTTTGATATAGTAATGTGTACGCTCAACACTTTAAATTCATATTTTAACCAACAAATCCGTTAGCAGTATACTAAAAAATACCAAAAAACTTTAATCTGAATTCCACTTTTAATTCTTTTTGATAATTACAGCTTTAAGTTTGGGTAAATATACAGACTTGTCAGCACAGCTATTAAATTATGTCACAACCTATTTCAAATTAATGAAGTGAATGACCATCAGATTCATACTTGACATTAAAATAACCTATAAATAATCAACTCACTCAAAGCCTGCGAGGGGAGCCATGGACACAAGCCAGTCGGACAGTTTCTTTTTCGCGATGGCTTCCTGGATCATCTGAGAAATGTCCCCTCGCCACAGCATAGAAGTCTGGGCCAACATGTAGTGCTTGTTCTCCGTCAATCGGCTCTCTGGCACGTTCATACAAGATCATTTTAATTGCCTGACATACTGTATCATAGTTTCACCATACTGAACCTCACTAATCCATAAATCTATTTGATATACACCTAGAAGTAGCAAGAATATAAAACATAACATTGATAACTGCTGAAATAGAAAATTTATATTTTTACGTAGTCAACTTCAACAAAAAACAATATAAGCATAAGGTTTGAATTAATAGGGCTGAATGCCAAGGATTAATACTATCTACAACACTGGAATGCTCTTTACTGGTTGAGAAATATTACAGTGCAATAGAAAATTTCGAAATATGTGTTTTATTAAGTGTCTTTATGTGTTTCTTTCAAATCAGTGAATCCAAGAAGAACGTGTTTAAGGTAAACCTGTGAGTTTACTATCAACTAGTAATAATATAAAAATAAATTATTTTAAAACAATATAAATTACTAGTTACCCATGGCTTCACACACAATTTTTCAGGTTTTGTACTTGTATGAGCACTCCTGTTCAAGTGAATTAAATTTCTGACACCAATGTTGAGTTTGATTTCTTACCATGATCAAGAAAATATGTAAAGTGTATATTTACAGTAATTTTAATTTACTCTGGTCTTAGTATTTTTTTTTCCAAAGCTGATTTTTTTTCTCTTTCCCAAGCTGATTTTTTCTCTTTCCCAATGAAGAAAATATATATAGCTACAAAGCTCTGGGACGCCTACTTTTGTCAAAAGACAACTTAGATAGGTTTCATAACAGTTTTTAAATCTATAGTAAAATTTAGACTATATTGTCTCTTATATTTGCACTGCTAGCAGTTACCCGCATCTTTGCACACAATTTAGTAGGCATTACACGATTATGACCACTGCTGGTTTGTGTGAATTATATTTCTGACGCCAATGTTGAGTTTGCCGCCTCGTTACCACAATTAATAAAATACGTCAAAAAGTTTATAATTATGGCCATTGTAATTTACTTTGTCCTTAGTATGTTTTGTTCCATAGTTAATTTTGTTTTGTTTCCTGATCAAGAAAATATATATCATAGATCAGAGAAGCCTACTTCTGTCAAAAGAGAACTAAGATGGGTTTTATGCCAGTCTTTATATTTATAGTAAAAGTCTTTTAACATTTCTGAACATTTAAAGCTGGAATTGGAACATTAGTTTTCAAAAGAACAGTCCAGTGAAATTTCATCTAGCATAGTTCTTACCAATTGGTTCAAAGGGAGTCTTAGAAGTCAAAATTTGGACCTTTTTATATTTTAGGACATTTTTTCAGGTCAATTAGTGCTTACCTAATCACTGAAATCTAAATAGTTGTTAAAAATTATGGTTACTTATTAGAAAATTACTCATTATAAATGTAAAAAAGTTGAAAATAATAAAAAATGTTTACACAGAACAGTTGATTGCATTTGACAGGCTCATTGAATTAATATTACACAACTTTAGAGATCAAGATGGATTTTTTTGTTACTTTAAAGACCAGTGGGGTGTAACCTGAAGGGATTTTCAAAATAAGAGTAGGCCTATTTTCATCCCAGGAATCACAAGAATGCCCATGTAAAAATTTCAGTTTAGAGTAGTTTACACATGAAAACCAAACAAACCAACAAAGGTACTTTCATATTTATAATATTATTAGGAAGTATGAGATTTAACCATGAAAGAAGTTAAACCACATGTTAATTCAGTTTATTTGTTTTTATTTGTATTTAAATTTATCCTAATCTAAGTATCTGATGTTGATACATACAAATCTGGTAAAAATTAATACCGTATGTGTATTCAATTCTGTGGTAAAAGTTAATATTGCTGCGACATTTTGGCAAACTTTCTTACTTTTTATGGCAGGAATGACTTACTATTTACTTATGTTTCTGGACAGGGACAGCAATAGGGATTTGAGAGCTGACAAGTGTGTAACCAGTAAAAATTAAACCAAACTGATTGTAATGTTGCATTGATTTATTTTAGGACTTCATGGAATCCAAAAGTTTACAATCAATCATACACAACTCTGAATTTGAATTTGCAACTTATATTTCTTTAAAAGGAATCTGTAAGCTAGACACACACAAGTTGTAATGTCCTTACAAAAACCAACAGACAAGAACAAAGCCGGAGAGCATCAGACAACTTAAATCACTAATTCTGAATTTTCAAGACTTATAGACACCCTGATCTCTTATCTTAGTAATAAAGTTATTTGAGTGATATAAACTTTTTTTGACATACAATAACAAATAAAAATGTTCAATGGCCTACTTAAGTACAATGATAATGTATTGTTAACTCTACTATTTTAAAATAGTGATTATAACAATATTGTAAGTTCATGAACGTAATATTACCTTCTACTATGAGCATACCATCTTTGCCTTGTCATTTAATAAAGCCAATAGCACACAACTTATAGAGAGATATTTCTTGAAAGCAATATTACCTTCCATCATTGTATGGCCTAGTCATCTTCCAAAATTATATTCTACTGTCACCTTTAAAACATAGCCAATAACACACAACTGAATCAAAAATATTTTTGAAAACAATATTACCTTCTACCATGAGCAGTCTTCGCATGGCCTTGTCATCTTCGAAAAAATCTAAATATCCTATGTCGGTTGCTGATGGAGTTTCTGTGGTGGACGCTGTGAGATCATTGTCTAGGGTAGAAACAGGGTTTGTTGTCTTTTCCCATCGATCATACACTACGTCAAAGTGCCTGGCCTGTATGAGATTAGATCCTGTGACAGTGAACACTGCACGACCCTTAAGGCGTTTCTTGTACTCCTCCATACCTGTTTAAAGCATTGGGAGATAATTATACACTGTAAGTTTAAACTGCAGGGTTGATTGGAAAAAGTTAGATGGAGACTGGGTAGTATATTTGAACATTTCCAAATGAAAGTTAAAAATAGTAATAAAGTATTCAATTTGAGATGCTAATCATTATTTAGTAATTATGGATTGTTTGATTAAAGCCTAGACTAAGCCTAAATAACCTATACCTAAAGTAAAGCCTAAATATACCTAGACATAATTACAATACTGAATACAAAATTAATAAACAAAGAAAATGATACCAAACAGTTTGAATTAATAATGATCAGAAAGAAAAAAACTATCACCCTCTGTCTCTTGCTTATCCAGATCAAGATCCGTGTGTGTGTGTGTGTGTGAGAGAGAGAGAGAGCGTGCACGCACACACGTTTTTAATTTATTCTCAAAGCAATTTTTCTCTAAAATTCATAAAAGTGTTTTGTTTCAGTTTTGTAAAAAGTATCTCAATTTTGTAAAAATGTTTGAAGATCTTGTCAATAAGGGAGATCATGCCAAAACGTCTTATTTTCTGGAGCCCTCGTATTTTTATTGTCTTAGCTATCTTTCCATACAGTGTGAACCAAAAGTACATGATAGTTATGACAACAGTCATGTAAGCTTGAGATCTTTGATGTCACACTTAAATTTAATGAAGGTTGATTGACAATTTCCTTAGTTACAGTTTCATAGTTATTACATCATATCTAAAAATTAGGCCATTTCGTTAAAACTGCTAATAATATAAATAATTAAATTGTTATCATCAAATGTATGCAATTACTAATTGTGAAGTAAGTGCCAATCACGTAACTGAATTAAAATTCTGGAGGGTCCTATCTGAAATGTCTGAGAGAACTATTACATATTATAATTTCATTTGTAAAGATAAAATAAACTGCATTTCAAAGCCCGATTGACCAGTTCCACGTTCGTTATCTTTATAGCAATAAGACATTTGACAGTTTCACTGATAACGCCGTAGTAGTCATTATTTTGCTGAGTAATGTATAAATGTCATGACATGAAAGATATGATTGACAACACCAAACTTACTCTTGTCTGTGGCAGACCCTGGCTGTTTAGAAGTAGGGCTGGTGTTGGTGGCAATGTTCTGTTTGCTGGTGCTGACATTACTCTCTTCCCCTGCAAATCAAACAAAAATAATTCATAATAATTATGTTCATTATATTGCTCAACATTACACATTGACTATGGTGGAACATTTTAAAAACTCTGCTTGGAGCTGACATTATTTTATTGAAAAACGTTATAAAATGTTTACATTAAAAAAGGAATATAATAGGGTGAATAACTTTTCAACAATGTGACTTCTGATATACGAGTCTAGTCGGTTTATGTCAGTTTCTGAATCTTGTGAGATGGTTTACGTTATACAAATAGAAATACAAATATTCTTCTGGGTTGTAGACAATTACAAAATAACATTAACAATATTCAACAATAATGGAGTGTAAATTGCAATTAATTTAAATTAAGCTCTATCATAATAAACACATATTATCCTAAATTTATCAAAAGTGTAAATTAATGGCTACTGATAACAAGTTAATATTCTGAAAAAAAATGTACAACTTGATAAGGTATTATATTACGATTTAAAAATAAAACAATCGTCAGAGGTTTAAGCTTAGTACTTTGAAATGGAAAGTGATAATATTGTATTGAAGAAACTGCTGGCTTAATTGAATCTACACTAGGTACAGCGATACAAAATTATAGTAACTACTCCTTCAGTTAAGCTTATGTGTCTCTGGCATGAGTAAATCAACTTAAAATTGAAATCAATAAATAAAGAATAGTTTTTAAATGAAGAATAGTTGACAATTCTTCAGTCTAGGATCTTGTATTATTAGTTCTTGATTGAACACGTTTTTCTTGGTTCTTGTTAATTAAAATAAACAATTTTGACCAAACTTTTTATGAAAAATAAATTTTAAGAAGAAGTGAAAATGTTTATTTTAAGTAAACTTAAATTAATTAATGACAAATATGGTATTTACCATTCCTAAACTTAAATTAATTAATGAAAAATAGAAAATTTACCATTCCTAAACTGTTTTTTGCATTATCCTGAACTTTACACTGATTTGGATTTGATAGTAAAAAGTTTGTTGGAAGAAAAACACACAATATATGATTTACACTGTCAGTGCTTGACCCAACTTACACACCTCTTTATTGCACGCTGACCACTATTTTAGTGGTAAAAATAGTTTAACCACTCTCGACATCAGTGGCAAACGCACATCAGACCCAAACAATGATGGCAGATCATTTTAATAACTTTTTTATAAGTGTTGCAGATGAGACGTTACAAAGAAGAAAACAGCCTTGCAACCAACAACTGTCTGTAGAGACAGAGAACCTGAACACTCCTTCACTAGTTCTCTACCCCACAAACTGTGAAGAGGTTTATAAGACTATAAGCTCTCTAAAACCTAAAACCTCATCTGGGTATGACGGGATATCAGCTAAATTAATTAAGACCTGCAAGGAAGAACTAGTTAACCCACTGGTTGAGATTATAAATAAATCATATTCCTCAGGGACCTTTCCAACGCCTTAAAAACTGTCAAAAGTATATCCTAAGTTTAAACAGGGATCTACTACTCAAGCATCAACTACAGGCCGATTTCTCTAATATCGACCTTTTCTAAACTGATAGAAAAACTGACCCTGACTAGACTCTTTCACCACCTATCTAATAATGGACTTCTCCCAACCAACAAACATGGATTTCTCCCTGGCAGATCAACCACCTCAGCTTTAATCAACTTAACAGAATACATAATTGACCAACTTGAAGTCGGTAACACCACCACTGCCATTTTCCTGGACTATAGCAAGGCTTTCGACTCCCTTAATCATGACCATCTTATGAAGAAATTGGCCCACGCTAGGAATTCGAGGACAAGCTCATGACTGGTTCAAAAGCTACCTCACAGGAAGAAATCAAATAGTTGAGATGAGCTATGTCACCAACAAAACCATTCAACAGGTCAAGTCCAAGCCAAAGAGTATCATCCGAGGAGTTCCACAAGGGTCCGTACTGGGGCCAGTTCTCTTTATCCTATACACCAGTGACTTCACAAGATATCTGAATAGTTATAGCCAATGCATTATGTATGCAGACGACACTGTCCTACTTCTTAGTGATGAAAACCCTAATCAGCTGGAAGTAGCATCGCACATAGCTTTTAACATGGCAGTCCAATACTGCCATCAAAATGACCTTGTTATTAATGGGAAAAAGACTCAACAGTTAATCCTGGGAAGGCACAAAGACAACACATGTCGACTACCCGAATCAGAAGATAACAACGTGACAAAATATTTAGGTATACTAATTGACGACTCTCTGTCCTGGACACCTCATATAGACCACCTCTGTAACAAGCTGAGTACAGGCCTCTTTGTAGTGCGAAGAATAAAGTGGATAGCCAACGCAGACACTGCAAAGACTGCATACCACTCACTATTTGAGAGTCATCTGCGCTATGGAGCTTCAGTTTGGGGTGCTACAACAAAGCACAATCTGGATCGACTATTGATCATACAAAAACGTGCCATAAGAATACTGGCCGAGCTTCAGCCCAGAGAAAGCTGTAGAGAATCGTTCAAAACCCTAAACATTCTCACAGTAGTAAACCTCTAACATTATGGAAACAATAATACACCATCATCTAAAGTCACTACAGCCTTTGAAAACCAGCAGGCCAGATGCATCACTACAATACCCGGCATAGAGCAAACTACTGTCTCCCTATCCACCACCGCTCACTGACAGAAAGAAAACCAAGCTACGCTGGAGGAAAAATGTGGAACGCCCTAGCCCTTGCAGCTGAAGACAATGGAGGACAATGTTTCCATGAAGAGCTCAAAAATTGGCTACTGGCCAACCCATTCTACACGATATCAGAATTCATGAACCGGGGATAACAGCAAAACATTTACATTACAATCAACCTAATGTAATAAGCCTATCACAATTTTTTTACAACCTCGTAAAACTTGTATTTATGACGCTAACACTGTTCTTGAAGAACATGTAAATAAAGAAGTATTGTCTATTGTCTATTTAAAAAAATTAGATCTATATGAAAATTGCCTACTTGCTTCCCTTCGTTATTTTAATTTCAAAATTGTAGTATTCTGTCAAAAATAAAATGATTTAAAAACCAATTTTAGAACTTGTTTTAAAGGAAAAAACTTTTGTTTAGACATTTTATTAAAAACAACCTAATCCAAACATATTTAGATTCATTTTAAAGATCTCATTTGGATATAACAACTGGTAAAGTTTACTTTAAAACATTATTTTGTATACTTTGTCAACAAGTTGATGTAATACATTGTGCATATTGTATCGGCGAATCCTGTTACTAACATCCTTATAGATGACACAGAATAAGCAGAACCCATGAAAGTACAGATACACAAAACAATTCAGTCTAAAACAGCAATCATGTAAAACTACATTATCCACATTCTCCCATAGTTTTGCTGATCAGTTTAAACAACAGGAGCCGTCCTCAAAGTGTTAATAGCTTATGCACAAAACTTCTTTCAAAACCAACAAGTTACAGTGTTATTGAGAAACTGACTACGTATAACACCTCATAGTAAAGAAAAGATGCAACTGACAAATGACACAGACGTATAGATAGCCACACTTACTTTTAGCCAGTTCAGACACACCCACAATGAGTTCTGTGGCCTCTTCAGCATCAGCTCGCTCCTTGTCCAACGCCCCTTGGCGCTCCTTCTCTATAACAGACATTGACACATGATATAATGCATAGTCTCATTTACTTGTAGCCAGTTCAGACACACCCACAATGAGTTCTGTGGCCTCTTCAGCATCAGCTCGCTCCTTGTCCAACGCCCCTTGGTGCTCCTTCTCTATAACAGACATTGACACATGATATAATGCATAGTCTCATTTACTTGTAGCCAGTTCAGACACACCCACAATGAGTTCTGTGGCCTCTTCAGCATCAGCTCGCTCCTTGTCCAACGCCCCTTGGCGCTCCTTCTCTATAACAGACATTGACACATGATATAATGCATAGTCTCATTTACTTGTAGCCAGTTCAGACACACCCACAATGAGTTCTGTGGCCTCTTCAGCAACAGCTCGCTCCTTGTCCAATGCCCCTTGGCGCTCCTTCTCTATAACAGACATTGACACATGATATAATGCATAGTCTCATTTACTTGTAGCCAGTTCAGACACACCCACAATGAGTTCTGTGGCCTCTTCAGCATCAGCTCGCTCCTTGTCCAATGCCCCTTGGTGCTCCTTCTCTATAACAGACATTGACACATGATATAATGCATAGTCTCATTTACTTGTAGCCAGTTCAGACACACCCACAATGAGTTCTGTGGCCTCTTCAGCATCAGCTCGCTCCTTGTCCAATGCCCCTTGGCGCTCCTTCTCTATAACAGACATTGACACATGATATAATGCATAGTCTCATTTACTTGTAGCCAGTTCAGACACACCCACAATGAGTTCTGTGGCCTCTTCAGCATCAGCTCGCTCCTTGTCCAACGCCCCTTGGCGCTCCTTCTCTATAACAGACATTGACACATGATATAATGCATAGTCTCATTTACTTGTAGCCAGTTCAGACACACCCACAATGAGTTCTGTGGCCTCTTCAGCATCAGCTCGCTCCTTGTCCAACGCCCCTTGGTGCTCCTTCTCTATAACAGACATTGACACATGATATAATGCATAGTCTCATTTACTTGTAGCCAGTTCAGACGCACCAATAATGACAAAATATTTGGCAAAAACATCAGTACAGTTCTCAAAACACACACATACGTGCGTGCATCCGCACACAGACATATACACTGCACTTACACATATAACCATCTGTGACTCTGGATAAGTGGCATGATGATGCCTGCAAAATTATTTATGGAAAGGCCCAAGTCACTTCTATGGTCCCCAGAGTGTACGTTCAACACTAATCCGACCCCTCATCTTTCGACACGATTCTGACAAAATAATTTTTGACAGTAATTATCATTTTAAACTATAGAACAGCAGTTATTAAATTAAATAAATTTCTACACAAAAAACACAGAAAATACGTTTTGTCACAAATCGAAGTCGATGTTGTAACACTGTCTCAAATCAAGTACAGAACAGATATCATTGGTAAAAAGTACAAATATGATACAAGAGGAATTTAAAATGAAATAGATAACGTAGTAATATTCTTTAATTATAGCATATATAAATCATATTAAACCCATAAATTTAGTGACTTTGAACTTGAAATGCATTGTTTTCCTCTAATCTATCATATTTCACCAGAGTAAATCAATGCCACATAATTTGGTTAACTAGACAGAAGATGAAATACTTACTCTTTGCAGGTTTGACAACTGGCTTCTGAGCCAGCTGCGAGATAGACCAGTGACGTACAGTGTTGTCGCTGGAACCCGAGATGACCATGTCAGGGTTCAGAGGGTTAAACAGGGCACACATGACAGCCATGCTATGACCCTGGTACACGCCTAGACATTTCTGGCTAGGCACATCCCATATCTACAAAGGTGTATCATTAAAATTCAATAATCAGATGACATCTTAACATTCGTAAGCTATAAATGCCCAATACTCATGAAGTACACAATTTTCACAGTCAAATTGAATAGAATTTAATTTTACACTATTATTATAATATTTATATTAACCATTTATAAATATGAATCAGCCCAGAAGCGGGCATTCAATAATTTCAAACTATTAAGTAATGCCAGTTTTATAATGTTTTCTTCCTCTTTGGTCTGTGAATTGTGAAAATGTTTTCTTCCAACAGTGAATGTAGTAGTCAAAAAGTGTGGTTCACACCATATTTTTTTTGTATTTCTTGTGCCAATAACTGTCTTTATTATGAAATTTAGTGAAAACAAAGCACTAAAACAGTTCATTATTAGTATTTCTACACTATTTGTTGAATGATAACATAGGCTGAGTTCTTCAGAAATGAAAATGTCTTAGCTCTTAGACAAGTATTGCTACGTGACTTAACTTTTCAAGACTGAAGGTGAACTGAAGTCAATGAAGGCAGTTTACACTCTTTTTAGTGAACCTATAATCTTTCTACTGAACTTTATTTGGAGTAATTAAAAGAAGTAAGTAAAGAAAATATTGCCATTAACAACAATAGTCTTTTACAAGTACTTAAGAGGGGGTTAACCAGCCATGGCAATAAGTACTTGGAACCCAACTCAAATTTCAACGATGTTGTGCCGCAGCTAGTGTAGTAGCACTGAAATAAACCAGTTCCATACCTGTGGTGAACCGGGTGTCCACCGGTCTGGCTGTCTGCATTCTACTTTCAAACCAGAGCCTCTTGCCCCTCAAACTTCACTGTGGCTCTAACTACAGCTTTCCTGTTACTGATCATTAATCAACTCGAATTTTAAAGTTGTTTTTATTTGAAAGCTTTTATTATGTATAGTTCCGGGTAGCTTTCTTTACACATACTTGACAACCGAAACTTATAAAGAAGAGAAATATACAACCATAACAGTTTGATTTAAAACTAAATAGGGAACTAAGGAGTTTGATTCCTTTGAATCGAAACTTGGTTGAATTGAAACACTGATTTATTACATCACACAATAAATTATAAAAATTTACAAATTGTAAATAAAGCATCCAAAGCTAGGCGTGTAAGGCTCCAAATTCATGTAGGAAAAAATTCTAAATATTTATCTTTTGACTGTGAACCATGTAATAAACCATGTTGTAACATTTGTGAAATTGTGAATAAGACTGATCAATTCAAAAGTAGTGTCACTAAAAAACTTATCCATTAGCTAGTAAATTGGACTGTACCCTCAACAATGCAATTTACCAGCTAACTTGTAGGTTTTGTCCTAAGGACTACATTGGACAAACCTTGAATTCTCTGCGGGTAAGAGAGAAGCTTTGAGAATTACTATAAACTCAAAACTATAAGCAAAAATTAAACCTTGTGAAAATAGCTCTCGAAAGAATTTAAATCTAAGGAATTATGAATTGGCACATTAACTCATATTAAAATCTAAACAACCGTATGGACTTAACATTCGCTAAATTATTGTTTTCCACTTGAATCCTTAGATTCTTATATAATAAATTTACAAAAATTCAAAATTGTATTATATTACTTTTATTTTAAAATCAACAACTTCAAAATTAGTTGAAGTGCCTAAACTTTTTACATTTTTAAAAGTTTGTTATCAGGTACTTCTGCTTTTGTTTGTTTATTTTTATACAGTGTACTTTTTATTTGTGCAATTGAAAGTGTTATAAGAACAAAATATTGTACAGTTAATAATTGTAGTTTTCTTTTGAACTTTTCTAATGAATACTATATATAAATTATTGTGTTGATTGTTTCTTTTAACTCATTAATATTTAAGATTATAATTTGATATGTGAAGTATACTGAATTAGTTATATTGAAGATTTACCATGCGATATAAACTTAATTGGGTTTTTTTTCATTTCAACAAAAGGAATTATGGTTAGGAATTTCTTCTGATTAGAGTGCTTCTAAACTCAAACAAACTTTTTTTATTTCAGTTAACGATATAAACATTGGATAGCAAAAGACATACACTTGGATTATAATTTTATATTCTCATCACAAGAACATTCAAACACACATTGTTGTACTCATACATCACACTGATTTTCCGATTTTCTCTACTGTCAACGCCAGTGTCAGTTTTCAAAATGTGAGGCATCCCAATTATATGCCAGAAACCCGACAAGCATTATTATAAAATTCTTCTAATGCAAAAACATTTAAGTTAATCTACAAAATACATTCTTGGCCATTAGTGCTTTTTTTAGTAGAATCTGGCAATCTGTCAATGATTATAACATAGCCTGCAAGGGCAAGTGTTCATAAATAACCGTTCTGTGTTTCAATGATTGTCTATGTATCTACTCTAACATCCGTATGTGTCTAGGTCCTTTCCAGATACATTTGTTGTTGTTTTCTATGTTGTTTTTGGCAATACAACAAAAACAATTAAATAAAAGGATTTACCATAAAATATGTTATTTAAACCTAATTTAATCAATGGTCTACCCTTAAAAGCCGTCTGCAATACAATTACTTTGAGTTTTTCCCACCAAAATAATTTTAAATCTCATAATCTTATACTCATAGTTTTATACTCTTGTTGTTTATTGTACCACTATGGGAGATGTCTCATTTTAAAGATATGATTAATATTCATGCAGACTTCTTAGTCTTTGATGTAAAGTGTATGTATACTTTTTGAATATTTGTTGAATAAACAATGAAGTATAACAAAGGTTGAGATTTTTTCTGACTAGCCCATTAAAATACAAATAAAAATAAAAAGCGTTTAAATACATATTAATTATATATTTAAAATGATACATATACCTTATTCTATGACTAAAACTAAGGGCGTAAAACTGCATGGATTTTGTAGCAAGGATACATGTTACCATGGGCTGGCAAGTAATGTATTATTACTCAAAATGTAAATACTAGATCAATTACACCGAAATGTAAAATTTAAGTATAATCGATCAATTAAGTTTCAGGTGATTGAATAACATACAGACAGACACCATTCGATTTGTATACAGCTCCATACATGCTCACTTCAAATTCCTAGCTTGTTGGAAAGTGGTTCATAATTTAATTAATTTGCATACACCACCGAGTAGGTCAATCAATGTTTGTGTTAAGCTTTATAAATAGACAGTATCGAAAGGTACCAGTTACCTGCACAGAATGGTCGTAGGAAGCAGATAGCAGCCGACCGTTGAAGTGTGGACTCCAGGCCAGACCTACTATTTTCTCAGAGTGTCCTGACAGTGTAGCAACCAACACTGGTTGTCCTTCTGTAACATCAACACGTTTGCTTAACAACAAGTAGATTACAGATAGAACAACATTACTCAATGTCCTGACAGTGTAGCAACCAATTTTGGTTGTTCTTCTGTAACATCACAGTCCCGCTTAATATCAAGTAGATTACAGATAAAAAAATATTACTCAATGTCCTGTCAGTGTAGCAACCAATTGACACTAAAAAAAGAAAAGGACCGAGCATGGAGCCCTGGGAGACACCATGCTCCATCTTAATGGGCCTAGGTGATTCACCATTCCAATTAACTTGGCACCTGTCATCAAGATAGGATTTAATAATCCTGATTGCATCATCTCCCAACCCATAACGAATAAGTTTCTTGAGTAAAATTTCATGAGAAACACAATCAAAGGCACGTGACAGATCACAAAATAAAACAGAAATGGATTGATTACCTGAAAGATCTTATAGAATAATTTCTACAAGATGTTCTTACATTACAGCAGAAATGGTGAATATATCTCTGTGGAAACCAAACTGCGCATGGAGTAGAAGATGATGCAACTCAAAGTGGTAATACAATTAACACTTTTAGTATATGGTAACAGTCATTATGCGAAAAGTGTTTTAAAAACAAGTGGTAAACACTTTTAAATACCCCAAGACAAAGGTAGGAGAACATGACAGCATTCTAAATGCAACAAAACATCACAAAAATTAGTATTTATGGCATAATTTCTCAACCATCCGAGATAAAGCCAAACTTTAAATACAAAAATTATAGTTTTGAAGAGAGTTATTGATAGGTGTTATAAAAGTCATACTATTTGAATTTTTTAAGTTTTACATCATGGACGGGTGATCTGCTTCACCCTGTAAATGTGAAATATTTGGCAAGCAACCTCGGCAAAGCGTATTACGCGACTCGTTGTATGGCATACTCCTACCTTATTATGTAGTTAATTTTAAATTCCTACCAATTAATAATATTTTAAGAACAGTTAACGAGAATGAGAAGAAATGAGAAACTGTACAGTCTCCTAAAACTTCTAGAGTCGATTTTGATGAGGTATTGGTGAGAGGAAGACATCGCACCTGCAGGAATGTCGTAGACCTTGATGTTTTCACAAGTGATGGCCAACCAGTCCTTATAAGGTGAAATGTTGTTGTCACTAGCCACAGTCTCCGGATGCCACTCCAGGTTGTTCATGAGCTTCTTGTGCGGATACACTGTGTGCATCAGCTTCAGTGTCTCACAGCTCACAATATACACCGACCTGGGACACCACAGTAGTTGTGATACAGTGCAACAGAAACAGAGATTCTTAGAAAAATGATAATATATACAGGGTGTAAACTAAGTCCTGTTACGCCTGGATATATTCCAAACGGATTGAGATATCGATGTACAATCTTCACCGTACTTATTAAAATACTTTTTCTTTATTTTATGGCGGATAAAAAAATTTCCCCCCTTTTCAAAGGGGAGTAAAAGGAGGTAACTTTAAAATTTTCATATTGGAATCCCTATCTTATGACATATAATTTTAAAGGTCTATTAAAAATAAATACAATGACACTAAGAAACATCTCTACGGTGTTTCTAGCAAACGTTATGGGCAAATAACGCAAAAGATAATAATCTGTAGGGACAATGCCAATGTCTTGCGCATATCAACACAGCGCATGCGCAATATCTTACAGTAAAACTTTCAGGTGCCCAGCTTATCCTTTATGTAGTATCTAATTTTTGTGGTGTGCATAGTTTTGGTAAGAGGTGCCTTTTTCTAGTTTCCATTACAATGTAAAGGGTTTTTTACCCACAACTTTTGCTAGGAATGTTGTAGAGATGTTTTATTCAAGTCATTGTGTTTCTATTGAATAGAACTTTAAAATGATATGTCACAAGATAAGTGTTGCAATTTGAAAATTTAAAGTTACTCCCTTCTACCCCCTTTTGAAAGGGAGGGGGGGAATTCTTTTATCCTTCAAAAATAAAAAAAGTATTTTAATAAGTATGGTGAAGATTGTACATTGATATCTCAACCTGTATGGAATATATGCAGGCGTATCAGGAGATAATTTACACCATGTATAATAATGATAATAAAGCAACCTGCTTTTAATCTTACATCATAATAGTTCTCATGATGTTTGTCGGCCACATGACCGCTATTACTAGTCTACTGATGTTCTTTCTTTAGTTTTCTCAAACACATTTTTAAATGTTCTATAGATCTCAGTAGTATGTAGAAGTTGAAGAACCAACTGAATTTATTTTTTACTGAGTAACATTACTGATATATTGTTTCAATTGATATAAAAATGTGCTATGTGCTGTAAATAAAACTAATAATATAAACGCAAGGCAAATCAAAGTGGTGAAAAATTACAATCACACTGCGACAGCGATGTGCAAATTAATTCACCCCCGAGACACCAACGGCCAAACAAATCGATCCGCAATGGCTTATATTAATTTAGGAATACTATGCTCACAACCTTGTACACATTTCTAAGTACATATTTTAAAATTGGTTGATTGTAACAAAAATCATATAACTTTATCATAAACTCTGTAGCACTAACTGTAAATTCTGATGTACTATTATAAAGCAGGAAACGTTTACATCTTTTATTGGTGTGACACTTTAGTAGTTGTCAACATGAAAATTAAAATTAATGAGCAACACTAAACTTGTTAGAATGTCAATGATTGTTTAACCTGTTACAGCCCAGTACAGCCACATGGACACAATAGTATGCACAGTATTTACACCTGTATGTACTATTTCCACTTGAAAATTTGGACTATTACAGCATAAGTTCTTTGTGGCACTTACAATAATTTTCAGGATATTAACAATGAACTGAATGCTGCTTACTGTAAAAGCAGTTATTTTGAAATTAATAACCTTTCAGTGATTGTGGCGGAAGAAAAAAAGAGGAGATTGGTGAGAGGGTGGAATACCAGGGCAACTTTTGACATCTGTACAAAAAAAGACATGGGACATTACCGATCCTTGTCCTTTTTAACTTTGAATGATTGCTAATGTCTGAAATGTTCTTATCCTTTAAATTCATCTTTAATGACGAGCATTGAAGAAAGAATTCAAACTGTCCACATAGCTCAATAGTCCTATAGAAAACCCCAAATTTCATGCAAGTTGGTATATTGATAGCCACAACATTAGATTAAAATGTAATAATTACTGGACAGACGTTGTATATTATTTTATCAAAAATAAATGAATAATGTAAAACAATGGCAAAAATTGTACATGTTAAAACTTGACTTTAACATATTTAAGATCAATTTTCACAAATCTATTAGCTCGAAACTAATACAGTAGATTGGGCTTGAAAATACCCTGTCATAACGAATATGGATGTCTGACTTGAATTATTGTGACTTAACCCTGATATCTTGAAAAACCCAGGTCATCTTGAAGCTCTTGATAAACCTAAAGAAGTCCTACCCCAACAGGTTATAGCAATGTGCTATAATACAGATGTCTCGTCCTAATCAGTGCAATCACAGATGATGCGAATAGCAGCCTCCTTAGACTCCCTGCAGAAGCAACATAAGTCCTACCATGTCAAAATGTAGTAGTTTAATGGTTTTTCCAATAGAAGAAGTCTCCCATTGCACCAGAAGCCGTAAAGCTGAGTTATTATGGCTTATTTGAGTCACACATTAGGTATGGAATTATATTTTTGGGAGGATCTTATTAGGGAGACCTTCGGAGAGCACTGATCTTGCAAAAGCATATTTTGAGAGTCTTAGCCAACCTCCAATCAAGACAATGCTGCAGGGATGCTTTCAGAACTCATGAATTTTAACAGCTGTATCAATTTACATCTCTGAAGTGGCTTTACACATCTGCAACCTCTGTACCGTGGCCTGTAACAGTGATATTCACATGTATAATACCAGGTCTGCAAACGACTTGCCTATTCACAGAACCACACTATACTCTAAGAAGCCGTCTTACGCAGGAGCCAAATTTTTAATCTCCTTCCTGCAAAAGTAAAGAATGGTCCTGCAGATGGATTTCGGAGAAGACTTCAGCAGTGGCTAGCTGAGGATCCAGTCTATTGTTTGGAAGATTTTAAAACACATGCAAGAGACTCTAGCTAAACATTGTAATTTATTGTAACTGACATCATTCTTATCTTGATGTTGATGAATAAAGATTTCTATATTCAAAAATTTGTGACAGCATTTTTGACTTTACACATAGCTAAGCCACAAAAGGGTTCCAGGCCCATGAGTTGCAACGTAGCTCCAGTGCTCTCCAACCTGTTCATAGTCTCAGTCTCTGCAATACCCTCATACCCCTGTAGCCCACATCAGAGTACCACTTTTACAGGTCACCAAGTACTGTAGAATTAGACAAGATCAGACCAACTTGCACACAGAAGTGCATCTGCTGAGAGATTTCAGTGGAGCTTGATTGTCCAACAGGAGAGACCATCCTTCAGTTTTCATGATAAGTTGATCCAGGCACACACATTATTGCAAGCATTTCTGCTTGACAGTCAGGAAGGAACTTAGGGCCTGAGAGGACCAGGTCCTTTGAGCTTAGATCCACCCCTTCATCCTTCCTTGACTCATCTGTGTACCAGATCTGTGTAATATTTTCAAAACAGGGGCCACCTGATGCACCTTTTAAGGATGTTCAAAGCAAAATTGTTTTGGCATAATATGAACATATGTGAGTCCAAAACTAAAAAAATGTTAGATCTTTTCCTCTGTTTATAAGAATTATATATTCCTTAGTGTTATGTGAAATGGTAAGCACCAGAATTTTTCTGAAAATTTGTCATCATCATTAAGTAATACAAAAAATTCACTTCACAATCCTTCCATCATTAAGACACATTTGAAACAAAGAATGTTAGGCAAATTACAGAGACTATACATACCCATTTTCACTACCAATAGCAAAGCAGGTGGAGTCAGGTTTGAACACAATATCTGAGCGGATAAGAGAGTTGTGCAGTCCGAGGCTTTTATCAAAGCTATTCAACAACGCAGTGTTCAGCGACTTAGGTTCTGCAACATTGTGTAATGTATGATTAAGTTGTTGGTCCACACCATTAAAACACATTATTGGCATTGGAAAATATTCAATATAGAAAATTAAGAAACACGTATAACGTGTAGTGAAACATACATCTGGTCTGGTGGTGGATTACAGAACTCACTAATAACACACATAGCAGGTATTCGCAAATAATGTTCTGTTGATTTTGAGTTATAAAAAAATCTTAAAATAGGGATTTCTAAGTGACATAGATATTGTGAACTCCTGTTTATTCAAGGTAAAAAGGATTAAAAACCTTGGATATGAAAAAATTGGGTTAATATGAAATATAATACTACTATTATTGTTAAAATCTATGTATAAAGGCAGAAATAACGAAAAAAGCGTGTTAAAAAATGTTACTGTACACACCACTAATATTAACCATACAATTACGATGAATTACAATCATCAGACCTCTGCCAAATCACTAATCATGATCACGATGCTTTTGCAAGATTCGTCATGACGCTATTGCTAAAGCATCAATTGATGTGTTTAGCATAAATTAAAGAAACATAGTTGTTTTACATATAATATACATACAAAAAAGGTTAATTCTCTTCAAGAAAAAGCTGTTGTATAATGATTTGACACTTTATAAGTTTTTATGTATCTGATTAAACTTCTTTTAGACAATATAAACTGTATAAATATGTACAATAAATACGAAAGATAAAAAAATTTGTATTTCTACAATTTTCAAACTAAATTAAACCACATCTGTTTTATTGCTGTGACAATAATTACATTGTATGGCAAACAAACGTCAATATATATATATATATATATATATATATCGTATGGGGGACAAAGGCAGCTATCCATAAATAAATAAATTAAAAATTACAATCATTCAAAAGTACGTAAGAACAAAGTTCTTGAGTCATAAATTAAAAATAATAATAATAACAAACGTCAATTAATAAAGATATCCTAAAATTTCTGCCATACTTACTACACATTAATACCTAACTTCGAACAGCGGGGTCAGTCTTCTAATTGGGTGGCCTCCCAGTTGAAAGCCAAAAACATTTTATTGTGCTTCCATTTTTGCAAAATCATACAACATACAGCTACAACCAGAAAACTCCCTGTGGGTTTAAATATAAAGATTGCTCACAAAAGGTTGTCACAAACTTCTGTGGGAGATAGTATTCATCATTTCAAGCAAAAAATGTCCTATAAATATGGTCAAGAAATGTGTCGTTTAGCAGCTAGCCTCTATTTTGTCATTTTTATAAAACAACTAATATCTTTAGAACTATTTAAGCTAAGGAATCCAAATTTGACACATGGTTTGAATAGATAAGAAAACAAAAATAATAGTTTTATTTCCTTTAATATTAAGAAAATGGCGTCTGTTGAAAATATTTAAAGTCAAATTTAAATAAAAACCCATATAGTTATAAAAAATGTACTAGACAACAACTATCTGACCAATTTCATTAAAATTCCAACGGTAATAGTTTCAACAAAATCCATCAGTGCATAAGCGAACACAACCACTTTAAAGGCACGCTTGCACAAGCCAGCAGCATGAAAAAAAATATTTTAAACCCAATGGAAATTTAAAAAACTAAAATTTTAGATTTACTGTTTAAAATTAGCTATTTAAAAAGGTGGTTTTTAAATATTAAACTCCATGCTTGACATTTCAGAATTCCCCACATTTAGAAAGATTGGGGGGGGGGGGGGGTGGCATCTAATGTGAGCTCTTTCTGTATTTGCACACACATATGTGGATTTCTTCCTATAAAACAAGTAGCTTCATATAACTTCATTCTAAACTAGATGCTCACTTTAAATAACTTCCATTATGACTTTCAATATAATCTATAATTATTTTAGCAAACATTCAGAAAACCGGACACTTGCAGTTTATGCGTAGTTTGGCATTGAAAAGGTCAAAACATAATTTATTGAAAAAGTCTACAGTAAAAATTGTTACTCACTTTTGAAGAACACTGGATATACACATTTGAAAATTTCTATATATCAAGGAAACATAACTGCGACTTCTAATTTGATTTCTAGACCAAATCTTCAATGTTCTTTAATTTAATTACTTCAACTTTCGAACTTAATTTTTCAATTAGTCTATTTATTTATATGACACCTTAATTTCAGAGAATACTAACCTTCATTAGATTCTTCAGGTTTAGCAGTATATTGGAATATATCTCCATCACCAACAGAGTACAAGACCAACTTGGTTTTGTCAATGTCTGCATCGTCTGTTCAACACAAGAATTCACATTAACTAGAACCATTTTGTGATCTCCATTACTTAATATAGAGTCATATTAAGACAAATTGCTAACTAACATTCCATAATGTTTTCAAACATCACTTTTGATAATAAAAATGATGTATCAAGTTTACATCAACAAGCATTTATAATACAGTCTAGTTACTTCCAGACTCTTTTATATCAAATTTGTGTCACATGTATATCCAAAGTCATTATCATTATAAAAAGTTAATTGTGTTTATAATAAATTAAACATACCCTGTTTTTTAAATATTTAAATGATAAACATGACATACAAAATTTTGTGAAATGGTTATATTGAATGGTTACAGCTTTAGTTAGAATTCAGTCAGCACTTCTTTTACTTTTGTATATACTTCCCCATGTATAGTATTGGAGAAAGTAATGTAATAAAAGTATTGTATGTCTTATTTTACCTGGCAACATTAGGGCTACCTCGGAAGTATACCATGAGGCCAACCAGTTTACAGTTTCCGCAGGTCCTCCTGGGTAATTTCACCACCCTTATGAAGACTACCAAAGATGGCATAGCACTCCCTTACTATTGCAGGGCAATCAAAGGTGTTCGTCAGTTTCCTGCTGCCAGTCACACAATCTACAGAGCGGATCCTCCCAGAAAATGCTGACTCAGAGAATGTGCTTCCTCAGATGACCATGTCCCGTAATTAGACCCACAATCTGAGAAGAATCTACCTAAGGAAAGAAAATCAGGTGCCACCCTGGGAGAAGGCAACTGTAGGACCATTCTACTAATTCTTAAGACCCGGATGCAGTTCCCACCTTCTCACATATTCAGTGTGAACCCACTTTAAGACACCTAGAAAGGATTCACACCTAGATTACCACAGAACGGTTGAGGCTCTGTCATGTTGGACACTGAGGCCAAGTTGACTAGAGCATCAGTTCTTTTGTTCTCAGAGACCCCTCATAACCACCAACCCAACAAACAGTCACATTGTTGATTTTGCCAAGGGAAGAAACAAACACACAAGAGTCCAACGCCTTTAATGCTGTCTGCCCACCTGTGAAAATCCTAATCGTTTTACTCCTAAACCACAGACGAAGATTCTCATGAGCACATTCCATAAAGGCTGTAACTTCTGCCTGAAAACAGTGGGATAAGAATCCATAGCGACCACTAGCTCCTATATATTCTCACTCCCACATTACCAGCACCTGTGACACTTTTTGTTTTAAAGCCATTCGTAAACCATTCAAGCTCAGTTGGTGGAATGTTTCTCTCCCTCCGACCAAGCCTCCCTAGAGGTATAACAATCCAAAAGGACTTGTCGAAAGAAAATTTTTGGGGCAGCATCTGATCAGAGATCATGTACAGAGCATTCCTCTGAATCAGGTTTCTAATTTTGGAGTGCCCCGTTGCAGGCCGAGGTTGACTAAAGCCCCGCTTCCTGAAGGCAATAGGCACTCCTCCTGGCCACCCACATGACAATTTCCAGGGGAGCGAGGTTGAAACAGCAGTCTAGAGCCGCACCCGGAGCATTTGGAAAGGTCCCAGTGATAGCAATCCAAGCCATCCCTAGGTTGCTAACCAGACTAGTTACCAAATCCTGGCCTTCATTTTTGCCCCACCTAAACATTAATTCAGGTAAGATGTAAAGCCTCTGGTTAAGTCTTTAAGGCCCACCTATCACACGTCTGCATTGCATCTAGGACCATTTCCTTTTGGCGACGACCCTTTCCAGATAGGGTCCCCAGTTCAGAACCCTATCAAGGATGACGACACCCAGGTACTTGACCTTAGGCTTTTATCTCGATGGAAGAGTCTTTCAATAAGAATGGACCAATACCTTCTACCTGACGCCTTCTTGTAAAGACAACCACGGAAGCCTTGGTGGGGTTGACACTAAAGCCCATCCCACTACAACAGTTTCCCACTATGTTCAAAGCAGCATTGGTCAGTTCCATGACTATCGTGTTGAACTTGACACTCACAAAAACCACAATATCATCTGCATACCCTTGAGTTCAAAGACACAAACAGGTCGTCCACAACTAGGTTCCACAGAAGGGGAGAAAGGACGTCATCCTGGGGATAGCAGTAGGAAGCATCTTACTGCACATTATCCTATAAGGATTTATGCATGGCTTCTGGAATTCAGGATGTTCAGGACGGGTACGAGTAGGAAATTAGAGATTGCCAGGATCACACGGAACATCCACTACAAGGAGGGCAATTGGGCATAATTTAACATTTTATGACCCAGTTAAAGTGGGCAGAAGGCAGTACTCACTCAGATTTAGGCATGCAAAAACCTTTAATAATGAGGGAGCTCTATTCACTCCAACCTCATCTTTCACAGCAAACTAGACCTGTTGCTCAAGTAATCTCTTTACCTCATCATCTTTACATTTGCAGTTAGTGATGTGCCACTTGCAATCATTTATTGAGTTTGGATAGATATAAGTGACACATCTGTAAGTACCCAGAGTAAATTTTAATGCTATTCACTTCAAAATTGTTCATTTAGAATGTAATTCACTCTGAAAGTATGTTTATTTACAACTAGAGAAGTGTAATGTGTGATAATTGGAGTGTCATCAAAGTCTATGGCATCTTGGAACCATCACTCAAAGTGCAACCTCGTGTCGTCGCAACCGGAAGATGGAACCATCCAGAGGAATAATAATTAATTAATCGTGGATCTGCCACTAGATTCCCTCTATCCAAACCTAACCAGCTTTGATGACTAAAGATAAACTAATAATTTAGGTATGGTTCCGAAAAGTTCCTTAACAATTATACTTAATCCTAGACCACGTACATTCACTTCTACCCGGTCCACTCTACCCGATCGCTGCACAACGACTCCCACACAACCTCCGCTCTCAGCCTGCTAACCTAGCAGGAATCATCCTTCCAGAACCTGTCCAGAAGAATTCCGGAAAGTAGGAGGCTCCTATTGTTTAAGCTATGACCTAGAGGTCTGTGCAGCTGGCTATCGTGTTCGCGGCTACTGAAAGATTACGCGCACCAATTTCAAAACTATAGAGGCACTCACCGCAAAAGCAGAGATAGTTACAATACTAAGACTAATATGAAACTGGCAAAGAGTTCATTATAAACTATAATCTCTTAGTTTCTCTGGTCACTGATCAGTTATTCACTATTCATTATTCAACAACCTTCCCACATAAATGACTTGCAAGCCGTAAATTGTGTAAATTTAGTAGTTTACCTCTCAACAAATGTTACCTTTCCATACAGTTTTATTGAAATTAAAGAGTTACAAGTATATTTAGAAGCACTTACCCGGTTTTAAGACAGGTGGAGCCCAGCAGATGCGGTAGACAGCATTGCGGTGGTGGAGACGGAATAGTGTGGGTGTCTTGTTGGAGCTCACATCAATGAGTCCAACATGGCCGTCACCAGTGCCAAACGCCAGCCAGTTCTCCTCATTCGGGTGCCAGCATAACTAAGGACATTAGTACAGCATATATATAGAATTTTAACATAGAAACTTAAACTAAGGAGTCTAATTTGTTATTATATATATATATATACACACACATATTTTATGTAAATTACTACGCAAAACATTAACAATGAAATTGTGAACTTTTTTAATATTACAAGTATTAATTAATTGTAGGTTTTCCACATGATTGATTAACCCTTTGAGGTCCCATTAAAAATCGCACCAACCACCCCAGGTCGTATTTATTTTCTGCTATGTTACATAGCATAGAAACAAAATGTTTTCAATACATTTTTCTGTAATATTTTTTTATTTTTACAAAGGTAAATTAATAATTACAAAAGAGCCTATACATTCTTTTAAAACATATTTTGTTTACACTTATAGGTAGGTGATAATGTGTAAAATATAAAAATAAAATATCAAATTTATAAAAAGTAATTTTTATTTCATACACATAAACAATAGACTAAAATTGCATGGACAAAAGTAAAATAGCACTACAATACCACTAGGGACATGTTTTACTAACTTTACAGGTTATTTGTACGTGATCATTTTCCTCACGTGGGATCCGACCTAAATTTTTCATTTTTAGAACCTATGTACCACAAATAGAAGTTCAAATTGTTAAATAACTCAAATAGCGAACAACAGTTATAAATATAGTTAGAAGATTCCAATTGCCACAAAAAAACATTAATGCAAAAAACCATTAATGCATCAGAATGAGAATCAGCACTCCATCATAATAACATTACAACACTATGTGCATTTTGCATATAGTTTTCGGAGGAACACAAAATTTTATAGGTCCAAACACATGATACTTCTCTTTCTGAATATTTGTTCCTAAAACAACCTTCAACAGATAATTTAAGATGTTGTGCTGGAGCAATTTTTTGTAATTTCAAAAAATTGACTGCAAAATCTGTGATGAGCAATGGAATTAACGGTGTGCAAAGTGTTTGATAACAGTAGAATTTATGATACTGAATTATAAATTCTAAAGCCAGTAATTAAAATTACTTATTTGCAATAGTTCCGTCCTAATAACAGGGGAACCACAATGCTCCAGTACTCCGCAATTTTACAAGCACTTCCAGACTGCTTGCTTAACACATTATTTATTGACTTAATTTAACTTCTTAGAAAGATAATATACTGACAGACATGACTTTTCCGATAATCTTCTTCCAGTAGCTGACAATACTGAGGGAGGTCAAGTTGCTCATGTTCCACACAAACACCTTGCTGTCACTGCTGCCAATGGCCAATCTGCAATAATACATCACAATTATTACAATAGAATAAAAAGTTGTTGTTTATCAATAATAAAAGTTTAATTTATAATTATCTCTTAACAAGAATTCCTTAATTATATTTCTCTTTTTTTTACATACTACTTGCTAATACTATATTTCATCTCAAATTTGTATTCCCTTTTTCTAGCCCTGAATGAAATTATTTGGTATCTTGTAGATATTACGCTTGCTCAAAAATTCTTTTCCTTTCATATCATTCCCTTCATGCACTCTCTTGCTTGCTCACCTTATCCGCTCACCAGACTCTCAATAAATCAAGCATATAACCTGTTATACATTTCCTAAATGCCTTTTACCTATCTCTGTATTCTGCTCTAATTTTCATAGTCTCATACTGTACATGATTGATTGCTAAGACAGAACATTAGTCAGCTGCCATCTATGCATCTGAAACTCCACTTTTAACACGAGGATAAAGTTTAAACAGCATTATAAATAAGACCTCATCTCAAATCCTTAAATCAGACCATACACTAGATCCATAGTTTAAACTCTAAAATCAAAGTTTCAGAAGTTATAGATGAGCCGATTTGAAAGCGACTGTTAAGTGAACAATGCGGGGGGGGGGGGGGGAGGGGAGTGAGAGAGAGATGTGAAGAGGGGAAGAAGCGCGGACTCACTTCCCCCTCCACATTCCTTACCAATCACTCCTCAGTCGCATTTTACCACTCGTAGGGTGTGTTACATAACAGCTGTTTTACAAACTGAGTAATAATAACAACAGCTGTTAACAATAAACATTTGTTAAAATACTTTTTAATTATACTAACATATTAAATAGACGCAATGGACTATTCTTAACAAAATAATAATATTTGTTATTCCATAACAATGAGAATAACAAAACATAGTGTGATGTTTTGTTATTCACAGGGAAGCAAAGCACTCGATTCCCACTTGTTTCTTGTACAGGAAATAGATCAAGCAAAGAAAGAAAGGGGGGGTAGGCATGGTCGAGCCCCTGCTTCTCCCTCCCCCTATGCGCAAGAAATCTTCGTGCAGGTCACTTTAAAAGTGGCTCATCTATAATGTTTTGAACAGCGTTTGCTGTTAAATCACCTCAGTACTATCTTAAAAATTTACTGCTAGGAATTTAACATTACCTCAGATTACTAAAGAAGAATCACAAACTTGAGGTGGGTGGTAGTTAGTACACTCAGAGAGTTGACAGTAAATGTGTGAATGTGAGTGAATGATGTGTGTGTGTGTGTGTGTGTGTGTGTGTGTGTGTGTGTCAGGCAGTACACAGCCGCTACTCTTCCCGCTGCTGTTAATACTAACAGACCATTATTGTACCTCCGGCCTTACAGTACCAGCTGATTGCAACTGCCACCAAGATTACAGAGGCCCGTCCTCTCTAAGTTGAGTCTTAACCAACTCCCACACCCACCTCTGCCTGTAGGCTCATTATAGTTCATCATCATTGGTAATGAATTTTTTTTATCTTGCTCGACTAATTTCCACAATTTTACTTTAAACACAATATTAATATTATAAATTGGTGCAATAACACGATAATAGTAAAGGAATAATAATATAAAATTATATTTTACTTAAAGCTAAACAATCTAGTTACTGTAAAACAATCTAATTCATAAAATAACAACTTACTGCTTGTAACTGTTTATAACAAACGATAACCATCCACTACAAACAATAGAACACAAAACTAAAAAAAATCAACATAAAAATGGTATATCATACACAATTTAGTTTCATTAAAAATTTCAAAACTTTTAAATGCCCAATATTTTGAATAGTTACTGACTCCATGATTATCCATTTCTAGCCACACTAACAACAATTGCAAATTATTAATTGCATATATATTATTATTATATATATTGCATATGATATCAACAATTGCATAAAAGTCTACAGAACAAAATGTTAATATCCTTATAAAAATTTTGATCAAGTAAATTTTCAAAAATTCTCAGAAAATTTGTTCTACTGGAATAAAAATGTCTCCAATAACAGTAGGTTGGGTTCAAAATTCCAAATTGTTCTGTCATCAAAATTAAAAAGGTGCACACTCAACATAAAACACCACACAAGGCATAGGTACCAAACAAAAATCCATACACTCGAGGCAGTGTAATAAATTCCTTTGTGTATAAAAATAAACCTCTGATGCGTTTGTTGTTGATGTGTTTGTTATTTGTTTTCTGCGTACAAATTTATAAAATACAAATACTTCAGTAATTCTTACTCTGATCCACATGATTTATGTGCTATGAAATGATTTGGTGAGGGGAAGCTTGAATAAGGTAATCAAGCAAACTATTCAAAAGCCAGTTGCTTACTTTTCTAACCCTAGTATTGGCTTCTTTCATTGATTTAAAGAGTAATTTTAAAAAGAAGAAAAATATCACCAACCACAGGAGATCCACTACTTCTCTTTTCGTCATGAACCAATTGGTATTAATTTTAACTCCAGTATAGCTCATAATGTCTTCTCCATACACACAATAAAATTCAAGATTAATGTCCACTGAATGCATTTTTTTTATTGCGTATGAATCATCAGGCACTGTGCAAGATTGACCTAGCCATGGGTTTCAGCATTGCTACTCGCTGTAGTGACCTGTTTTTTAAACCTTTTTAAATGTTTTTATTAATGATAATTAGCTTGTTAATCCGGAGTCTACTGTAATAATACTGTCGTAACTGACCTGTTAGGATCAAGTGGAGAGAGAGCCATAGCATACACAGCTCCACCCATGGTTGGGATGTCCAATATGATTTTCCCCGAGCCCAAAGAGCAACCCACAACATGTTTGTCCATGGCTGTAGTCCACACAGTGCGGGTCTCGGCCTCCCAGTTGGTCACTCTGCAAGTAATCAGTCGGTCACCAGCTGACAATGAGCATTTCCACTGACTATAGTTAGACAATGCGGTCCTATGAACCGCATAGTAGTCCATGAACTTAACAATACCATTAACAATTGTACCTCTTTGTAAAAAACATAAAAAGTCCTTTCTCTGTGAAATATACACAACACTTTGTTCTTCAAGAGTATTAGTTAAGCTTATTATAAAGTTCCTTCTATCTACTCTTTTTTAATTGTCATAGGGTTAGTTACAAATCTTACATCAGCTGTATGTCTAATAAATGTTTTGCAACAAAAAATCATTGAATATATAAAAAAAATATTATATTTTATTAAGTTTAAAGTAATAGGGCTCAAAGCCAGGGATTCTTGCTATTTGATAGGAAAATCAGCAGCCTTACCTTTAAAACTATCTTCTAGAGTGCACTGATTGAAAGACCACATAAAAGTACACATATTAAACACACAATTAGAAATTTTCAATTGTATTGCAATCTTTCTCAACCAGTAGAGAACATTCTAGTTGTCTGCTAAGTTTCCTATCAACTTTACACAACTAAGTTACACAACTAATTATTGAATTTATAAAATGTCAATGAATCTGTGCACTGACCCAAATAAAACTCTATCAAGTCAAATAAATCCACCACAAAATTACAAAATCTCCATAATGTCTACTCTTTTTGGATACATGCAGCAATATAGACAGCAATTGAAAATAATATACAATCCACAATTGTACATATCAAATATATTGAATTTTATTTTTCAATTGATATAGATAGAATTGGTAAATATCACTTTGATAATACTAAAGATTACTTTTTAATTATAACTGGCTATAATAATCTAGGTCTACTAATGCTATTAGCTATATAATTTAAAGGAAGTTAGAATATAAATCCAACAATTATAAGAGTAGAGTACCATGGAAGTAATTTAAAATAAACCACCTTAAAATCTGAAGTAAGTTATATTGTCAACTCCAAAAATTTCATTTATGGAATAATTTGTTTTACAGGCAGTTTGTAGAACTGCTGAAACTGTTAACTAGTTAGCCCCAAGGTGTACTTACGAGGTGTGCAAAAGGCCTTTGCGGCTTATGTGCACGGCAATGGGCCATCCCTTAGAAGAAAGAATACTTTTTTTGCAGTTCTGTATTTATATACATACATCACCTCGAGTCAGTTGTATATATTCACAGACAGCAGTTAATAGACAGTACACAAATTCACGATAGCTAAAGAGAGTTTTTTTGTATTTTTTTTTTCATGATAAACCATAGATAAAAAACCAAACTGACTAATTATTGTGCCTTTATAAACAATATTTAGTTTGCAGTTTTGTATTTAGGTAAATGCTTCACTGTGAGTCTGCCTAATATTTACGAGTCTCATAAATACATAACCTAATTAACAAAGTCTCCAAAGGTATAAGAATGGTAGAATTTGAACTGGTGATAATTTTGTTAATATCATACTTGGGTTAATAAAAAGCTATTAGGGTTTGAAATTAGAGGATTTGGAATCGATTTGTAAGATTCAGAAACGGATTTGAGATTCAAAAATTCTGGATTTGCACATCACTAAAATAGTATATACTTTTTGTAAACTTAATTAACTTCTAAGTAAATCCCTGCCACAGGGAGGATTTCCAGGACTTACGCATCGTAGATGACCGGGCAGGCAATGGCAAAACAGCCCTTGTAATGGCGAGAGTGCAGCAACCGGGGTTGGAGTTTCTTGGTGTTCCTGTATAATTACACAAAATTACAATAATATCTAAATAATTATATCCATATAATCAAATTCCACAGATATTTCTTTCTTTACTAAACTTGATATAACACTTGATTTTTCTCTGGATTAAAACAAAGATAAAGATTACATACTTGTCCTTGTAGACCTTATTGAGATCCCATGACAACAATTCTCCAAACTGACTAGTAGACAACAGAGTGTAGGCGTCCACCCAGTGTACACAGGTCCACAACATCGTGTTGTTGGAGCCAGGGTATCCTTTCTTCCTGCAACATCATGACGAATTACATACTTGTCCTTAATGGAGACCTCATTGAGATCCCATGACAACAATTCTCCAAACTGACTGGTAGACAACAGAGTGTAGGCGTCCACCCAGTGTACACAGGTCCACAACATCGTGTTGTTGGAGCCAGGGTATCCTTTCTTCCTGCAACATCATGACGAATTACATACTTGTCCTTAATGGAGACCTCATTGAGATCCCATGACAACAATTCTCCAAACTGACTAGTAGACAACAGAGTGTAGGCGTCCACCCAGTGTACACAGGTCCACAACATCGTGTTGTTGGAGCCAGGGTATCCTTTCTTCCTGCAACATCATGACGAATTACATACTTGTCCTTAATGGAGACCTCATTGAGATCCCATGACAACAATTCTCCAAACTGACTGGTAGACAACAGAGTGTAGGCGTCCACCCAGTGTACACAGGTCCACAACATTGTGTTGTTGGAGCCAGGGTATCCTTTCTTCCTGCAACATCATGACGAATTACATACTTGTCCTTAATGTAGACCTTATTGTGAACCCATGACTATTGTTGTATCTGATGCCATTTCAATACTTGACGTTTTGTAAATAAAGAAAATTTGTATTTAATTACTTACAATCTGAATAATTAAATAGAGCAGCCCATATAAACATTGTCTCATAGTAGCTGGTGAGACTAATTCCCCTTCTTCTTCTTCTGATGGGCGGCCTACTGCCATGCACTTAAGCCTGAAGGGCCTTTTGCACACCCAAGAAGTATACGATAAGACCAACTAGTATAGGTATTCCAGCAGATCTACAACAAACTGCCGAAAACAACTGATCAAGTCCTCCTGGGGAAATTCACCACCCTTCCCCAGACTACCAAAGATGGCATAGTGCTCCCTTACTATTACAAGACAGTCCAAAGGTGAGTTCAACAGTTTCCTTTACATCTAATAATAATCTATAAAATTATAAAAGATTTCTCCTGCCCATCACACAATCTACACAATCCCAGAGAATGCTGACTCTGTGAAGATGCTTCCTCAGGTGACCATGTCCCGTACTTAGGCCCACAACCTGAGAAGACACCAATCTACTTAAAGAGAGAAGGTCAGACACCACCCTCTCCTCTCCTCTGCCCTTTTAAATACAAATTGTCCCAGTTATCTTTTAAACAACTTTCAATTTATGTCTGAAATAAGTGAACAAAGTACAAGAAGGGGTACATCCTTATTATCTATCCCAATTCATCGAACAACTACCTTTAATAAGTCATTTACAGTTTCTGCCTGTCGATTGTAGAATGCTTTACCTGTAAACATCAGAGCCATTGATAAGCACGCTCGCTTTGGGGCGGAGGTCAGGGCCTTGATGCTGGGGGCTCAGGGGGTATAGCGGTTGGCGGATTTGGACTGTGGTACTTAGGGCAATGGAATGCAAGTGTGTCTTGTAATATTAGTGTAAATATGTATAAAGTTACATTAATTATTATTGATGCTTGTTTTTTAAGCTAAGGTTCATTAATATATAATTAAAAAAAAGATAAAGGCTTTTGAAAAAAGATAATATTGATCACCTTATTAATATACAAGTTTAATTTGTGTTAAATCTATATCGTAAAGAAACAAACATTATTCTAAGCGGCTAGGTTTGTTGAAGTTATATTGCCACAATTGCATTTATGTAGTGGGACTTTATGTGGTTAAATAAAATATAAAAATCTTTGTAGCGCAAAATGTTTAATATTAGAGAAGGAACCTCTACACAGGCTTTGCCTTAGAGGCCCTATGTTTTTTGAAAGTAAATATATATTGGATATATACTAGAATATGTGTGTTGCATTTAAACTTATATATAGTATTTTTATTCTTTTAATTATAATAATTTGTGATATTGTGTAGTTTAATTGCAGTCATTAATTTAAGACTATATGTGAATTAATATTATTACCATCTTTTTTGATAATTTTGCACCAGATGATTTTAGTTGTGATGGATTGTAATTACTTTCAAAAAATAAATATATATTCTATTCTATTCTAAAATTTTAATAAATGGATTTTTTTTAGTTATAAATGTATACAAGTTATTTTAATTTTTTTTATGTCAGGTGGTAGTGAGGACTTTATAGTCCTAACTTTGCCTCTAATAAAGACATTTTTCATTTCATTTCACCCTGGGGGAAGTGACAGTAGGACCATTCTGCTCATCCTCAGATCCGGATATAGTCTCCGCCTTCTCACATGTTCAGCATGAACCCACTTTGAGACAGCCCCAAAGTATTTACACCTACAATAATACCAAATCCCAACATCCTGGACGTGGCTGAGTCCAAGTAGGCAAAGGCATCAGCTCTTTTATTCCCAGAGACCTCCCCAGGACCAGGAACCCCAGTTACATTGTCAATTCTGCCAACTCCGTCTTCACACCCTACATCAAATACTACATCACCAGTTTTAGATTTATGTAAAACAATTACTGATCTGTCTCCTCAACATTTGTTGCAATAAACAAACATAACCTTTTACCATGAATAATAAATGAATATACTAACATTTGATTTCATTTGGCTTTCTTGCAGAAAAAAGTAAACCAAGCATTCAGTAACCATGACCACTCTTGTGTGTTCAAATCCAAACTTGTCTGGGATTGCTATCAAGTCGTTTCTTTCCTTGCCAGAATCAACAATGTGACTGTTGTGGTGGACTGAAAAACATGTGATGAGTGTGTGGTGTGTTGTCTGCTAAATTTTATCTCTACAATTTATTGATCTAAGAGACATTTCTGGTATTATTCTGAAGTACAAATGTGTTAGAAAATGGTCAGATAAGTATTCTGAAAGTATTCAAATAAAAGGTTTTGTTTTTTGTCAGTTACAAAGTTGAATAAATTAGTTTCAAAATATTACTTACATGGTAAAAGCTACATGTTTATGAATACACACTGTATGAAGTTTTATACCTTAAAGCAATATAACAGACACAAGTATTTAATGTTTCTTCACTTAATGTTATCTTAGTGACAATTAATATTTTTATAAACAAGACAATTTTTCTAATAAAGCAGCAAAATATTTTAAACAGGAAATAGGAAGGCGAAATTTGACTCAAGTAGCATGTTATAACCAATCATATCATTCCACCAGCCAACCAACCAACTCAATTACAGAAACAGTTGTTTGCTGATCAAACAGTTAGTGGTCGTCTACAAGCTGTCAATCAACCATCAGTAAACAAGGCTTAATACAAAGTCCATCTTATCAGTGACTGATAACTGATCCTGGGCAACTAGAATAATTATTGGCCCAGTAAATAAAATCTCTACTACTAACTGACTTCAAAGTCCCTAGTTCAAATCCACCTAAAGACAGTAAAATTTTCACTTAAAAAAATAATAATATTATGTTATAATTATTATATTAATTTAAATGTAAAAAACACATCAAATTATTGAGTGTATTTGCTTTATAAACTTATAAACTGTCTTATTACTAAATTGATTTATAAACAGATTAATATAATATTAATGTTTGGGGTTTGTGAAAAAGTTTTTGCAAAGATAAAAGGGCATCAACCTTGGCCTGCCTACATTACAAGCATTGATGGAAAAAACATTCATGTACATTTTTTTGGAACTAGTGAAACTGGTGTATGCAAATTGGAAAATGTATTTGGCTATGAGAACTACAAAGTTAAAAATCTAAATCTAACAAACAGGAAAGTAACTCCTTCATTGCAAAACCCGTTAAGGGAAGCTGAAAATTTTGATTTTAACCATGATGAAGATGACGTTTTTACTTTTGACCCTGACAATGGTTGTGAGGGTTTTGTAGATCAAAACAAAATATGTGAAATAAACAATCAATTACGACATGAAAAACAAAAATTTGAAACATCTTTACGGATAAGCAGAAGAAGAAAACGAAGAGATAGTTGAAGAATTGTCAAACTTAAAAAGAGAGAATGATAACCTTAAGAAAGAAAATATTAAAAAAGATAAAATAATAAAAACTTTTAGACAAAATACAGAAAACATGAACAATGGATACAACAAAAGTGAAGACTTTTATATGACGCCAAAAACTTTGGTAAATAATGGTACTCAAACAAAGTGGATAGATCATTTTGATGTTGTCTCAAGCAATGAAAGGATAAAGACATTAGAGGAAGAGCTAAGTGAAAAGGAAATAGCAATCATAAAACTTAAGGAGGAAATTAATTCTTTACGAATGGCAAAGAATACTGACGATGTAGGTGTTAATACACCTGCTGAACTTGATTTGACTGTACAGCTGAATACTGTTACTGATGGATGCATAGAGTTTGAGCAAACCCTGTTAGAAGTTAGTAGCATACCAAAAATCGATTTAACTAATGTTACGGACAATCAAGACAAAGCTGAAGAGAATTTGCAAAACTTTCAAACTCGAATTCTTGTACGGGAGTTAAAAGAAATAAAGTTAGAACTACAAAATTTGCGATCTGTAATTCAAATTCTTGAGGAAGATAAAAAACAGTTGTTAGAAGAAGTCTCATTAGCCAAAACGAAAAAAACCACTGGAAAATGCCTAACTTGCTTCCCCTCATTAGTAAGTAATAGGGTGGGCTGAAAAAAAAAAATTATTTTTTTTTTTCAAGTGCTATACCGCGGAAAACTTGCATATATACTTCATAAATAAAAATGCAACTGGGAAAAAAATTATTTTTTTCAATATCACGGTAGCGCAATGCAATTAAAATAGTTTGTTTTTTGAAAAAAACTTGGATTTTTTATAATTTTTTCTCCGGTGTAAAAACTTTAAATAATCAATCGCTATAGTGAAAAAACTGTATAATTTGACTTAGAAAACAGAAATACACAATGAACCAGTTAAAAAAAACAATGTTTACGGTAGCGCAAACAGCTTTAAATAACGGATAATTACGCTAAAAGGCGCAGTTTACAACACTGCCGTCCCGCGCGGAATGATTCGTTTTGTATGTGACTGTACCGTGTCCCCCACCACTCGTACCCAACCCACAATTCCTTGCGTTGTGTACGCTTGCTTCGCCATTTTTGTGAGCTCGCGTCAGTGGACTCGGCAGCTTTTGTCAGTGTCAAAGCTTCTTTTGTGTTACTTAGTTGAGTGTGTGTTGAGTGTCATGGCTTTGTCCAAGAAAATTACGCGTAGTGAGTTTTATTGTCCGATATTCGGTTACCCAAAGGAACTACCTGTAAGTAAACTGCCTTCCTATGAAGACGTTTTAAAAGTGCTTCTTTCTTGAACATTACAATTTAGCTGTGGAAAACCAACAACAAATTGTTGAACAACAACAGTTTTTCACAAATTTCTAATATTGTTGCACCGAAAGTTAAGCAATTATTTGATAAATCCTCAATACCAACAGTCTCCCTTTACAGAATTGTTTCAAATGATCAATGCCTACAATAACAGTTACAGAGGTCTTATGAAGTCCTACAAACGAGATAAGGAAAAAGACTCGTTCAAAAAAAAAGTTGAAGAATTCAAGCAAAAAGTCTTTGCGACTGTTTGATATCTCCGCATGCAAATGCACAATAACATTAGATTGCAATTGCCGAAAGGCCGTTGACTTGTGTGAGTGTCCGGTATCGATTGTTTGTACATGTGAGAAGTCAAAAAAAAAGTACCAGTCATTGAACTTAAGTTTTTTGTACCTTCAAAGAAAACATAGTTTAGGCAAAATTGGTAACGTAGATGTGAAAGGAGTCAAAAAAAAATTATTCAAAGACAAAAAAGAAAAAAACACTGAGTACAGCAGATGTCAGTCGAACGTTGACTCATTGTCACAGCCATCGTGCTCAAAAACTATGGAACCTACACAAATAGAAGACTTTGACTCAACTGAAATAAATAGAAATGAGGATAGTAGCGATGAAGAGTTTCAACACCTGTTGTAAAAGACACCATGGCAGATGCGAGTTTTAAAATTGACTAATACTGCGCTAACAAGTGATCGTTTTGGAGTTTCTGATAGAGCAACAGCTGCTATTGCTTCTAGCCTTTTGCAAGATTTTGGTATTTATAACTGAAACTGAACATTCTAATGTTATTGATAAAAATAAAAATCCGAAGGGGGGAAAAAAGGTTATCCGCACAGAACTGCAGGTGCAGAATCAGGCTGAGCTCAACACATTTCAAGGATTGTATTTTGATGGAAGGAAAGATGACACTATTGTGATTGAAAAGGTAAATTCAAAGCATTTTCGGAGAGTGATTAAGGAAGAACATTATTCTATCATTCAAGAACCTGGATCTGTATATGTTGGTCATGTGACACCTTGTTCTGGATCTGCTCAAAAACATTGCCGACAGTATAATTTCTTATTTAAAAAAAAACTGGACTTTCCCTTGATGATTTAGACGTCATTGGATGTGACGGCACCGTTACAAATACAGGGTGGGAAAAGGGAGGCGTAATTCGAACAATTGAAGAAAAAAGTGAAAAGGCCAATGCAGTGGGCAGTTTGTCTCTTGCACTTCAACGAATTACCACTCCGACACTTGTTCCAGTTTTTGGATGGAGACACTACAGGGCCTACAACATTTAAAGGACCTATCGGAACAGAGCTCAATAACTGCGAAAAACTCCCCTTGGTGAAAATTTGCTAGTGTGGATTGTGAAATTCCAGATATTGACCGAAAGCATATTGAGCAAGGACCAACAGTATTTACTGGACATAAGTTCTGCTGTACAATCAGGAATCTGCCCTATAGATTTATCTCACCGTGAACCTGGCCCCACTCTCTCACGCAAGATGGCTAACAATGGCTAACAGGATTCTAAGATTGTATGTGAGTGTTGAATATCCATCAGACGAACATAAAATCGTAGTTCATTTTATTCTGAAGTCATACATGCCTGTTTGGTTCAATATCAAAAAAGCAAGTACTTAACTGATGGACCAGAAACACATATTTCAAACTGTAAAATCCTCAAGATTCCTGCCTGAAAATCTGCTTCAAGTAATTGACCCGTTATTGAAAGGAACGCTTACTTTGCCCACCCAGAAAACTTGATGTTGAGTATGATAGTAGATAAAAGAACTCACATAAGAGAATTGGGTTTGAGACGAATCATAAAGGCCAGGACATCAGCACCCAAAAAGAAAGTCAATTAGAGCTTTCCATCCACCCAAATTAAAATTTTCAAGCCACAGAGTACAGTGAACTGATTGACTGGACTGCCACCACATTGTCACCACCACCATTACTAAGAAGAATCAGCAACGAACGAAGAAATTCGTGCAAAAATCTTGACTGGGGGACACCGCAGCTGAATGGAGATTCGACAAATTTCCTTGTCATACGCAAGCGGTTTGAACGATGCATCAAACTTGTAACCAATCGCTTCACAAAAAAGTAGTTGGTTTTGAAGCAATAGATGGGCTCATCCGAACTACACTACAGTCAAGAGCAGCTATGCCCATGCTTTGAAAGCAAATCAGCCTTCAAAACTTCCTAAACAAGAATGATTATGGACTTGTGATGAAATATATCCTACAAATCAAAATTCCTTTTTGAATTTTCAATAACAATTTTCATGAAAAATGTGTAATGCTATGATTAAGTTGATGCTAAATAAACTATGTTAAAAGGAATTTGAATTATTAATTTGCAGTCCCCACACTTTAAACAAACAATTAAATTAAAACAACACTTTTTATTAAAAGGCATTGTGAGTAAACTGTCGCAGGACGGCAGTTGTTGTAAACTGCGCCTTTTAGCGTAATTATCCGTTATTTAAAGCTGTTTGCGCTACCGTAAACATTGTTTTTTTAACTGGTTCATTGTGTATTTCTGTTTTCTAAGTCAAATTATACAGTTTTTTTCACTATAGCGATTGATTATTTAAAGTTTTTACACCGGAGAAAAAATTATAAAAAATCCAAGTTTTTTTCAAAAAACGAACTATTTTAATTGCATTGCGCTACCGTGATATTGAAAAAAAATAATTTTTTTCCCAGTTGCATTTTATTTATGAAGTATATATGCAAGTTTTCCGTGGTATATAGCACTTGAAAAAAAAAAATAATTTTTTTTTTCAGCCCACCCTAGTAAGTAAGCCTAATGGTGGCACTGAAAATGTTTGGATTAGGCCTAAAAACACTGCTTCCAAGCCCAGAACTACCAGTTCAGTAACTGTGTGTGAGAATACATATTCTATTATTTCAACAACATATAGTAAAAGCATTGAAACTCATGAGGATGTGGCTTATACTTTGGATGAAGAGAGATGTACAACTAACCAAAGACCAAAATCTGGCAAAAATTATACTTCCAAGTTGGTGATTTTGGCTGACAGCCATGGGAGGGACCTAAGCACAATGGTACAGCAGAGGATCCCTAAAACTAATGTATCAGCTTTTGTACGCTCTGGAGCTAGATTCAGATGTGTAACCGAGGAAGTCGACAAACTTACAGCTGAACTGACTAAAAAAGACCACATTTTAGTGATAGCTGGCACAAATAATGTTGAAAGTACTGGCATCAAACACCTCATCTCTGAAGTAAAGCAGCTAATTAACAAAACAACAAACACCAATCTCATATTAGCAACACTGACTATGAGACATGACCATCCAGAGCTAGATGCTAAAATCACCAGGATAAACACAGAACTACAAAATATAGTATCAATCTCAAAAACTAAAATACAACTACTCCCTCTTCACGAGTTGCCCCGACATTACTATACAGGACATGGTCTCCATCTGAATAAAAAGGGCAAATCCAAAGTCGCTGAAATAATTGCAAGATCATTGATGCTTTGGCCTGAAGATCTTGAGCCTACAGAGAAGCGGGTGACTGCAGACCCAGGGGCATTGGATTATTTCAATGAACCTGTTGCAGAGATCCATCATCGATCAAGCCAAAATCTGCTTCAGAGACCGCAAGAAAAACCTCCAAAGTTTGACAGAAGCACACACAAAAGTGCTATCAACGTGGTGAATGCTGATATGGAAGATGTCATAGACCAAATGAGAATGGACCCAGCAGTCGCTTTCAGCCATACAATTTCCAAGGACTTTGACCATCCGAGACACATGTCAGGTGGTGTCGCTGTAATCTTCAGACACAAGTTTGGAAGGCCACGCTATTCTGACTATGTGGATGAAAAGCTGACGTGTCAGAGACGGTTAGATGAAGCCTCTATCTACAGTCTTGTAACAAAAGCGAATTACTGCGGGAAACCTTCAATAGAAGATTATGACAGTGCCTTTTACCAACTCATTAAGGACTTTAAGAAGAAGGGCCTTAAGACATTAGTATGTTCCCCGATGGGTTGTGTGAGAGACCTGGTACAACCTGAACATTTCACCAAAAGGATCATGGAGTTCCAACAACAAACCAAGGCAGTGGTATACAGGCCTGTACATCATTTCGTACAATCAGGAGTCTACAAGAGCTGAGAAGGGGCCTTTCTCACCCTGTTTTCCTGGAGAAACTTGGAGAACTACTCGCCAGCCAAACTGAATCTGTGGAACAAGTGATTACAGCACCTTGTGAGGAAGAACAGACTGTAGCGGATACCACTTTACCTACATCTGGATCTCCAGTAACTCCCCAACAACCTAATCTGAAAATAACTCCTCAATCAAGCAGCACACCTCTCCTACCATGCCCTTTTTTTCTAACTTATCCTGTGATTGGACCTTCAACCTCACAAACAGATGATCCTCAAATAACTTCACAACCACATGTAATCCTGTGTTCCTGTTTCCTTCACCTGTAATCACTTGTTCTTTAAACACCTCACCTTTAAACTCCTCTCAAATAATACTGACTGCCCCGAGATAACCAACTCTAGATCAATTAAGCACCTAAATGTAAATAGCTCCTCCAAACTCATTATTAACACAGCAAAAAAAAAAAATAGAAATACCGATCACTTTACTATATTTCATCAAAACATTCAGCACTTTAAATCACGTAAACTGACACTTGAAATTACCCTGGATGAAATTGATTCTAACATTGTCATCCTTTTGGAACACAAATTACACGACTTAGAAATTATTAACTCTACCATTAATAATTATACAATCAAATCATTTTACTGTCGCAAAGTTTACCGCGGTGGAGGAGTTATGATTCTCTGTAAAGATTCAGTGTCCCATCAATTTAGAAAAGTAGATATCCATCAAATTAAAGAACTTGTAACTGAAAAGGAATTTGAATGCTGCTCAGTTGCAGGTAAAATTGGGAAATATTCAATTATTGTAGTTGGTCTTTATAGAACACCTGGAGCCACTTATGACCAAGTGTTCTTAGGAAAACTTGATATTGCGCTGGGTATCTTATGTAAAAACTATAACAATGTTATACTTGCAGGGGATATTAATATTGACATGTTAAAGAATTCTAGGGCTTGTGATATGTTAAGAAATATTTTAACTCAGCATAGTTTTCAATATTTAGTTGATTTCCCAACAAGAGTTACATTAGAAAGCCAAAGTTCAATTGATAATGTTTATACAAATATTAGCGGTGTCTGGTGTGATAACAGAGCTATCAGATCATGATGCTCAACTGGTGGAAGTTGCTTTTAAAACTGTCAAGAAAAAGCAGTGTTTTACACAATTAAAAAGAAAATTTACAAAACAAAATACAATCTTATTCCAAAAGAAATTAGAGGCAGAATCATGGTTGAGCTTATATCTTGGACCAGTTGATTAAAAATATGACTTATTCTACCATATATTTATTCATCATTTTAATGTATGCTTCCCATTATTAAGAACTAGGTTTTACAGGAATAAAAATGACTGGATAAATAATGAACTTAGGAAGGATAAAGAGGAGTTAATTCACTTAAGTCAGAATATTCGAGTAACAAAAGACAGAGCAACAAAGCAAATATTAAATTACAAAAAAAGATGTACCGAACAAAGGCTCAAAATTTAAAAAAAGATTTCATTAACAACAAAATTAAGAACTCAGATAATATTTGTAAGTCTACATGGAAAGTAATAAATAATGAGATAAAACCTATTCAGGAACTTTTGAGTAAAATTAGATTGATCACAGGTGAGGATACCTCTAATCCTTACAAAGTATCTGAAATTTTCAACAATTATTATATAGGTATGGTAGATGAATGTGTAATTCCAAACTTGCAAAATGATGCAAATCCTAAAAATTTACCTTTTGTCATTCAAAATTTATCTGATAAGCGTTTCCATATAACACCAGTTGACGAAACTGAACTGGACAAAATTATACAATCGTTTAAAAATAAATATTCTGGTTGGTATCTTCATGGATCTCAGTAAAGCATTTGATAGTGTCTGTCATAGCAGCCTTATCTGAGTTTTAAACAGCTTGGGTATATCAGGAATCGTTTTAGAGTGGTTTATCTCATACCTAAAAGATCGAAACCAGTATGTTGAACTGTCTTATATTGATAAGGACAGCCAAATTAGCTCTGTAAAATCACAACAGGAGTGCCTCTGTATCAAGTATGGAGTGCCTCAGGGTTCTATTTTGGGGCCAATACTATTCCTGTGCTATATTAACGATCTGCCGAAATCTGTATCTAGCATTAACAGTAGGATGTTTCTGTATGCTGATGATTCCAATCTTCTTGTTTCTCATAAATCTTTAAATGAAATTCAAAATGTATCCAATCTTAACTTAATATCAATACTTAATTATTTTAGTAGTAAAAATCTATTGTTAAATCCTGATAAAACAAATTTTATTTCTTTCAGAACTAGGCAAAACAGAAATGATGTAGTACCTTCAATTGAAGTGCTTGACACACAAATAAAACAGGTAGACCAGACTAAGTTCCTAGGATTAATTGTGGATAAGAACTTAACATGGGATAATCATATACAGCACATTGAAAAGAAAATATCCTTGGAGTTATTTGTTTTATATACTCTCTCAAAATACTGTGAACTTGATACCTTGAAAATGGTTTATTATTCTCATATACAGTCCCACATTTCCTTTGGCGTTGTGCTTTATGGAGCAACAAGTGATAAAAACTTGCAAAAAATTTTGATATTACAGAAAAAAAGCCATACGGATTATGCTTAAACTACACCATCAAGAATTGGTAAGACATTTATTTTCGAATCTAGGCATTTTAACAATTTACGGACTTTATATATTGGAAACGGTACTTGTAGTAAAAAAAGTAAATGACACATTACCAAAATTGGGAGCTTCGCACAATTATTTAACTAGGAATCGTAATCAGCTTGCAGCACCACATATAAATCTAAAAATTACCTCAAAAAACCAGAAGTAGCAGGTATTAAGTTTTTTAATAGCTTACCAGAACATATTTTAAAAATTGATAGTTTTTTACTTTTTAAAAAAACAGTAAAACAATATCTTATAAGTAAATCTTTGTATTCTTTTGATGAGTTTTTTATAAACTGATAGGTGGTTGTGAAATACACTGTTAAAATAAGGTAATTTAATTTTGTCCATTTATTATGTAAATGTATGTTATGTTATGCATGTTATAGCTGACACCATTCGATGTTTGTATGTGTATGTAACTGTATATGTACAAATTTTGAATAAAGAAAATTTGACTTTGACTTTGTTGGGTTCCTGGTCATGAGAGGATCCCTGGGAATGAAAGAGCTGATGCCCTGGCCAACATGGGCTCAGCGTCAACTATGACGGGTCCTCAACCGTTCTGCAGTATTCCAAGGTGTGAATCCTTTGGGGCTGTCACGAAATGGGTCCGCGCTGAACATGAGAGAAGGTGGAGATTGCATCTGGGTATAAGAATGAGCAGAATAGTACTTCAGTTGCCTTCCTCCTGGGTGGCGTCTGACCTTCTCCCACTAAGTAGATCAATGTCTTCTTGGGTTATAGGTCTGATCACGGGAATAGTCACCTGAGGAAGCATCTTCACAGAGTAGGCATCCTTCGGGTGGATCAGCTCTGTAGAATGTGTGATGAGCAGGATGAAACTGCTGAACACTTGCTCTTTGATTGTCCTATAATAGCAAAGGAGTGGTATGCCATCTTTGGTAGTTTGGACAAGGGTGGTGAATTTCCCCAGGATGACCTGATAGGATGTTTTTGGCGCGGTTTGTAGAACTGCTGAAATCATAGACTGGTAGGCCTCATGGTGTGCTTCTGGGGTGTGCAAAAGGCCCTTGAGATACATTGCAGTAGGCTACCCCATAGAAGAAGAACCATAACCATCTCATACTGGGAAAAGATGATGGTCAGACAGCCTCAAATGTCATCAGACTATTTTCGAGCAAGTTACAATAGTATGGGTGTAAATTAATAACTCATGGATGGTGTCCAAAACAACAATGTAGTGATCAATTAAGTTCATTGTTTAAACGAATCTCTCATATTTACAATAATAAACATTCATTGAACTAAAAACAGTTAACAAATAAAACATAATGTAATCATAAAACTGTGTGGAAACATAAGGTTGGATCATGTAATATGACATTAAGACTAACCTTGGGAAGTTGGAGTTTACACTGTTGTTTGGCAGATTGAGAATGACCTCATAGCGCCCGTCTGAACCCGCACGCCAAATGAAAATAGACTTGTCCACACAGCCTGTGGCTAACAGTAGGTCTCTGTGCTCTGTTTCGGTATTACTTTCCACCACTTCTGCTGTTTTTACTTCTTTTGTATCTTCTACCTTAGAGTCAACATTCCTGCAACATTGTATTTTTAGTTAATTCTAAATATATCAATCTTTTACATGTGTTTTCCCTGTGGTAAAATGGTTTTCTTGAGTCTTCCAAACAAGGGGTGTAATTAAATGGAAATGTCAAGTATTTTCTGACACTGTTTAATCCACATGCTAATACAATATTGTTATAAATCAGTAAAGTGAGATGAGCTAAATCTTCTTATACAGGGTGTAAAAAAAGTCCTGCACAGGCTTCATAATTCCCGAACAATTACAGGTAAAGCAATAAAACTTTGTACATAATTACTGCAACTATAAATCTACTGTTTGAAGTAACTATCATTTCTTTGTCATGTCAGGGGGATGGCTCGCAAGGAGTTAGAAGAAAATCTTAAATGAGAGCATAGCGAGTAGTACATCAAATTAAAGGCCTTTATTAGTAGAGTACAATGCCGCAAATCTAACCTCAAGATTTACTCTTTAAAAAATTACACTGGTTTATGCAGGTCCTGTTCTAGGTGGTTTAAAATTCTTGTCTTGGATGTTTCTTAGACAAAATTCTTACTAAAAAGTCTAAGAGAAATATGGTTTAAAAAATGTAACCAGTGTCAAATAATTATTTACAAAGTTTAAAATCCTTACGGTTTACACATCTTGAAAGCAATAAATCATGTCAAAGAACATCACAATGAAGTTCTACTTGAAACAAACCACTGCTATAACAATCAGAAGTGGTTTTAGATAGACATAATTTGGAGTTTAAAAAAATTAAAATAGTTACATAGGTAAATAAATTCATTACACTGTTGCCAAACGAAATTAAGAGGGAACAAAATTACAATAAATTTAAATACAACTAAAACAATACTTAACTGACAAACCACTATACTCGTTTTCATAATTTGCCTAGATACTCTTATGCTGAGAATACACAATAATAAATTATGAAAATGTAAATGATTAGAATTTATTGAAGTTATTTCAAAGGCTTCTGTTTTTTATCAAGATCATTTGTAGTACTCTACCATTTTATGATTTACCAGTTATTTGTCTTTACTTAGCTCATTGCCGTCACTACCCATAGGACCAATTTAATAATGTTCGCTAACACTCAGCCAAATTCTGTGAAGTGATATGCGTTATCATCAAAATCAAGATTGCTTATATAAAAACGCATCTTCATGCAAACTTTCAAGTCTGTAGGTCAGACAGACAGAAGAGAAATTCCACCAGCCCCCTTAGTTATAGGCTTCGCTAATGCTCAGCCAATAACATAAATACTGTAAGCAGTATAACTTTCTCAAAATCACATCTACATGGCATTGTTCCTCTCTTATATACAGTATACATTATAAGTTAGTAAAATTAATTTTTATAAGAATACACATATATACTCAATTTCAAGATATGTTTTCATTTTTAAACTGTACCTTTTGCGCTTGATGACATTATATGGCACTGGACACCATGAGATAGATATTACATCGTGTTCAAGACCACGAAGACGATGAACAATTTTTCCTGTCCCTGAAATAAAAGCAAATAAATTATGAAATTTATTACTTTATTTAAAATGTACACATTTTTATATTTTTATACGTCTGGAAAGCAACAAGAGAAGCGATGTTTTAATATGTACAAATCTATTAAGTTTATGTAATAAAAATTATGTTATATCATTTCTCAGCACACTCTGTATAGGCTACACATGCCACGGCTAGACTGACCTGGACAGCCAACACATTTTGTTGATCGTTTCTTTCAATTTAATAGTTATCATTTATTTATTAGAAAGCACATATTCAAAGAGACAAGAATGTTAATAATTGATAATTTTAAAATAAACAATATTTAAACACACACAGTAATATATTAACCCTTTGAATGCCAAGTATTTATTGAGTGGGTGTAGTGACAAGTGCCATAGTGGGTGCACCTAAAAGTGCCAGCCCTTTTGAAGGCATTTTGAAAGGTCTCAGTATAAAATTCACAGTTTGATTATTTAATAAACTATCAACATACTTTTTTGTAATTTTTCTTTGAAAACTCTGCCTAATTAACATAAAATAACAAAGTTACCATAAGATTAAATTTAGGAATATCAAAAAGGACTTGCGTCAAAAAATTGCAGAATTTATTTAAATTTTATTTTTTAACCTAATTACCATTACCAAAAAAATCATATCCTTTTCTTTGTCCATATCATTGGAAAGGGTATGCAATTGTCTATAAATCTTGAAAAATGTATATCATTATCTTTAATAATGAGTGAGTTATACAACATTTAAGAAACTAATGTCACATTGTTTCTGGTAGCCATGTCAACCAAAAATGTTTATATGTGAGTTCTAGATTGATTTTAGTTAAAGTCAATTGATCGGAAGTGTACTATAACAATTTATTTTGTAAAGAATAGTTCTTCACAAACAATTTAATATAATATTAGTTTAAAAATATTAAGTTTTCAATTTTTAGTGATTTTTTTCCTGAACGTCTGGTAAAATCGGAAGTTGGCACTTTTTCGCCAACTTTTGACGTCCGGTAAAATCAGAAGTTGGCACTTTTCAGACAACTTTTGACGTCCGTTAAAATCGGACGTTGGCATTCAAAGGGTTGATGAATTGTATACAAAATTTAAAAATTTAAAATGAGCATTCTTTCTTTCTTTACCTTTAATATCAACAATGAGCGTGACACCACCCTTGCAGCCAATGCCCACCAGATCCTGGTCATGGGGGCAGCAGGCCAGTGTCAGAGGTAACACCTTGACACCACAGTGCAGACGACGGATTGTGTTACTCCTCAGGTCCCAGCACACGATGCTCCCCAAGTCACTGACCGAAACCAACCTGTTGGTGTCAGCTCTGGACCAGTCCAGTCCCACCACCTTGAGTCCATCCTGGCACACCAATCATTATCATTACACACTATTTAAAAATCTAACACTGCACTTAGGTCTGTGTAACATGTACAGCCCATAGAACTCATTGTCCTTATGAGAAAAGGAACATGGAAAAAGAGAAGTTCTATTTTTTAGACAATGAACAGTCTAGAAAACACTTTGTACGAAACAGCTTTTTGAATGGGAATTGCTTTATTATTATAGGATAGAGAATTATAAAAATAAACTCTTATTCCAGTATCTAAGAAAATTGTTAAATAGAAATTTGTGTATTCTGTATAAGTCGTAACACTCTGTTCAACTGCAAAGCTATGAAAATTATTTATTGGGATGGATTTAAATATAAAAAATTTTGTATTATGCAGAGGCCACTACTTTGGGAAAATTTTTAATTACCAAGTATCTAAAAAAACTACATTATTCAGAAGAAAAGATTTTATTTGACTTACTGTGAAAATTACAGTCATTACGACAATCGGTTCTTGTTTTCTTCCTCCCAAAAGGAAGCGTAGTCGGCAAGAAGGTCGCCACTCTGTCCCTATCTACTACTTGTTATTACACAATAATATAATGTTACTATTAGTATAAAAGTTAAAGATATCCTATACAAGCCATCACGTGATCTCAGTTTGAATTTGGGTACTATGTCATGGGATGTTTTTCTTTTTTCGTCAGAAGTGTGAGGGCGCCACCAAAGTTTGCACTGATGACCAGGGCATTTCCGATAAGTACTTTCCCGACCTCAAATCACGAGCCAGATTGTCCAACTTTTCCTACGTCAGATCATGTAGATCTGTGAGGTTGTGAAAATACTGATTGGAAATGCCCCTGGCCATTAGGGCTTAGGTGACCCCACACTTCTAACAAAAAAAGAAAAAAATTCCTCGAGGTAGTACCTAAACTCAAGCTCAGATCACGTAAGCACTTGTGAAAAAATGTATTAATGAATAAATTTGTTGAAATTTTTTTTTATATTTATAACACGCACATATGTACTTATGTACGCACATATGTATTATTAGCCTAATAATAAATAGTAGATAGGGAAAGAGTGGCCTCCTTATTGCCTACAGCGCTTCCTTTAAAGAAGCAGAAAAGAAGAAGCAATAGTCATAATGACATAATTTTCATATCAAGTCGAATAAAGACTGTTCTTCCTAATAATTTGTAATAATTGTTATGTCTCTGGTATAAAAAGCTCTTCCAAAAGTAGCCTCCGGAAAATAAGTACCAAAATAGGATAAATATAAAAGATAAGTACAAAGCCTCTTCTAAGTACAAATGAAAAACTTGATGGCCATCTAACATGGCATTTTTATCTTGAGAATTGCTGGGCCTCAATAGTTTTGCGGAAAAGACCACAATCCGAGCTGTCCATTTATTACCATTGTATTTACCATTTGTACCATTATAGCGTCGGTAGTAAACTTTGATTACAGATCCTGCAATTTATGAAACGCTGAAACTCTAGAAGATGCGGATCATTTGATTTTACAGAATCGAAGTCTTTCATGTTAGCTTATTACATAATCACTAATTTTGTGTTGTAATCGCATACTACATAATTTGACATCTACTATGTTGTTACTAAAATTACTCTCCATTAGAATTCATATGCTGTATTACATCAGTTTGTACATAAAGCAACAACTGGTAACTTGCATTGTTAATTTTTTTTTCATCCGTAAAGAGACGCCTGTTTCAGGCTAATATCATGTATTCTCACCAATAAATTTTGAACTTGAATAAAATTGTAATTATATTTAGTTACACTGTTTTGCGTTTAAATAAACTTTTTAAGTAAATTATTTTGCTGTTTTTTTTTAAAAAATTGTACATGTAATTTTACTTTACCTGTAAATCGCTTTCTTTTTCAGTTTTCCCAGCAATCCCACACTTTCCTTGTTTTATTTTTTATCCTAAAATGCTCAAAATATACATATATAATATATATAATTTTTTCAATAAACATTGAATCACAAAAAGTACTTGCTCTGCCGGGACTCGAACCCGGATCTCTCACTTGCGGGTGAATGTGCTACCATTACACCACAGAGCCCTTACTTTTTACGGTTCAATTATATTGTATTTGGCCGTATCTGTCACATATGCGTTTAAATAACTAAACTAACATATGATCGGAAGACCAAATACCTGTCAAACGACTTTTGTTTACATTAATATATATACATTTTAAGAAAATACATATTTAAATGTATGTCTACTCGTATTTTTCCCATGAAGCAGTATGTTCATTTTCAAAGTTTTGATTATAATATATATATATATATATATATATATATATATTATATTAGTATCAAAATTATGATTTTTTTTCAAACTGCACAACAGCTATTTTAGCAGTCAGTCTTTCTAACATATCCTTTTTTAGGAGACATAAAATATTTTTGGTCCACTGTCAAAAATAACTTTAAAAATGTTGGTTGGTCCTCAAAGGTTTGAAACAGGAAACCAAAGGCTTATGTAACATGTCACATGAAAAAAGGTATCACTAACGACATCACTGTAAACTACTATTTACCCTTCGTGATCACGACTAATAACGCTGTACTATGGCAAAGAGTCTGTATTTAACAAACTCTTTGTCAAACTCTATTCAATCTGGGAGGACTGGAGAAGGAAATAAAGTTAGATAAAGGTGATATGTTTAGTCAAGTGTATTAATTTGATATTTTTATTACGTTTTATAGTTTTTCCAATTATTCTTTTTTTACTCTACACAATGACTTGTATTATAGACTTTTCATAGATTTCTTATAAATATTTTATCCATATATTGGTTCAATCCTTTGAGTTTCCTTTTACTGTGTTAGTTTTATGTATTGTACATCAATCATTGGGCTTTTGCCTACTGGAAGTTCCAATTTATTTCACAATTATTGAGTTTTGTTGTGTTCGTAAGTTCTTTTATATTTTTAAGTTTACGTTTTGTTTGTTTAAGGAATATATTATTATTTATAAGTTTGTAATTATATGATGATTGATGGTTATATACAATTTAATTTATTTTATTTGTATCAATCTCTTGTTAATTTTGTTTATATTATAAAATAAATTTTTTTTTATAAAATTAAAATGGTCTAGTTGGGTACACAAATGATGGAAGGCAGATCTGGCTATGGGGCGTGGACTTCATCTCTCAGACCAGCTCTCAGAAAAAATCTGAGAGAGCATTAAACCATGTTTTACACTAAAACGCTGTTCTAGCTTGCGCTAGTGTAGGATTGACTAGGAATTATGTTCATCAACGGATAGTGATACTATCTGATAGTAAAGCCACTCCACATCACTAACTCAACAGAATTAACTTCAAGGCTGGTATATGAATGCTTTAAGACTTTATCCAGTCTAGGTAGTTATAATTCAGTACATCTCAGCATGAGCTCTTGGACATGCCAGTTTTAAGGACAATGAACTCAGACGAATTGGCAAGAAATGGCTCACAAAAGCAATTCTTGGACCTGAACCAGCTGGTGGCATAAGCAAGTCAACTGCCTACTAAGCTATTAGGAAATGGTTCAGAGATAAGCACTGTTATCAGTGGCATTTTCTCTGAGTAATCATTTGGCAAAGCTCATTAAAGGCACTAACATCCAGTTCACGAACTGGCTGATGAAACTAAACTAAGGCCTTGTAACACACGTCATTAAGAACCCTTACTATTGAACACGACTTACTAAACTGAAGATCCTCAGTGTAGAGTACGTAATAAGCCGGAGAAGACTGCTAAACACATTATATTGGATTGTGAGAGGCTTGAGGTTAGGAGAAAACCCCTATTTGGAACCTTATAGCCAATGATGAATTAAACGTCAGTAATGGGCAGAAACTCTTGGATCTCATTGAGGGTACAGGGGTAGACAGATCCTACTAGCGGTAATTGAGGTTTACAATTTAAGCTTAGGTTGACACACTGGAAACTAATAGTCATTTATAACCCCCTTTTTAATCTAATATAATCTAATCTAATGTTCCAGACATATATATCAACCTAATCATGGTATCACTACCTAATGATCATGATTACTAACACTTTAAGAGTTAATACTGTTATCTGTATGGTAGCAATCAACTAGATAGATTTCAACCATAGAATGAGCAAATCTTAAGACACTAATTCTAACCTAGTTTGTGAACTACTCTTACACTACTTCCTGAATTAATCCCTTGTAAAAACTATATTAATTTGATAATTTTAAGATATATACAGTATAGCAAATACAAAATAAATTCTATAGACTCTAATGAATTGAAATTCCAATAAAGATTTTACAAAAAACAAAGTTAACTTTAAATTATAATACCAACAAATTGCAGTGGCTATGGCTGAAATATAGTGAGCGGTCATGACCACAATCGAAACAGGGTATCAAATTATCGATTGGAATGACCTAAACTATCAAATAAAAAACATTCTAATTATAGTTATTTACGATTAGGCTACTTATTGCCAGCTCTTTTAATGTATTGATTACAATATTGTTTAATTAATTCAAACAAAATAAAGTCATTTGTACAGAATGCATTATAAAAGTAATGAGCATGATTTTATTCTGATGCAACTATCTATCACAGCACGTTCGGACCATTTGGATTATGTGTTGGGGTTCTGCCCGATACCAAACGTGCCCGATCCCAGTTCGCTCCGAGCAGTAGGAGTAGTAGGTCTTTGCACGAAGTCCATTGTACGATAGTGTCAGAGCAATAGAGCGCTTGCTTGAAAAGTGGTATGCAATCAAGTTTTGTGTGCGGCTTGGGAAGAATGCAATGGAAAGTTGGCAAATGCTTTAAGAAGTCTTGAAGGAGGAATGCATTTCAAGATCTTAATGCGGAAAGTGGCATCAGACCTTCTAGGAGGGTCGGGAGGAAGTCACCGAAGAGCCTCTCGTTCTGGTCTCCCAACAAAAGCCCGAACCGATGAAAACATCCAGGATGCGCGTGAAGTTTTGAGTTCAGACTTCGGTTAAGTATCAAGGTAATCGCTGACACCCTAAACTTGTCACCACAATTGTGGTGGCCACTTATACGAGGGGGTACCCAAAAAACCGGAATTATTTTTTAAAAGCTATATATTTTCAAATTTCGTATAAAAAAAACCTTATCTCCTTCAAAATACTCTCCATGATAACTAATACACTTGTCCCACCGGTGTTTCCGCTGTTTGAAACATTTTTTATACTCATCTTTAGAAATGGCCAACAGCTCCTCCCTCAGTTTTTTCTTGACATCTTCGATGTTGTCAAATCCGTGTCTTTTCATACACTTTTTTCAAGCGTGGAAATAAGAAAAAGTCGCATGGTGCCAGATCAGGCGAGTAAGGTGCATGGGGACCCAGCAGGGATCACTTCTGGCTGGTTTATACCTTCCAGTTGAACCCATCGCTGGGCACAGCAAAAAACCGATGAGTCACTTCAATCTGGGCAACCTTTTGGATCTCCAGGAGCGGCACATCACTAACCGCAAATATCGAGATTCTGGGATTCATGGCCAATTTGATAGGTCTAGTCTACTGCAGGAGATGACTGTTGGAGTTCGTGGGCTTTGTTCCCTAGCCTCAGAGGTTCTTGTTAACCTCAACAAGGGTGTGCCACCCCTTACCTACTTTGACTTGAGAAGCTGGTTCAGAGCTGGCCTCCCCTTCTTCCAGGGAGACATGACTTTGAGATAAAGTGCCCTAATTCTTCCTCATGGATCTCGATAGGAGGCGGCCCCTACTCCCTAACTTATCCATCCTGAATATCCTGTCACTCCGGAAGCAGCCCAAAGGTTCTTAGAGGACTAAGTGCAATTTATAAGCTTCTTGTCCTAAGAGGAAAAAAAAAGGTATGGGGGAGCGGAACCATGCCATTTTTAGCCAAAAACGTTCCTTTTCCCGATGTTCCTTTTGAGTGTATGTCAGAACCCGAGGAACAAACTTAGCAGCAAAACTTTTCATTCCCAAATCTTGCTCCAAGATAACCTACTAATCTCTGACAGGACTTTGAGGACATAAATTAAAGTAAAGGAGGCGCAAAAGTCCTTTTAGGACTAAGTGCGGGGACAAACTGCCCTTTTCCCTCTCGAAAGGAAAAAAAATCTCTGACAGTTGACTAATTGACAGTCAACGGTCTGTGAACACAAGTTTTGAATTTTTTCAATATTTTCGTCGATTTGGGCAGTTGACGAATATCCGGAACGAGGTTTACCATCAATTGACATGTCGCCATTTTTAAATCGAGAAAACCACTCGTACACTTTAGTTTTTCCCATAGAGTCGTCTTGGTAAGCTGTTTTCAACATTAAAACCAGTTAGTTTCAGCAGCATTTTCACCGAGTAGAAAACAAAAAACAAAACCAAAACAAAACAGCACTAGCAAAAACAATCACTGCAGATGAACGGAACAAGTCAGATTGATAATACAGGTGGCACTGAACTGGATATGATATACACGCCTAGCAGCAGAAGTGCGTACTATACAATCTCCGCCCACGGCAGTGCTAATCTGGTTTCTTTTGGGTACTGTACCTTCTCGTACTGCATCCAAATGTAAATTTGAAGTTATATCTGTGTACTGTGCTTTTTGTTATCTATGATTTTCAGCATTATCTACTCTTGATAGCTTATCTGAGTGTTCTGTGGTAAGAACAGCTTAGTTACTTAGCATTAATCATCTCTTGCAGTATCCTTCACTGCCTCTTCGATGGTGACTATTACACAATCGCAGTGCGTTAAATCTAATAACCTACAGTTAATTTTTTTAAATTTAGTTTTTAAAGTTATTAACGTATTTGATTGCAGATTATGTGGCAGTTAAAATGTTAGGAAATTTGAATATTCCTTTTGAATTTGTCAACGTGTTTTTTAGAACAAGAGTACAAGTTTGTTGTGTAATCTTGCATCATTTTTAAATCAAGAAAAGGTATTTTATGTAATCGGAAGTTACCACGTGGTATGTAAGTACACATACCGGTACTTTGGGATTATACCGACCACACCAGTATGAAGAACACAAAAATATAAATTTATAGAAACAAACATGATAGAACGAAAAAACAACTGGTTAATTAAAAAATTACAAACTTACAGGCATTTCCAGGTATTGTGATCGGTATTGTTGTCGCTGTTATCTTATCTTTCTCGAGAATCCCGGTTACGGCAGGCCGCGTGGCATCACATGATTTGCACGGTACATAATTGCCTTTCCATTACAATTCAATTTTTATTTCTGAATTTAATATTTTACTGATAGGTACTATCTCGAGGGATGTTTTTCTTTCGTTGACATCAGCGCGGGGCAGGTGCCGAAGCCGCGCTGATGGCCGGAGGCACTCGCATTTTGGGTGGCGGAGTGTGATGAAGAATAAATGTGTTGAACTTTTGTGTTTGGAGAAATGTAGAGGTAAAACACGGAAGTACAACAAAGCGACGCACCAGCTGAACGGGCGGCGAGACTCTGCAATCACGTTATCTACTAGACCGCTCGACTTTGACCCTGTCTGAGGATGGGGAGAGGTTTGCGATAAGACAATTCCTGTTTTATATTGACGAAATATTGTTCTACGCTAATCTAGTAATCAGTAGAAGAAAAATGTCAAATAACGATTCATGTCTGGGTGTGGTCGGTATAATCCCAAAGTACCCACATACCACATAGGAAGTTATGGTTACGTTAATTTTGATTATTTAGTTAACTCATTTATTTAACATCTGTGTATATGTGCATCTAATGATGTGTTCCTTGAGCACGAAAGGCCTTTCAGAAATAAAAAGTATAGTATTGGATTGTTTGTTTTTAAACTCATAAATAATTCCAATAAGAAAGGAGCTTCTAGAATGTATTGAGCTTATGTTTGTTTTTTACAGATATTTATTGGTTTGTTGAAAGTTTAATTGGTAAATCTTAAGATCAGCAACTACCGCTCCGATCGCCGTAATTTTTTGCATTCTAACACAAGTGAACGTAATTTCACCAAAAAAAAATAGTCCCGATTATCGCCGTAGCCGTTTACTACCCCCCCCAAAAAAAATTTGAAAATAATAAAATTTTTAAAAAAACCTGACTGACAGCGCATTTATTTGATTTTTAGTCTTATTAGTTCGTAGGGCAGTAGTCCAGGTACTACTTCTAGTATAAACTCGTCTTATCTTATCAGTGATAAACGCGCGCCGCTTATCTTTTGCCTGTAATGAAACCTGAGCAGCGGGCAAGCATCATGTGATCTGAGTTTTGAATAGGCAAGCTAGGGTCTTTTTAGCGTGTGACAAGAACCATTGCACGCCATGTCAATAACTTCACTAATTATTCCTTGTCCATGTGGGTTTGTTTGTTTACGTCTGGCGGTCAATCGAAGCCGTCCTATAGGTCACGTGATCCGCCCGGCCAATCGGAAACTTTCCTGTTTGTCACGTGACTACTGTCAACTCATCAAAACGACCATGGTCGGCCATTGTTTTTAGTTTGATAGTCGAAAATCTTGTTATTTATGTGTTTTGTATTGCCAACATTGTTCTGCCTGAAAAACTGGTTTTTATATGTTAGCGATAATCGGGACTATTTTTTTCGGTGAAATTACGTTAACCTGTGTTAGTATGCAAAAAATTACGGAGATTGGAGCGGTAGTTTCTGATCTTAAGATTTACCGTTTAATTCAATCTGTATGCATTATTTTCAAATCTATTTTTATCCACATCGGAAACAAGATTCGCGTTATATCCTAAACCTATTGCTATAATCCTACTAAACATAACAATATAACATTTTAGGTTATGAAAATGTCAAATAGTGAATTTTAGAACATTAAAAGTAGAACTACTTTTCTTGCAAGGTATTAGGAAGTTATGGTTAGGTGAGTTTATATTTGTTTGTTTTTAAAGTTGGGTTTCCTCCAAAGCAGTAATGTCCAGAGGCATTCGTGACGACCATTTAGAATTTTATTTTTTACTGATAAGATCTACCACAAGGGATGTTTTTCATATGTAGCTATCAGCATGGGGCAGCAACACGGTCTGAAAATGGCGTAACAGCTGATATCAGCAGCAACCAATAGGTTTACTTACAATCATGACAAGACCACATGACGCCTATAAAACAATTAAATATTACTCCGTGTGAGAAAAGTAGTTCTCCTACTTTTAATATTCTATAACCTTATTTGTCATTTCCACATATTGAAACCTGATATTGTTTTGTTTGCGACGACAATAGCAATAGGTGAAACTCGTATTTTGCTACTCCGGCCATTAATTGCATAGTTACCCAAAATTAATATTGACTCAGCAATTCATTGGATCACTTCATATCGATAGACAGGTATCCGATCTAAGAAAAAAATAAAAGTATCCACTATGGTAGTTAATACACAAGATCTAGGGTTAATGTAAATCTAGTTCAATTTCTTCATTCAGCTTACCTTATGACCTGAATGAAAATATAAGAGTCGGCCTTCTTCAAAATTCCACAGTCTCACCATACCATCATCACCACATGTTGCTAGACAGTTTTTGAATTTACCATCAACAGGTGAAAACACAATCGTAGAAAGTCTATCCTTGTGAGCAAACTGTAAAATTGAAACTTCAAATTTTCCATTTGGTTTAAAATTTATTATTGATACATCAGATCTTGAACCATAAGCTATTAGTCCGTTATCATTGCAGGCCAACACACTGGACAGTTGCCAGTTAGGAGAAGCAGGTAATATAAAATTATCCATTCCTAACTGCTGCATGTATACTAGTAACAAGGTGTTGGATTTTTCAATAGGTTTAACACCGCCTAAACAAATTAAATACCAACAGACAGACGTATCACATTAAAATTAATCTCTTAAGCTTAATGCACCAAACGCAGACACAAAATGCGTCATTTAAATCTTCACGTTTAGGCACACAATTTCATGTTGTAACACAAGTGATAGGATACAGACGTCTTGCCAACGATTCCACTGCTTCAAACAAATAAACATCAAACAATAGCTTTTAGGTTATAATAGAACAGTAGAACAGATTTGAAAGAATCGCTTATTGGTGGGAACAACTGAAATGAACTGAACTAAAATGACTGGTTTGTTCGGTTAATTTAATCTATAACCGATTAGTCGGTTACTTTTGTTGCAGCCTTTCATAATTTTTTTTAGAGTTGTCTAAAATTATTATTATTACTAGTATAATGTTACCTGATTGAAAAGACTTAGTCTCTACTTGAAATAGTGGTTGATTCTAATATGTTATTTTAAATTAGTATTAAGACTAATTTTTGTATAGACTAATAATTTAGCTGATTGTACAGACATGGATTCCAGTTAAATTGGCTAAAAATTCTAATCGGTTATATTATATTAGTTCAGTTAACTACTATAATTATAAAAAATTAGCAAGTGTAACTCAAATTAATGAACTTATGTTACTACGTGATTAAGTTTTCAAATACAATTAGAACTTTTCAAAAGTTTCTTTATTGCCCGAGTAACTATCTTTCTCAAACGGAATGGACATTGCTGCTATTCCCTCACTCTGTCCATCTGCCACGCTACCAAACTTGTGATCACCATATTCCTGATATCCTACGATTATCGGTAATGCGAAATTCACGGTTGATTTTCGTATAGCTTTGGAACGAAATAATATTATAATAAAATCCGTTATTGGTTTTATATTTATCAATTTACTTCCATCTTTTGAATTCTTATTCATCAAATAGTTAAAATCATATTAATTTAGTTAAAACTGTAAGTTCCCAGTTATCACTAATTGTATTAAATTACTTTAAAATTCTTTAGTTATTTTTACGCAAAAGAGTAGCCTATTAATAGAGCGCCAGTGTGTTTTAATTATCGTATTTGATAAATAATCGACTAAAATAACCAATAACGAAAGAAATAACTGATTGGTTAGTCGGTTATAAAATCGTTCGGTTATTCCAACTAAATCACATGCTTGTCTAGTGCAGCTGCAGCTGCGTTCTACTGCTGTAAACATTTGCCGGATCCGGATATTAAGTTTAAATCTTTAAAAAGGTCTTATATGACATATTATTGTTCTTCCAACACCGAAATATACCTTATTTGAGGGACAAAAAAATATAAAGTCGATTAAATTAGTAATAAATATATAAAATTAATACTAAATTTATTGTCTACCATTCAATCAACAAATAAATGGCTTCTGTAGTAATATTTGACACCTTTTTTGTTTGACAGAAACTTATTTTTTACTCTCCGTCTTTATATACGAGACAAATTGTCGTCCAATGATAGGAAGAATGAAACTTATTTTTGTTGAATGAATAAGAATGTTTGTTATTTTTAAATTACGACTTTCAATCTTTAACCATTCAATTACGTTTGGTCTTATCAAATCTGCCTGCTATGCTGTTAAAAAAACAGTTTCTTCAAATAGTACCCATCAGTTATATAATCAAAATAACAGAGGATCTGACCATAAATGCTTCCAGCCATCAGGACAAGCTTTGACTTTTCAGAGAATACACCTTGGATGCGGTCTTACTTAAGACAATTGTAACTGGTGATTTTGTCTAAAATTGATTTCAGAGTGTCAACATCCACCTACTCGGAAGACCCCTTCTTCCGTTTCTACAGTTCGACGTCATTTTAATATTATACAGTAGCTGCGTACCAAGGCTCCATAGAACCGGAAATGAAATAACTAAATCACATAATTTCTTTTTCGAGAATTTAAAGTTCTTCAAGAGTGTATTTTTAAAGTAAACATTTACACTGTTGTTACGATTGATGTTTATTATCTCAATTTATTTGTTAATTTGTTAAGTCTGTTCTTGTTATATAACTATTTTTATACGTATAGTTATCTTTTTATGGCTTAGTTGTTTTTATTAATGTTTTATTATGTGTACCTAGTTAATTAATTCTACATTTTTGAACTGGTGCTCGATGCTTTATCATAATTGTTGCTTGTTGCAATTGAACTTTCTGCTTACATTTTAGAAGATTTCTTTATGTATTGCTATTTTGTGCATTATCTGTTGTAAAATAATGTTTATCGCGACACTTAACACTGTTTAAATATTTATGTTGGGAGTTATATATGGTAACATCTCATTTCGTTTCATTTGTTCTCGTCCACGCGGAGAATTAGTTTCATATTGTTCACCTACATTTCCAATGTTTTCATCTTCTTCTTAATGATCGTCCTCGTCGTTGAAGTAAATTGATAGTTAGGGTGTTTCGTCACATTATGAAGCAATAAATAACATACCTTTGGAACCATATGACCTTTGGAATTTAATCTAATTATAGTCTGGATACGCAAATACAGTTTGCAAGTATTGGAAACTTTTTCTTAATATATCTAAATACTTTTTCAATAAACACTCTATCTATTGAACAAGTTACATTAAAATTATATTCCGTGGGCATTTTATAGTGGCTGAAAAGGATTTACTAGCTAGGGATAAATTCCATGACCTGCATCATCCAATAGACAAAAACACACAGTTTTAAGCATAAATAATGTTCCTAATATAGCTTCTTCAGATGCAGGGCGTCATGCAAACTGCCAGACCACTCCACTGAGATACTTGCAATTGTTATGGCTCATCATAGGTTAATTGTATATTTATGATTGGATAACATTTTCTGTTAATATATTCATTTTCAAACATGGGAGGTATTTGTTATTTCTAAATGAGAACAATCTAAAGCTCCAATAAGTGTAGACAATTGAAATTTGGTTCGCCTCTTTCATTTCTTGTAAAGTTGAAGGAAATTGTGCCCATTTGCTGGAGGTCTCAATAATTTTACCCAAAGTGTAATGGGTGGTTTTTACTGTGCTACAATTAACTACATCATTAATAACGCTACATTTTAAACCTGTAATCCAAGTTGTTAAATTGCATGTTTAAAATAAACAGTAATAAACATATTATTGTTTTACATATTATTGTGTAAGAGACTTTACCTAGACCGTAGAAGAAGCTCAATAATTTTTACCGTTGCCGAGATAGTGCTGTACCTCGCGTTTCCTCAAGTGCAGACATAACCTCCAATGTAAAAAATATTCCGTGGGCATTTTATATGATTATATATGATATTATATATATCAAGTGCTACTACTGTAGGTGAGTCGCGAGACGACCCCTGGTCTCTTTGCATACCGGCAAATTCAAGGCGCTAATCACCTCTCTTGAGACACTAACTATAATCGTGTGCACTAATCATCCAGACGTAGTTATTGACTTGAGTGCCTGCAAAATTAGATACCATTACAATTTACGTCTGCACCTTATACTGGACTAGGACTCGTCTCGTGACTCGCTTACAGTATGAGGACAACCACAAAAAGCTGATTGTTTGTACAAAACCTACGGTACTTAAAATGTACTTTCAAATATAATTTTTAAAATCCTTCTTTAAAAATTCTAAATTAGTGTTTCAGTCAACTAATAAGAATTTTACATTATTGCGTCTCGCACAAAATTTACCTAGCAAATAAGGGCAGAGCTGATATAAAACTAAATTGTATCCGTTTATCAAAAATAAAGATAATTTTATTTCAGTCCAATCACACAAAAACACAGTGTTTATACATATATTACATAAAAGTATGACATGTTATATCTGAGTAAACCGTGGCAATAATAAAAGTACCAGGATGTTACATTTAATTTACAAAAACGAGATAATTACTAGAATATAAAAGTAAATGATCTCTAAAAACAGATTGAACTTAGTAGCGCAATTTACACGTCATCTCACAGAACTTCTTACCGCTAAAATGTTCTGCTAAATAATTCTGTATGCCACTTTTGTTCTCTTCTAATATGAAAGTAAATAGTTTATTTACGTATGTAATCTCAGCAAGAACTACTTTAGGCTGGATAGTCAAAGCTTTTGATTCCAAAATCATTATTTAAAATTTTTTCCTCTATGGGAGTATTTCTTTCGTATCCGTCTTCGTCTGCAATACGAAACAAAAACAGAAATGAAATCAACAATCTTTGCTATCCCCGTCCTGTCAGCCAGATTTGTCAAGCGAAGTATCAAGGTTACTACCGTGATTCTGTTTCTTAGGAATGTAATGTCAGCTTACTGACTATATCTGCTCAACTATATAAAGTTCATTATATTCGTAGCATTATGAGTTATATTTGCACATTTGCTTTATTTATTAGAATCTTTATATTAGTATGTTTTGCATCTGTATCAACAGAAGGTGAGTACATAGAAACAAACAGGTTTATTATTAGTATTTAATGTCTATACATTATTTTGAATTGATACACCTGAACATAGATTTCAAAATATTTGTCATATGAATATTCATCATTGTGATTTTAGCCTCCATTAGAAATGTCTGAAATAAGTTAAAAAGCTAGACAACATTTCTTTCTTGAGATTAGGACTTCAACAATTAACTAGTCCATATGGCTAATGGTCATCCATAATTTAAAGCTAGCATAAAACTTCCCTGACAAATAAGGAAGTTGGCCCACATAAATTTTCTGCATGTACAACTGCTTAAAGGAAGGGACACATTTTTATATAAACACGATTAGGATGTGAGGGGCTGACCAGCTTATTTTGTAGAGAAAAATTTGGGTAGACTTTAATAAGCGGCCTACACTTTGTTATTTAATTGCTATTATTGAATGGTTTGATTGTTTTTATCCGAAGGAATAATTCTATATTACAATTGATTTTTAACTTAACATATGATTTCAACTTATTAAGTAATTTTATATTTTAATTATATAATTTCAAGTTATAGTAATTTTAATGTAAACAATAAACAGCAAGAACTAATATGGGTAAACTTTGAAAATAGCGATGAATATGAGGAAAATATGTGAGATATTTCTCAAAAGTGACTGTTTAAGTGGCTTCAACATCTGGATTTGGCTCCTGGTAACCCATGGGAAGAATTCTTTCCTAAATTTCACAAAAGCCACTACTTGTTGATATCAAGCTGGGCAAGTTGTAATATTGTAAGGTTTCTTAGATATCTAAGTCTAGGTTGGTTTTGTTATTTTGTAATATGTTTTGTTAAATTTATGTTTTTAAAATTGTAACGTATTAAGATTCTTCTTGTTATGGTTATTTATAACTCTTATTGTATGTGAATTTTACATATCAAATTGTTCGATAACAGCAATCGAATAACGAGTGTAGGCCGCTTAAAGTCTCCCCAAAAATTTTTGTTGATTTATTTAAGCCACCGTTGATTCTTGAGGATGATTAAGGACACTGGTGACATGAGCAAACAGTGATTCGTCTATGGGCACTTTTGTCAGGTATTTGTTGTTAAACTTCGAGAGTCATTAGGTTATAGCCTAGTTAGATAAAAACTACCCTTAGACTAATTTATTTATTTATTTAACGGAAACCCATTACATGCACTACATAACAATAAGCAATCAAAGTTTGAAGAAGAAAAAAAATTATATAATAGCTATTACACAGATGGCAGCAGGCAATAACATTAATCAAAGAAGAGTCCATCGTGCACGAGAGATATCCAAGTAAAAATAAAAGAGACAACGTATACAACCCATGACAGTACGATAAGTAATATAAATAACAATAATCATAATAGATAATATAAATATATGTAAATACACACATATATGTATAATACAAATCTAAGAACCAATAACATAAATATATCTTAATCATTACAAAGAAATAGTGGAAAATTCCACAATAATCAATAGCATTAATCATGCATAGCAGCCGTGCACAATACACATCCACGTCCAACCGAATCCAGCTTATCAAAAATCTGTATCAATTCAAGAAGAATATCAATATGAGAACAATAACAATACTATAACAATAAAAATGTGATACAATAACAATAACCATGCAATAACAATAACAATAAACCAAAATAATACAAGAAATATAGTAAAAACCATAACAACTACGTAAATTACCTATAAGCATTAACAAGAAAATAAACTATGCAACATACAACAACAGACCATTACACTACCTAGCCATAACATTGAATAACAACTCCGCAACAATCACAGCCACACCAAAATACCATAAGTGGTCCCCCGAGTGCACCACCACTCGCAGTACCAGCGCTGATCACAGTGACACATCACAGGACCACTGACAACATATGATACTGTGGCCCTTTAAAGGCACCACCAATTAAATATTTTCGCAAACAGCACCACTGCTAATGATCACCAGAGAAGTGGAAGTCCCTAACTGATCTTCGGAAAGTAGCCTCCGACATGAAGAAGAAGTCCACCTCTTCAGGCAATGAATTTCCAAGACGTTGCATCCTGACCATGGCGCTGTTCATCTCATAGTTGGTCGCATGATGGAATCTACGAAAAAGTTCTCTGGATCTTGTATAAGAAGGCAGACGAAAAAACACACGTTCCAGCAACTCGGGGCAATCAATCAGGCCATTGATGATTTTATACAAAAACATTAAGTCTTGGACTTTCCTTCTGGCTGCCAATGGTGGAAGACACAGCGCTTCAGCCAGATGGTCCACAGGTACCTCTCTGTACAGGAAGCCGGTTCGGACGCCCAGATAACGTAGAAACTTGGTTTGAATCCTTTCAAGGTCGTTTATCAAGATTGACTGGTGCGGGGACCAAGGTAATCTTGACAAACAACACTAGTTGATTTGAATAACATTTAAATAGTCAACTAAGTTACAACTACAGACATTTCAAAAATGCATTGTTAGTATTTTAAGAAAGTTGCTTTATACATGGGTCATTCTCTATAAAATCAACAAATAAAAAAATACTCTTGGATTAGGCCTATGACCTTTTACATTTTTATATTTTATTGTTTACTGGGTTACTATGAGAGTCCTTAGGTCTACTAAGAATTTGATTTAGGCCATAGTTTAGGCCTAAAACCGTTTTGATTTTAAGGATGTTGTAGTAAAATGTTACAAAATCGTTCAAATAGGCTTGGCATTATTCAGCAGTACTTTCAGGGAAATCTGTGGTATTTTTCAGACAAACTTTTTTATTATACTCCAGAACTTAAAGGGTTAAGTAGTTTTAAAAGTTAATTTAAGTAGTTCTTTTATATATTTATAATATTTACTCAAGAGTTGTTGGAAAATTCTGTAATCTATTGGGTAAATAAGGAACTAAATTGATATATAATCACTATTTGGAGCACATACTTAGTAAACATTGTTTTCTCTGTGTTAATTGTGTGTGTCTATAGCTGTTTTAGTATAAGCTATAACATTATTGAAATACTAGTGATTTTGTAAGGCAAAATACCGTAGTACAATTAGTTTATATTCTGAAGATATTAGAGACATACTAGAGAGTACTTTTATTTTTATTTTGCAAGGATTACAAATATTTACAAATTTACATTTAATTAAAAAACCATAGCTGAAATTACATATCACTTCATACATTTTCAAGAAAATATTAGGTAATCAATAACAAAAAAGTACTTACAGCTAGTAAATATTGTGGGTAGGGTACTATAAGTGGACCCGGTTTTTTATATCGAAGAATGTAATCATCGATACCTAATATTCGCATCTCAAATCCTAGACTATCAATCGATATAAAAGTATCTATAGTCCTCAATAACAATCATATGTTTTAAATTAAAATATGGATTTAATATTTACAGTGGTGAAAAACAAATTATTATAAGCAAAATTAGGAAAACTGAAGACGACCATATTTGCTCCTCTCACAGTTACAGTTGTTTTTTTCCCACAAATTTCACATAATGGATTTTTCGGTATGACTCCAACACGTTGAAGCCACGTAAAACATGTCTTACCATCTTTCAAAGCAATGTCGTGTAGTTTTCTAAAATTTACTGCCATTTTTAATAATCAAATGTTAGGTACTTATATGTAAAATTGAAATAATACCTTAGATGTATTATTTGAAAGTGTTAACAGTTGTTGGTATAGATTATTTAAGTTATTTGTTCAAAATAATTAATCAGTATCGATTGATTATATCGGTGGTTATGATTAAGTAATATCGTTTGCCAATTTCGATATAAAAAACTGGGTCCGCTTATCGTACCCTACCCAACATTGCATATAAGCCTTGCAAATTAAACCTGTATTTTATTAAGCCTTTTTGTTCAATTGTTAATACTATGAAATTATAATAAAGATATAGGGATAACAAATATATAAACTCTTGGGTAAAGCTTTTAAGAATTTCATTAGTCTTAGATAAATTAGTCTGTTAAAAATGTTAAATTGGAATTATTGGTGTTCACAGTTGTGTTACTCCAAGCTTTCTTATTGCACATTACAAAATCAATGTTTATAAGGTTATACTGAACCCTTACTACGTAAAATTTACTAGAATGCTTCTAAAAACTGGTTTTGTTTCAGACAGTGCACTCTGTTTTTATCTTTGTACACAATACAATGTAATAGATTGTCTTTTACTAATAAATATTGTGTTTCATAAATCATTATTGCTTGCCAATTAACATTTTTACAACACTAAATGAGAAATACACGGTTAATATATTAAAAAAAATTTAGTTTGAATTAGCTTATATGGTGCCAATAATTTAAATTTTATAATCATTGATATAGTATGTAACGATGTAAACAAAATAAATTGTTTATGTTTGATTGCCCCGCGTGAAGCGCGCATTGTGTGCACAAATTACAAGACACATACAAAAAGTGAAAATTCAAAGTGCTGATTTTATAACTACACAAGACTTTAAAAACCCTTTTATCATGTTGGCAATATTGTTCTGCACTTTCCTAGTGATTAGAACATCTTTAAAAAATATATGTTTTTTGACATCCAATGTATTCATCGTCAACAGAGAAAATCCAAGACATCCGATATATTGGATATTTACAGCGAGACGATTAAGATGTGTTAATAAACAAAGTATATCTCTATGGTTTTGTTTACTATATATGTAATTATTTACACAACATCAAAATGTTAACAGGACTTAAGAGATGTTTCAAGTGCCGTTCACGAGGAGACCTGGGTAGTTGTAAAGATCCGTTCTTGTACAGTAACGCCACGGCTGTGGAGCATGTAGCAGGGGTGGAGACGGTACCATGTGCCTCTGGCTGGTGTGGTAAGGTGCTCGAGGGAGGGGCTAATTCCTTTAAAGATGAAGGTATGTAGTGACCTCTACCTGTATGATGTTTCTTGTAAGTCGTCCAGTACTGTACAGTTTTCTTATATACTAATTTTTGTAAAACATATTTTTATCTAGGAATATAAAACTATTTATTTATGTTTTACCAAAGTTCAAAATCTCCAGGGTCAGTGACAATTAGTAATTACAATAACCTAAAAGGGAAATTGCAATAATTTATATTATTTACGTTTGAAATTGTCTTAACATTTATTATGATTACTGCCAGTTAAGATTGTATATACACTGAATTTAATAGTAATAATAATTAATAAATGAGCTAACAAATACAATAAAATAAAGTATATGCAGTTGTAGTGTAACTGTAGACTAAAGAAGAGTCTAAAAAGTAAAAAAGTTTTACAATTTAAAAATATTTTTTAATAAGGTGTATTTATAAAAGTATGTATAACATTTTTTATAGACAGTAATCAATGTAATACCCTAATTCATAGGATTATGCAGCTGGTGTTATGACTAATCACATGTAACTTTTCCTGAGCATATCATGTTTAAACATTGTTAACATGAAGGAAACAGGTTTCCTTCACAATCCTGCCATAGTCAAAAATAAACTTCAAACAAAGAATTGTTAACATATTTTAAAATTTTAATTTGATCAGTAAAGGTTGATTGATTTATCAGTATTTTTGTATGATGAGGGAAATTTCTGTTAGATGAAAAACATATTTAGCGTACTTTGTTTTTTAATAAATTTTTGATACCGTAGTAATCAATTTTTGAATCAAACATCATACCTTTCTTTCACAAAACTGGTTTCAAATATATGTTTTAGCAATTGGATCAGGCGAAAGAAAGTCACTTTAAATAGGAGTAGTTAAGTGGTCAATGTCCTGTCAACAGATTGGAGAATAGTCTTGGAGAATAATGTCTTGTCTTCTGAGCCCCAGAAAAGTTTCGCCTTCTATCATCTGGTCTGGTGTTGGCGTCAATAACAATGAAAATATACAAATAAAATGAATTTATGATTGATATTACAAAATAAAACAATAAATACAGAAAGGATGGTCTTAAAAATATTTCACAAGTTGCGTTATGGAGTGTTCTCAAATGACTTGCTTGAGGTGATCAGGCAGCTTATTAGAGTAGACTGCTCTTTTGTAAGTCGGCTTCTTCTCAGAGAGGCTGAGATGGTGTACAGGAAGGGAGATGTTCGAGGCATTTCTAGTATTATTTTTCAAGTTTTGGTTTGTTTGATACAACATACAAGCATAAGTCGTCGTATATACTGTTTATTATTGTTTAATTTATTAAATATTAGTGTAAATAAATCAGCAGTATATAAATTTTCTTACTGTTTCTAGGTTTTTTGAGGTCAATTCAGGCAATGTTAGAAGACAGTGATTGTGATTGTTCAGTACACCTGTGATGTAGTTGAACAAATTAATGAGCCTGAGGATTTCGAATACGATATAAACAATTAGTGCAGTCATTGAAGCATTATTGCTCCGAATTTTTTTACTGTGAACCGAATTGCATACAATTTTAGAATTAGGTTCACCTTAACCCTTAACTTCAAAATTGAAAATGATTTGAACTCCGCAATCACCCTGGGGGTGGTTGCCACCCCTTCTCGGGTGGTGAATTGTTTTTTGTTCAAAATAATCTCAGATCTCGATAGAAGGCCAATTTTAAGCAAAAAAAATCATCTATAAAGTTTTTGAAAAATCAAATAATTTTCAAGATATTGGCAATTGAAAATTCGCATGTTTTCACGTTTTTCATCGGTTTTTTGCAAATACCTCCAAAAAATATACGTTTTATCGAAATGTTATAGAGAACAAAATTGTAGCAGGTAGAAAAATAAACAATTAGGTTTTTTTATAAAGTGTTCTAAGTGAAATATTAAGCTAGATATTAAAGATCAAATCCGTTTTTTATTTTGTTTGAAATTTAATCGATGTGGTCAATGTCATCTCTAGCGGCGAGCAGATGCATTTTAGGCATTCTAATAAAAAAGGGTTTTTGTAGTGCTTGAAATAAGCTTTAAAATGAGCACTATTAAAAGTCTTTTGCACGTAAAATAAGTGGAGCTGTATTGCAAATAAGAGGAGCATCTAATGTTTTTTTTTCTTTTAAATCAATGGTTTCATAAGTGCCATTTCCACCAAAATTAAAATTAATCGTATTCCGCCTAGAATTAACTTTATTATGAAGATAGTGATAGATTGCATGAGTTTGGATGCTTCAGGACACATATTTTTCAAAAAAGTCACGATTAAAAAAATTTCAAATTTTTAAAAAAACCCCACCTTTTTTCATAATATCTCAAAAATGGACGACAGATACGTATAAAAGTGTATGAATAAAAAATGTAGGTATCTTTCTGACAAAACAATTTGGTATTTTTGTTTTTTCTGTCAAAACAAAAGTTGACGGAGATATGATTGTTTAAAGAGCGCAATGGCAGCGCAATCACAGCCTCTTTTAAGCCTTTAACCCATCACCGTTTGTAAAAAGGTTTTTTTACTATATATTGCAATGAAGGATGTTGTAGCTCTCTTAAGTACCTTTACATGTTTTCTTATAAATTTTGATAGCATGAAAATTGAAGGAGTTATGGTCCAAAAACTTATCATATTTTTTCTACTTAGTAACTGAAAATTTCGGAGTGTGACTATTTGGAGCAATGTTGAAAGTTACGCAGTATAATAGAGACCCAAAACTATTGTAATGTATATATATATATAATATACATAATATGGCTCATATATTTTGAACGTTGAATACATACCAACGTTCCTATATGTATATTCACACATTTGAGTGAATTTTATATAATTTGTAAATATTTTATTCAATAAATGGCAATATTTTACTATAAATTAAAATTATTTTAAAATATGTAATCATATATATATATTTTACTACTTTAATTTAGGGGTAGTTTTAAAGAGTAGAAAAATTTAAGAATATTATAATCATTTTCGAGAGTGTGGAATAATAATGTAAATCCTTTTCATTTTATAAAAAAAAGTTTAACAATTTTTTATCAAGGGGCAGTTTTCAAGGGTTGAAAGGGGGTTAAAAAATTTGATAATTATTATAGAGAATATAAAATATTACTTACTCTATACTTACATCTTTTTATGTCATACCAAAGTATTTTTTGTGATTTTTCAATTTAGGGGTTGTTTGCAAGGGTTGTAAGATTTTCAAGGGGTTGAAAATGAATTTAATATGAGGTAATTGTGTTAGAAAACACTTTACAATGTCACCACTTACTATAAGACATGTTTTTTCTAGCGATAAAATGGCTCAATGTCAATTTTTCCATTAAGGGGTTGTTTACACCCCTTAAAAATAATAGGCGGAGTTCAGATCATTTTCACTTTTGAAGTTAAGGGTAAGATGAGCCTAATTCCAAAATTTCATGCAAATCGGTTCACAGTAAAAAAATTCGGAGGAGTAAGACCGTATTTTTCGCTTCAATGACTGCACTAAATGTGTATAACTATATTGAAAATGAAGGTTAGGACCAACTACACGCAAAAGATGAAAACAGAGATGGTAGTGGTTGGAGAGAATGCAACACCACCAAGCTGTGGACGAGGTTTTAAAATTTAATTGGACACTCAGTAGTGGTTTTAAACCTCCAACAGGCCAAAAACCAATAACCTCCTTACGATACTTCCAACTTTTCTTTGCCAATGAGTTATTAAATAAAATTGTGAAGAAAAAAAATTGTTTCACTGTTGAAAATATTGTAAAAGTAACTCCCACAGGAAAAATTCTATGTGGAAGACTTGGAAAGATATAACTCTTCCAGAGCTTAATTCTTTTATTGGTTGTTTAATCAATCTGGCAGTGAACCATAAGCCTGAAGTTGAAGATTTTGTCAACAGATTAGACAGATTATCTTTTTTCAAAGAAATATTTTCAAAAGGGAGGTTCCTGCAGCTGCTTCCACAGGAAGTACACTATTGAGATCAGGAAAAAGTGATAAATGTCCTACTTTACCTCTATAAAAAGTTTAGAGAGCTCTAAATACAAAAAAATAAAGAAAGTGTCGATGAGAGTTAGATTTAAGGACAATACTCAATATAAAATATATAACAAAGAAAACATATTAAATGGGGTATAAAGATATATGTTTGCTGGTTAGAACTATACTTTGGAAAAGATACAACCGAACGCGTGGAAAGACAGGGCTTAGGTGTAACAAGCAGAATATTTCTCCATTTAGTAAATGAACTTGGGAGTCTTTTGGAGCTATTAAAGGACTCCCATGTGTTTGTGTTTACAGACAGGTTCTATACAAATTCCAGGAATTATGTATGCAGTATGAAAGTTCACTTAACAAGGAACTATAATTAGAAATAGAAAAAGACTGCCTTTGCAAATTCGAAAAAAGAAAGTCACAAGTAAATGGGGCTAGAAATCTGCTAAAATTAACGTCAGGAAATTACTCAGTCATACTATGGAAGATATTAATGAGGTAACGATGTTGCCTACCCTGTGTGACATTAGTACACAGACTGTATAGAGGACAAGGAAACAAGATCTAGTTGATGACCTAAAACCAATCCAATAGGTGTCCAATAGTTATGGAAGTAAAATCAGTCCATAAGAGGAGTGGACTTAGCGGAGAAATATAACTTCGTATGCTTTTGTCAGAAAGTTGTTGAAATAGTGGAAAAGTCTTTTTGGCTCTAAGAAGCTGCAATAGTGAACGCCTACTTACTTTCTAATATATCTGTAGGCCAAGGAAAAATGTGTCAATGTCAGCTCAGAAAAGAACTGATATCACAGCTTGATGGTGACATAAGAAATACAATAGAAAAGGAAGTCCATCCCAACTACAAGACATATCCCGGCTAAATGGAAAACTAACAGCACAGGGAAGCACTAGGAAACTAGTCAAGTTTTATTAAATGACTTGTGAAAATGAGCCTGGTCTTCTAGAAAAATATCATTCCTCCAAGAGAATCTGTAAACAAGATGACAACTAAGCAATACGTTGTATTTCAAACAATGGTAATAAGTCAAATTTTATTTATTGTATTATTATTTACGTTGTCACTGTTTTCATTTAAATTCATGTTAGTTTATAGTATGCTACAATTATATGTATATTGTAATTCTAACTGACTACATCGTTCAAGGTCACCCATTCTTGGACAGTCCCCCACTAAGCTGCCATTATATTTTACGTCTCTGCCGACGTTCGTTTTGTGGTTATACTGTGTAGTTTTGTTTGTCATCTTGTCAATCATAAATCCCGCCAGTTTTGAAGTGCGCTCAGTAATTCGGTTTTTAAATTCAAAAAAGTTTCTCCAGCTGAAATTCATCAGCAGACGGTTGAAGTTTATCGTGAGAGTGTAATGAACTATGAAAGTGTGTGAAAATGGTGTAGGTTTTTTTAATGAAGGAAGCAAAAATGTTCGTGATGAAGAACGACCTGGACGGCCAACTGTCATGAATGAAGACTTGACACATGATAATTGATGAGGAAATTTGCCAATACAGGCACTTCAATATTGACGAACTTTATTAGAAATTTACACAGGTTTCAAGATCTGTAGTTTATAATATTGTTACTGATACACTTAATTACAAAAAATATGTGAACAGAATATAAAACAAAGCGTATGGCACATTCTTTGTCGTTTTTGGAGCGCTATCACAAGGATGGTGATGAGTTTCAAGTCACATTGTGACTGGTGGTGAGACGTGGGTTGTGTACTACACTCCAGAGACTAAACGTCACAGAAATTCAAGCGAAAACCTTCAACAAGAAAAGTCATGGTAACAGTTTTTTTTGGATTTGGAAAGGCATATTTTTGATAAGACTTTCTGCTGCAAGGAATGATAATAAATGCAGAGAAATATTGTGAAACGTTACTGAAGCTTAGACGCACTATTCAAAACCGCCAACGAGGCCTGCTCTCTAGTGGCGTCATTCACAACAATGCTCGGACCCACGTCATGGCAAGAACACAGACACAGCTGGACAAGTTTCATTGGGAATTACTGGACCATCTACCATACAGCCTTTCCTTAGCAACATCATACTTTCATCTTTTCCAAAACTCAAGGAATTTCTTGGTGGAAAAGTGCTTAGAAAATAATGACATGTTTAAAGAAACAGTGACTAACTGGTTTTAACAGTCAGGCGGCAGAGTTCTTTGATGAGATACAACAGCTGGTGCCACGAGTTGAAAAATGTTTAAATGTTCATGGTGACTATGTAGAGAAAGTAAACAAATGTTCATAATTTAGTTTGTGATACAATTTCAGTTCATACATAAAGTTCCCCTTGATCCACGGTTCTTACTTAAAAAATTACCTCTCGCATTTACCCATTGACCTTTTAAATTCATTTAACTTTTAAAAAGTACAGTATCAGTGACATTTTCCTACATAATTCTGAGCTGGTAAGCACATAAGACCAACATGCAACATTAACAATCTGATCTGAGTGGATAGTGGCGCGTAAATTATTCCAAAACATTAAAGCAAAGTGACAGTGTCCAAGTAATTTTGTGAGATTTGTTTAAAGGGTTCCATCTAAAGAAGAATTGTTTTTCACGAATTAAGTACATGTAGCAACACAACATAAAAATAATGATTTATTACACACCTACTCAAATAAACATGTGACTCTTCTGTATCAGAGTACGGAATGGCAACAGAACGCACATGTCTGGTGCGTGGCCCCTCAGACTCAGAGGAACGATGTGCACCCACTCTCCGCGGCAACACCAGGGTCATGATGTGCTTCTGTCAGGGGGATCTCTGCAACTCCGCCCCCACCTTACCTGTGTCCACACTTCTCCTGCTGACACCTATCGTCATTGTGGGCTTGACATGTAGATAGGTCAAGAGTTCATTATTTAATTGAATGTGATTCAGCTATTTTGATTTAAAAGAGTTTTACTTTTCTTTGAAATTTTAAACAACTTATTCAAATTTTATTCAAAGTAATACGTTTAAAACGTAACTTACTTACTTTGTAAAATGTTTTATCTTCCAAATTTTATTGAAAGTGATATGTTTAAAATGTAACCGACTTAATTTGTAAAGTGTTTTATCTTCCAAATTTTTAGTTGATTTTGCTTCTGTTTTACAGCTTTTTCTGTTTTTTTGAATTCTTTGAGATATCATTTCATAACATTTAGAGGATAATACAGTATTAGCGTTTTACAGCTTAATCTGGTGAGATTTTGTTGATTTATAATGACAAAACCTCTTGTTACAATCTTGGTAACAAAATGTTACCAAGATTGTAGTGTAATCGAAATTAGGAATGCTGAGTGAATGTAAATTCTTGAATATAGCCAGTAGCTATAGAAGATTATTAATTGCAAAGCAGTTAAATTGATTTTAGTATTAGAACATTTTTAAGCAACCATAACCGGACCCTGTGTAGGTGGGTTTAGTGTGATGGGTTACCTATATTGTTTGAAGTAAAAAACATATACATTTATCTTATTTAAAAGTATATATATATATATATATATATATATATATATATATATATATATATATATATATATATTTTATTTAACAGATAGGTGAAAATTATAATACTCATATTTTTTATATTGTGTACATCATCTATTCGTACAGCACTGCCTAGACATTAGGACAAACGTTTTATACATGATTTATTTTTTATAACCATTGAAAAGCATTTCTTGCATTAGTTGTGATAACTGTATATTTTTATAAACAGTGTTAACAAATTGTGAATGTTGTTATATGGCATTTTTAAGCCTTTTTTATTGAGTGTTATAGCAGTACTGTGATAAAATAATTGCTTAGCAATATATTTTATAAGATTTTATTAGTCCAGTGGGAACCTTGATAGATTGAACCTCAGCAGTACAATTCCTTATAACATGAATTTCAATTCACTACATTTAACTCTTTATCTAAAGAAAACCCTTCTGCAAAAACCTGTTATGGTTAAAACTCACAATATTTTTTTATCTCAGAGAAATAAATGTTTTTATACTTTTGTCTAGTATTTTACGGGTGTAACAATTTACTAAATACATACAAACTATGTTATTTTTAGTTTTTGAAATAGTGACTATTATGGAATAACCTTGAGGTAAACTAATTATATTAACCAGATATTGAGGTAAACTAATTATATTAACCAGATATTACCCAATAAGTGTTTTTATGTAAAGAAATACTTTTTAAATGTTTTCTTATAATATAACATAATTTAAAATTTGTACAGATGAATACTTTACAAAGCTTAAGAAAAAACCAAAGTACGTTTTTAAATCAACACAATAACTTTCATGTAACATTATTTTTTTTATAAGAATTATGATGATATGTGACTATTCTTGGCTTCAATCGCATAGTAAACAGGGCATTCCATATGTTGTATTAAATTAATTGTGGGGAAATACACTATTGTCCTAAAATAATGGAGTAAGGAATTCCCTAAAACATTAATCCTTGAGAATAGTTACAAATGTTTTTATGATTTTTTAAAGTACAAATTTTTTAAAGTGTGTGTTAAAATTCATAGTTATATGGTTCAATTCTTGAATTTTTCCAATGTGAACATAACATGTACGTTTTCAGTGCATACATCAATTTAAAAATGTTTGTAAGTTAAACATTTTTGTAAATGTCTTTTTTAGTTTCAAATTGTAACAAAAAAAGTGAGATTAAGAATTTAACTTAGAATACCAAATTAATTGTTGGTTCAAAGATAATTTAGATAATTTTGTTCATATTTACTTATGTAATAATACATTGACCCACCATCCAAATGTGATTATTTATTTAGTACACCTAGTAACAAAAATTCAGAATCTATGAAAATTTATGATTTTTTTATAGAATATTTCTCTACTCTGAGCACAAATATTTTACTATTTGTGCTAAATCACTTTTATATTCCATATAAATTTTACACTACATACTTATACATGTAGTATATGTGTAATTCTACAAAATGTTTGAGTTAACCTCCATCAGGAGACCAAAATCAGCTTGCAAATTCAGAAAAAAATACTGTGTCCAGATTTGTGCTGCTGAGGATTCATTATATACTGAATTGTTGCATTTATAATGGTATTGATCAATTTAATGTAAGGAAATATATTTGTATTAAGATGTCCGTCCACTTTTATATGTAGCACTAACGATAAAGTACTTTATTAAGCATTTAGTTGTTTATTACATATATTTAAATGTAACAATTAATATTTTTTATTTTATAAAAAAGAAAATGTTTTGTGGTCTTGTATATTCTATTTAAAGACATTATTTCTAATTGTTAATAAATTCTATATTTATCATCTGAATTTTAACTATCAGGTAAGAAATGCCCTTGTATGTATGCATTAAGAGCCATACAGACAGTCATTTTGATTTTAGTCCCATAAGAACAGTTTTAAACTTCGTATAATTATGAGAGATGGCTTGTTTTTAAAAGTATTTGATTAATACACATCCAAATTTTTGTTGTATAATGTATACTTTTTGAATATTTCAACAGTGAAGTAAAGAATATTTTTAGATTTTTGTACTAACTAGAATCATTAAAAAAATACAAAGCTTTTCAATGCATATTGATTACATTTATAAAATGAGACATATTCCATAATTTTATAACATAAAATAAGGACGTATAGTGTTAAGATTTAAAGTAACAAGTTCTTGTAGTGTAAAAAGCTCAAGGACCTTTTAAAAATTATTAACTATTTTTGTCCTTATTTTAGGTCAAATACTCTTTCTGGATGTTGGCTTAAAAGTATGTTTTATGTAAATCCAAGTATGTTTGCGTTAAAAAAATGTATTGTATTTTGTAATACATTTAAAGTTTTAAACATTTTGATCAATGTGAGATATGTTGCAAAATTCTATGGTTTATAATAATTGTTTCATGAACCAAGACTCAAATGGATGGCAGCATGGCTCTTACCATGAAAGACATTTAAACACTAAGGGTGTGATATTAGCAAAAAATCATGATTGATTAAGTAATCAGGGTTATTTATACAATTTGCCTTTTGTTTGCCTCTAAACAAAATTGAAATAGTTTAGTGTTAAAAATCGATACCCAAAATTTTGGTTACAATGTTAATTATGAATACTAGACCTGGCAGTGGCTAGATATCTGTCCCGTTAATTGATAAGTTTGTAAACATTTAAATACTCTCTTAATACTCATTCTGTTTTATTGTGATAAAATTTATATGTTTGCAAATAGGAAAATCAAACAACTCATGAATGATGATTTCCTTTTTTCTGAGAGCTAAAATATGTCAAATTTATTTGATTGTTCAGTTTTTCGTTAATTATTCATCTTGGAAAAGTTCAGATTTTTATATAAATGTGTGCACAGTAAAAATTATCAATCACTGTGTGTAAAGTTTTGTGTTCCACTCGCACTTGCTGGTTTTATTTCAGTGCCAGAAGATGGAATTTAATCCAATCTGTTGCTTTTTCTGCAATGCTAAAAAAGGTTTTTGCATACTGTTGTCTGGTTCACACCTACATCATGTCACTCCACTTTCAAAATTGGGGTTAGTTAAAAACCAAAAAAAGATTTTCATTCTTGCCCTAGGTGTCAACATTCCTCCACGATTCTCTACGTATCATCCAGAAAACATTCTATTGTAATATCAATACTTTCAGTCTCCAATTTCAAAAGCTACTTTCACTTGCCAACATGCACTCTAATTTGGTCATTGCAGTGCTTAAGAGCACAAAGCATAAAGGCAGCCATCTCTTAATAAGGCGAAACTGAATTTGTAATTGCTGCACTGCTACAGAGTTGAAGTATTAGGCTCAACCAGTAGGTTGACTTGTAAAGCGGCAAGTGTTTACTCTTTTTTAATCGCCTAATTTTTACAGTGTTTTTGCTACAGTCCCCACTTTGCTGTGCCTATTCTGCTACGATCCACTTTGGTTGCCCTTCTGCTACGGTCCAGTCCCCAGTTGGCTGTACGATTTTTGCTACGTTCCAGGCCCCCGTTTGTTGTCCCAATTTTCTCACAATTGGTATTCAAAGTGTGCTGCCCCTCATTGGTTGTGCGACTTGCTTCGTGTTGGCTAACTCATATTGTTCCAAGTTGATATTTAAATAACGATCAAACTTCAATGTCCGTGGTGTTGTTGAAAGTGTAAGTTTGTATTAATGAAAGTAGGCTACACGTTATATATCACTAGCACTGGGTCTATATTATCTCAGGTTTTTTATGTAGGTTGAATAATGGTTCAAACTTAATACTACTCTTCTGAAAGTTCTGATCAATATGATTGTTTATATCATAATAAAGTTCACAAAATATTCACTGTTCTTACCAATCACTTTGAATCAATTAAGTTTTGAAAGTAATATTCTTTAATTTAAAGCTTATTATCTTACTTACCACATTTCTTTGTAGATGGGATACTCAATGAAAGACAAACCAAATGACTTTGATGTCAATTTATTTTATATTATACTGTCTAATTCTACTCACTTTGCTTTGATTTTGTTCACTAACACAACATCCCATCCCTAATTACAACTTCAATGCACTATTGTACAGTTTCAAATTTCATCTATACGAGTAGACGTCCTTACTGCTTCAAGTCCAGACAGAGAAGAAGGATTCTCCGTATAAAAACTACGCATACCGGTTCACACAATGTTCATCCCCTCTCCGGTTCAAATCAGCGTCTTCACGATTAAATATAATTTGATTCTTTACTTATAATTGTCAAAATTTATCACGTTCACTATAATTGATTAATTTAAGTCTTTCTATTTTCTTTTATTATTTTTCTAAAGCTTTTTTATTTAAATTTTTAGCAACATGTGCTTTCTGACGTCATCAATAAGCAAGTCATTTTATCCCACAATTGGCTTTTCTGCGTAATATTATTTAGTACTTTTGTAAAACACGAATTTTGGTTATGTATAACTTATTTTAATTAGTTAAATTTGTTCCCGTATAAAGTTTAATATATTTCTCCGTTATTAATTAAATAAATCTCAATTCTGACAACATGTGATTCACTGACGTCACAGTCTGCCAATTCCCCGCGAATATTCAAATGTCGTAATTTGACCTGTCACATTTTGAGTAAATACTTTATTGACCAGAAATTACTTCCAAGCATTTTGTATTCGCTTCAAACATAATTCTTCAAATCATGATTAAAAAACTGTTACTGTTTTTGTTTGAGGTGAAAATTAACATTAGAAAAAGAAAAAATGGCATAAAACACTAAGCTACACTACACAGAGAGTTTGCATTTCAACTCTAGAGTTAATATAATATCTAACTAATAATATTTTCTGTGAAGTAATATTTGTATTTTGATATTATTTATTTTTGATAATCTTTATTGTCTTTTTGGCAATTATGTAAAATGTTTATTTTGTATGTGTTATTAATTTACATTTTAATTTTGTATAATAATATCCAGTTTTAATATAGCTTGGAAGTTTGTAATGATGTATTAAGTTAATTAACTTGGAAATATTGGTCTGACAACACATGCATAATAAAGAAATGAATAATTTATTGTCTTCCTCTCCTGTGATATTGTAAAATGTTTTTTAGTATTATTGTAGAGATTGATTTGTTGAGGATAAAAAAAGATATATTTGAAAATATTGATCCTCTTACTATCTTACAAATATAATTTTAAATTATAGTTGTTTTTCATGATTTTATGCTAATCAAGTAGATAAAGTTTTAAGATTCTGCATATAAATATTTTTATATAGTAACAAATCTTGTTATTTCTTCCTTTTTTTGTTCTTTCCTCCATAACTCAAAAGAAGTTTTAAACCATAAGAACAATGTTAATTGAACCACAAAATACTTTTTTGCCCTTATTTTTGTTTTGAAATTGTAGGACGTGTCCCATTTAAAATACATTATTAATCTACATTTAAATGTTTTTTTTTTATTTTTCTTGTATATGAAAATACACACAAATTTTACTTATTTTTGTTGTACTTTTGAGTATTTAAACTATGAAGTACAAAACATTTCAAGAATTCGTTCTGTTGTTTAATTAAAATTTAAAAACATTTAAAAGCACTTGGATCCATATTAATCATATCTTTAAAATGAGACATCTTCCATAATAGGAGGATGAAGAATAAGGGCACAGAAGTCTTTAAGCTGCTATGCAGCTGGTTCTTAAAGCAGCTGTTCGTTCACCAGGAGTAAATTGATGTGAGAGCTTCAGGAATTTTATAAAATTGTTTTATACAGAGAGAAGATAACTACTGAGTTTATTAAAAGTCTAGGAAAATAGCTACAATTTCAAAAGAATGTGATAGATGTGAAGAACTTTGGTCTGAATATTTCATTTCATTTCATTCATTCCAACGGCAAAACCAATGTTTACAAATCAAATCTATAACATGCAGATACTTAAATATACTAGTAACAGAATACTAGCATGCAAGCAGTATAAATACAAGCAGTATGCAACAACTTGAAAAGTATACTAAGTATAATAACAGCGATAAATATGTATATATAGTAACAAAAAACAATTAATTAAATACTATCTGTACGTATGCAAGAAATAAAAGACAAACCAATGTTTACAAATCAAAACCTATAACAAAGCAAACAATAAGTATACCAGCAACCGAAATTACATGCAGATATAACATACGAGCAAAGTATGTAACAACTTGAAAAATATACTAAGAATAATAACATCGATTTAAAATGCATATATAGTAACAAAAACAATAACAATCAATAAATACTATATGTACGTATGCAAAAAAAATAATAACAAATGAAGAATAGATACGGTAGGAAGTTTCATGTAGAGTCCTGCTGTGCGGCTTGTCAATACTCCTCTCCTTATGGTCGAAACCCCGTCGTGGAAGAGATCCAACCCGCCGCAGTGACGGTTGCCAATCCTCATCATCCTTGCAAGTGGACCATGGAAGTCATAGTTTCTTGAATATTGGCGCCTCCCAAACAAACTCCCTCGAACGAGTCCCCGATGGAATACAAAAATCACACTCGCGAAAGCAGCGACGGGCAGGTCCAGCTCCCCCCATATCAGCCGAATCAGCAACAAGACCATCCGCCACACAGCGCCTGGTCCGAAGATCTGGGAGAAGAAGCTCGGCCTGCAGCTCAGCAACAGGAATGTCTTCTAAACAGCAGTCCTCGTCGCAGTCCCACCAGTCTCAGGAATCTCCTTTGGACCGCTTTCCAGTTTGTCAACAAGACCCAGCTGGTTAGGGAGACCAAACAGGACTCGCATATTCCATAACTGGCGAACGAAGGATGAGTAGAGAGTCCTTAAGACTGCAGAGCTTGTCATTCCACGAGTAGACCTGTTGATGAATCCCAACATCCTATACGCTCTTCTGCACAGCTCATCGACATGGTCATTGAAGGAAAGATCAGCAGAGAAGGTAACACCCAAGTCCTTAATTTTGAATACTCTATCCAGAGGTTGACCATCCAGTGAATACTGAAAAATACTAGGTTGATGCAATCGACTGAAGGTCATTACAGAGCATTTGGACGAGTTTAGCTTCATGTTGTTAGTTCTACACCAATCCAGAACACCATCAAGACTCGACTGAAGCAGTGCAGAGTACGTCCCGGCTGGAGACCACCGTGTAGATTTTGACGTTGGTCAGCAAAAAGCAGGGCATCCACTTTCAGTATCGAAGTAATATCATTGATGAATACAGTGAAAAGATATGGGCCTAATAAGGAGCCCTGAGGGACGCCCGAGGATTGATGGAATTCCTGAGAAAGTGCACTAGGAAGCCTTACCAGCAAGCGCCGTTGCAGCAGATAGTCGCTCAGGCCAGGAGAGGAGTGGGCCGTGAATGCCATAAGCTTTGAGTTTTTGTCCAAGAATGTAGTGGTCAACCTTGTCAAAGGCTTTGGCAAAGTCAATAAAAGCCACGTCCAGCTGTTTACCAGACCCCATGTGTGGATAGTATTTTTTCTTCAAACAGAAGTAAATTGGTTACTGTGGATTTGCAGGCGGTAAAACCGTGTTGACTAGGACAAACTAGAGGTTTCAAGTATGGTCTCAAAGAGACAGTACGAAGCCCTTCAAACACCTTCCCAACAGCAGAGAGAATGGTAATGGGACGATAGTTTTCAACTTCTGAGAGGAACTACCACTCTTAAGTATAGGAACCACGTGTCCCACTTTAAGAATTTCAGGAAATATTCCATGCAGTAGAGATAGGTTAAATAGAGTGGTCAGGGGTTGAACTAAGATGTCTTTGCAGTGATACAAAAATGATGGAGGTACGTTGTCAGGGCCAGCACCCTTCATACATCAAGATTCCTCAAGACCTCTAAGACCTCCGAAGCAGAGAAAGATATAGCCGCCAAAGAAGAGTGTGTGTTGAAATCGAAGTGTGGAGCTGAAGTTACTGGCTGGAGAGAAGACAGAAGAAAAGAATTCTGAAAACATATTTGCTTTATCCTGCAGGTCCAATGAAGTGCGTCCACTAAGTGTGACAGTAGAAGGGACTCCGAGAGATTCAGTAGAAGTGCGGACAAAAACTCCAGAAGCTGTTGGGATTGTGCGGGATGGAATCCTTCAATATGGCTCAGATAATCCATGCGGCATCTACAACTAAGGTTCTTGCAAGCCTCACGCAGTATACAGAAGCGAGTGTAGTCCGTAGGTAGATAGGTAAGTTTATAAAGTTTGTGCGCAATCTTCTTTTGTATCACCAGGTTTAATGAGCTCCCTGGAAAACCATTTTGGGAAAGGGTGTGAGGTTCCCAGTCGTTTTAAGAGGGCTGCATTTAACACAAAATATCACCAAGCAATGAAACCAATCCTCCGAAGCTGTCTTGGACGTTGGTTGTAGCATAGACGAAGGAGAGATCCTCCGCTGAAAGCATCTCAGAAGCAGCATTCAAGTCACACTTGCGCAGGTTGGGGCAGGTGAAATAATCTAGCAGGAAGAGTCCCCTTCGTCCAATTGGAACGGAAAAGGCCAAAGGGGGATGGTGGGGATCAGCCTGAACCAGAACAATCATCAGCAGCAACCACGGAGACAAATTTTATGCTGCTAAATATTAGATCCCAAAGTGACTTGTCATGAAGTTCCGCATGTGATTAACCTGATCCGAAGGAGTGCCAACTCGGCAAGGTTCTCAAGAAGCTCCCCCTTTAGTTCTGTCCGCAGCGTTTTTGGTCGGAGATGGGGATATATCATAGGAGGGGACGTTGAAGTCACCCGCCAATATAAGAGAAGATAACGGCGAAGACGATACAATTTCGTCTACTGAACTGCAGTAAGTATCTCATAAGTAGATGCAGGCTGCCCAGGAGGGATATAGACACAGTTCAATATCAATTTATGAGCAGGTAGAGAGATAAAAAGACTTTCGATTGGCGAGTCATAAATAATCTCTTGGGGAATGTATGCTTTTATTGACTGCCACCATTACTCCACCACCAGAAGTTTTGCTGCTTGAATGGGCGTTTCTGTCCTTTCGATAGATTGTATAGCTGTCGGTCGATTGCGATGGCAGTTCAGAAGTAGACACATCAGGGGAGAGGTTAGTTCACACAGCAACAGAACGTCATAAACACTACACGCCCAAAGCATTTTTCAAAGTATGACAGCTTAGTTCTAATTCCATTGACCATTTTGGAAGTATAACGTTCAAACTAGTTTTGGCCGTTGGAAGTACTTAGTTTTTTTTTTTACAATCTTTGGGGATGCCGTTTAGATATTTGATGGTTAAATCTGGCTCGCCGGAATCAATACGGGACTTCAGAGTATCCCGCAGATCCGAGAGGTGCTGTCTTTCCTTCAAGGTGCGATCACGAGAGGGAAACGCCATCCAACTCATCTCCAGAGTCTCTTCGTTCTCTTGGTGCAAAGGTTTTGAAGAGTGTAAACGGCCCTCATTCTCAGACGAGAGGCAGACTTTATAGCTCGGGGGTTTATCTTTGGTTTGCTTTCCCAAGTCTGAAAAATCTAGCCCGGCCCATGACGCTCCAGACCACAACGTTCCAAGATGATATTGATAAGACTCTTATCGTGCTCCTTCGCAGCTGCCAGCACAGATGATTCGCATTCCTTAAGTCCGAGTACGAATCACGTTTACGTGTGCGGCGCTGTCTGTCGTTGATTTCCTCAAAGATATCCTCAACTGGAAGTCCCGGCCCTCTCCCTTAGCTGCAGCCTTTGGCTTTTTAAATCATTGACATCACTCTCGAGTTTATCGATTCGTGGCTCTAGGTAGCTAAATTTTGGCGCTCAAAATTGTTTTTATATCCTGAAGCCCCATCAGCAATACCTTAACCTCATCTTGGTTGCGAGAAGGGAGAATTTATTGAGTAGCTCATCCATTTTACTAAACTAGTATTTGAGATGGGTTCGAGTTGGCCGCGTAACAGTCAACACGTAGGCAGTGCCACTTTTTATTTACGTTACTGGCGTAATGGGAATATTCAGTTTTGTTTACTCCTACGCATTTTGATGTGGAACCAACTTTGGCAGTCTGAGTCGCACTGAAGTCCATCGTCCGTGTCAAGAACCTTTTTTTCATGCACACTCTGCACGCAGCACTGTCAGCCATGACGTGAGGATAGAAGCTTGACAATCAATGTTCAAACAGTATTTGATATAATGCAGAAGTCGTACGTTGACGAGTGATCAAAGATGGCAGTGGAAGAGAAAAAAAAAACTAGCGCAGGTCTGTCAGCAGATGCATCCGCAAGTTGACACTGGTGGACAGGTGATTGACAAACACTGATGTTGGGTTGAGTTGTAGAGAGGGGAACGGTGGAACATGAACCAAGAAGGTTATGTTGACATATTTTCCGTTATTGACAAGATATGGTAATACAATTTGTTAGTCCGCGAGTTGTTGTTATATGAGTGGCGTGTGCAGGTGGAATGTGATACACACATACAGCTTACGTGTCGCCAGGAATGCAATCCACACCATTGTCCACACAATAATACTAATAAACTTACTAGTTCAATAATACTATTCCAGATAGATTAAAAAAGCGCGGTCAATAATGAACAAGTTGTAACATACACTGGGAGCAGTGTTGCCAATCCACTTTTGGAAAATTCCCACCAGAACCTGAAAAAAAAATACCACCTATGAGCCCAAATTACCACCTTGCTTTAAAAGTATAATTTAGGCTACTAAAGTGTGTTATCGACATCGTATGACAGTCTATATTTTGTAAATGCAGGGTGTCTACCAAACTGAACGTATAAAATTCCCTGACTTTTTCCAGGTTTTCTAGGTTAGACACTCTTAAATGGCTTAACGAGCAGGATTTTTTATTGCATTGAATATGGTTGATTTTAGAGAGCATAATATCATAACTTTATTTGTAAAAAAATTAACTTTTTACTTTTTTACAGAGACAATTTTGCATGAAAAGTTAGTTTCAGAAAAAACAAATTTAACTTTCAATGAGCTTGGATCCATGCCAAAGTTTTTTAAATAGAAACTTGTAAACTGATAAAGCAGACATTAATTCATGCAATCCTGCTGTGATTCAAAGAAGGAGTAAAGGAATATAATATGTAAATGACTTCTAAAATTCTCACTGGATCAACCAGCTAAGCACAGGCTTTAGGTTTGAACATACTATAGGCCTACAAAGTATTATTTTAGGAAAGGCCTACCAAAACCAAACATGCAAGGCTTAAGCAAAAATACTTACAACACTCTTTTCATGATATCCTACCATCCAAAATAGGTTGTTACGATGTACAGTTTAATAAATTTGTATGATAAATCACATGAACTGTTTATGTGTTGTTCTAAAAAATCCACTTTTTTTTCCTTTAAACTCAACTTGTAGCTTTATGGAAAAAATTACACTAGATCACTGTCTTTTAAATGTGTTAACCACAAATTTTTTAATGTCAGGCAAAGTGCTAGGCACACATAGTCTTGAAATTAAAACCTTTAGAAGGCATATGCATTACCATGATGTGTTTAGCCTACTCTATAACTCAGGTTCAAATATTTATTTATATATAAAATATATATATATAATATACACACAAAATTTATTTCACAATATATCACTTGATGACCAAAATATGAATCACAATATATTTGGCTTATATTACACAGTTATTTAGTTTTTTAAAAGCCGAAATAATAAATAATAAGGGCCTAATTTCTTATTGCCATATATTTCTTGTGAGCATTTCCTTGGTAGGTTCAAATTCTAACACATCCACCGCTATTTCGGATTCCTTCCCTTGTACCCATCAATGAAACGACTGTTTCTGTTTTCAATTTGTTTCTGTCATTGGTTTTGCAATGCTTCAGTTCACTGGGAATATTCGTTCGACAGATGAATTTGAAAATGGCAGTATAAAAAGTAAGTTAAAACACTTTTTGTATTTCTGTAAACATAGCATCTCCCAGCGACTGTCTTTAGAGACTGAATACAGCCTTCCAATATTGCAAAGCAGACCTCATTTGCATCAAGTTTATGCTCCTTTGAAGTCTAGCAAAGCATGACTTTTCCACTGATTGTCGAGTTTTTTGGACATCAACAACTTTCTTCAGAACGGGAAATATCTGTTTAATGACATGAGCCAAAGACCTTACTTTGAAGGTTTGGGCACTTTTTGGCTCCAAGACACTGAGGACATCAAAAACTTCATCAGAAAAAAAATCAAATCTAGATTTGATTTGTGTGACCAAATTCCACATAGAAAGCTTAAAATACTTTTTAAAGAAAACTTCAATATCTTTCTTTTTCTGCATTTTTCTTTAATTCATTAAATGTTTCTGTTGCCTGAATGCTAAATATATTTGTTCTAATTGCAGGAAATGACGGGGGTTTGAATGCTCAATGGAACATGAATGGGTGTATTTTTAATGTAGTTTAAGTCCATGTAGTTTTGTACACAGATCTTGAAGCATCTGTGAACCTCTGGTCGCAATCTATGGAGAAGTGGTGTTTCGGATTGGAACATTACATTAAAATCTGTTAGCATACCAAGAACATAAGACATAAACTCCAAGTATAAGTAGATAAATTGGTTGTTCATAGCAGCTAAACATGCTATCCACTGTGTTTTGACGGGTCTTCGACCAGAAGCGGTCAGCAGGTAGGCCTTCAACGTTGAAATTGTTCAATCTCACTCTGTCAACGCAAGATTTTAATGACAGCCATCTGTTACTGCTGGTGATAGTATTTTGTGGATTTCCTCTTGAAAAAACTCTTGGAACTGTACAAAGGCAGACTGTCTCCCAAAACTTCTGCTGAAGTGAGCCCCAAGATTTCGGAGCAAATCCTCCACTGTCTTTGGTAACTTCATACATGCTTTACTTGCCGCCAGGTGGATCATGTGGCAAGAACACTTGACACATGCAATGTGAGGGATTTCTATTTTCAAAAGTGAAAAAACCGAATGATGCTGCCCACCATCACATTACATGTGTCAGAAACTAAATCCCACTAAGTTTTCAATGGGTATATTTTTGATTTCAGCGAGTTCATCATACCAGTGAATAATTCATCAGCAGTGCTAGATTTGACTTCAAACATTCAAATAAATTAGTTTTTGGCGTTCCAGTTACATCATCAATATAGATAACTGTGAGGGGGCACATTGATTAACTCGATGCCTGATCCGTTGTCTTCATCCATGATCAAGGAGAAAAACGATCCTGGTGCCCTTAGTTTTTGGTAAATCAATTCCATGAATGCGGGACCTAAGGCTTGTTTTTAATCACAGTTGTTGTTTTAGTGCGTTTCATACACAGTTTAGCAGCAATTTCTGAGTCCGGAAAGACCGATTTGCACAGCGGAATCAATGTATCCAGATCATCAGCGAAAAGGGCAGGTTGTATGTGGTTGCACATAGGCCGGCTAATTTTAATTCTGCTCGTTCTTTTGACACTTTTATCTGTGTAGTTCTTTGAACAATTTTTTTTTAAGTCTTTGTTAGTGGCTATCTCCTTGATTAATTTTAGGTGCTTGAGGGACTTTCCATGACGCACAATCTCTGTTTTTATGCGCCCCCCATGACTGCATCACAGACACTACAATATGCCATGTCTTGTACACGGTTCTTTCTTTGACTTTTTTTTGTAGCCAGTTTTTGAACTGGAAGGGGTCATTCAACCAGTTTGAATTGAATTTTCTTTCTTTTTTACTAGGCCTAATGGTGGCAGTCTCCATGGGTAAACCTAGACACAATTTTAGGCCATAGCAGCAGTTTTTGGTTGGGTGGTATTTGAAAGTTGAGTGTACGGCTAGGTCTGTATCAAGCTCAGTTTCCTTGCTACTAGCAGCAATATTAACCTGACAGTCCTCCTCACTAGAGCTTTGACCTAATGGTTCTGGATTCATCTGGATCTATTCCTAAGTCTTCGTACTCCATTGGATTGCAAGAGACATGAACTAGGCCAAATAGATTTTTTTGCTCGAATTCACCATGTGAGCTTTCTACAAACGACTTGCTCTGTCTACTTTCATCATCTTTGTCTTTTTTCTCATCTTCATCTTTCTTAGGCTTAGGCCTACCTTTAATTAATAAACTTATCCATCTTAGTAACTTAAGTTAGTCCAATTAGAGATTCATGTCAATAAAAGCTAGTTCAAAGTTAGATGGATTGTAAATGGAAAATGTAAATTAGTTAGGCAACACTAACTATAGTTAGGTGATGTTTGTTAAGCTTAGGGAAAACAATTATGAAGCAGAGCAGATAGGCTAGTTAGTCTAGGTATTACAAAGCATAAATAGGACTAGGTCGTTACCTAGCTATAGGCCCCTAATCATATTTACAAAACAATCAATGATTTGTATGAACTTAAAGCAGCCAAAGCTGAGCTCTCAAAAGTGTCATCTACACTCTAAAAATAATAGTCCCCAAGAAGAAAAATAGCATTGCAAAAAAGAGATCTACGTTCTTAAGTTATATGCACTATAAAAATAATGGTCCAAGGGAAAAGATTGGCCAAGCACTACTAACAGTTATGACATGAACACAATAAAAATAATGGGCTAGTCCGAGAAGAAAAAATATAGCTACATTTTTGTAGCCTAAACCTTGGGGCACAGTCTACACAATTTCACTACATACTTTTACTATTCTAGGTCCACGGATTAAAAATGCACGATAAAGAAAACTTGAAATCTTACGTATCTTGGAAAAACGTACTTAACTAAAAGCCAACTCACACGGCTATGAAATTTTATCATCCATTAAACTGATCAACTTATCTCAACTGAATAACTTCACTAGAAGAAATAAGAAAATAGAAAACCAAAAATTCAAGAGAAGAAGAACACTAACACTATTACTAACAGCATAGACTAAATATCCCTGGTAACTTGTTGTTGTTATCAATAAAAGACTAACTATGCCAACCGTCAATTTCTATCTTAGCATAGAGTATTAAAAACAACAACAATCTGAATACATATTGTAATATTATATCGATTGAATGTGTTGATGGGAAATCAATCAGGTTACCTGAAAGCGGAATTCTCAGTGTTCGTTGTTTTCCCTAATTAATTTAAAGTTACCAACCAACTTTTACCACCGGGGCAAAATTACCACCTGAAATTACCACCGAGACCTTAAAATTACCACAAATATGTGTAATTACCACCCGATTGGCAACGCTGACTGGGAGGACCAGTGAGGCAAAGGACATATACTACATTGAATACAACCATATCTTCACATATGGACTTTGTTTCATCACTAGACAAAACAAGAAATGACTAAGAGAGGTGTTTGTATTAATTTCACAAAGATAAGATGAAAAGTATTAGTATCCCTGACAAAACTAATTAAGTCATACAGAGTAGAGCAACATCTTATTAAAACAGTGAAAAACCATTAGTTATAAAGTATGAATCTGGAGAAAATAAATTACATTTAGGTACAAAATAGAATAGCAGATACTCTAAAAACTATTTGTGCAAACTGTGTAACATAATAAAAACTGTCAACTGATATGAATGTTGCAATTCCAAAATAATATTGATAAGGCTTTGCTCAAATTTTATTTTTCACTAACTTTTCTAATATGTGTATTTTACTAAAACTAAATGGTATAAAAATTCATAGTCCTTCCAGCTCTTTCAGAAGAAGTAGATTGATTTCGTGAATAGAAATATTAATAATTTGTTTCTTATGGGATTTAAACGTAATCCATATCTTGAAAATATTTCAAGAATACAAAAAATTATTAAAAAGTGATAAAGGCATTTCAAAAAATATATTTCCTCTAGGTCCATAAATAACAAAGTGAATCTAAAAAAAAAAAAAAAAAAAAAACGTCCACTTTATTGGAATAAAATGGCATACTGAGCTGGCCAATGAACTTGGTCAAGTTATTTATAAGAATCTTTGTACCAAATTCCAACTTGTTTGGGTTTTTTAACACAGTTTTTTATTTCCCAAAGGCACGTTATGTTGCATATATATATATACAGGCTGTTCACTAAAGAGTGTCACAAACTTCAGTGGGTGATAGTAATAACTCCTATAAAAAACGTCTTATAAAAATAGGTCAAGAAATGTGTCGTTTAGCCGCTACCTGCCATTTTGTTTTTTTTTTTTTTTAATAAATTAATATCTGTAGAACTAATAAAGCTACAGATGCAATCTGTGGTAGTCTGGACAAAGGTGTTGATTTTCCCTAGGACATGATCATTTGTTTTCTGCAGTTTGTAGAACTGCTGAAATTTTAAACTGGTTGGGTGTGCAAAAGGCTTAAGTACATGGTAACAAGCCGCTTCTTTGAAGAATAAAAATAAGAAGCACTAATCTGACCTATTGAAGTTAATTCTCTACCCCTATGTTGACATTTAGGGTTAGTGATGTGCTGCTCTTGATATCTATAGGATTGCCCATATGTAACAATTTGTTAAACCCAGTTTAGATTTTTTTGGCAGGTATAGACTATAAAAACATTATTTTAACAGTCTATGTTCATATGCACACTAAGTGGCATTCATAATTAAACAGTCAAGAGACTTAGTTTAGTCACAAGCTTTAGCAACAAGAGCATGGTTAACCCTTTTAGTGCCATTCAATTGAAGTGAACAAATGTTTTTTTTACTCGTTGTTTACTTTGTAGTAAAAACAAACATTTACTTGCAAAATAATAACAATATATTTTATTTATTGGACAAGTCATCAAATGAAATAACGAACACAATCCAACCAAAGAAAACAATCTTTACAAAAATGCAACTGAAACACTCTAGCTGTACCGGCTAAAGGTAGAGAAAGAATGAAAAATACTGGACTGAAAAATTTGTATTCTAACCACATAAGCCAGAATGGTGAAAAATAAAGAGAATAAAATGTGCTACAAGAAATCTGTAGCAGCGACTCCGGCACTTTCCGCACTAATACAGACTTGGCACTGAAAGGGTTAATTCTGTTGTTAATTTAATCGTTTACAGTCTCTAAATTAATGTGCAGAGAAATATTTATGTTATATTTGAAAGAGCTATAAATAAGTACTAATCTTTTATCGAGCTGATTTTTACAAATCCCTTCCTCCCCTGTAGTGGGAGAAAATAAATCTACCATCAAGTCAAGGGGATGGATTTTGTATGCAGCCATTCTATACTGATTTTTAAAGCATATTTTTCTATAGTAATAATTTTAATTTCATTGTTTGTAGCTCTTCAAGCCAGTTGTTTTTTTTACACTAAATGCATTCTGCCACGTATTATGTGATTTTTATTCAAATTTGCTTATTTTTAAAATAAGAGACCCATAAAATTATGTATTACCTTTCAATGGGGGAGCTTTGTGTGGTTAATCTTTGAAACACTGTCCAATACATAAGCCTGCTTGACAGGATACCAACAAAGATTGTATTTTTACAGTGTACAAAACTATCCATAACGAATACGCATTTAACGTAACTTCAGTATACGCAAACATTACAACACACTGAAGCGATGCACTAACTTACTAAACAACCACAACAGCTGATCAGAAACCACCACCTGTTTCTGATTCATTTTCATCCGCAAAGTGCATAGAGGAACAGCCAGATCTGGGTACTGTCGGCTCACTGTAGGTGTACTTTTAGAAAGTTTCAAATTGAAAAAGTTCAAAATAATTCCACAAGACATCACTATCTGTTAGACTGTCGCACCATGTACCATAATTGGCACATCACAGTAAAGGGAGAATTCATCTTGTGTAACAAACAGTAAGCATAGCAAAGATTTAACCCTTTGCACGCCATAAGCGAGTTACTTCGCATGCATAAAAGTCCGTACAGCGCCCATAGCGAGTTATACCGCGAACTACATTTTACAACATTAGATAGTTTAATAGTTGTCGAATTTGCCGCTAGATGGCAGAGAAAGTCACTTTTGCTGCCTAGTGCCATTAGCCAACGTGCCAACTGAACTTTTGAGGAGTATCAATTGGTAACAGCTGTTTCTTTCTATTCATGTTTGTTTCTCGTACTTCTCGCAACGCCCACAGCGATTATACTCGCCGCCATTTCGTGAAGTTCTATCTCTAGTGTTCCTGCTCACTGACAGTTTATGTTTTTACAGTTTTATTAGTTTATATTACGTTTAGTGCTTGTGAACTATTAAAACTATTGCTATAGTAATAACTATTTATTACTTTGACGTAACTTGTGAATATATTGCCATAATTATGGCTAACGCAGATGATCCGGACTTTGACGATTTCGTTCTTGGGGTTATGAACGCCAGGTTTTCAAGTGTAGTTGACGAAGCCGATGACACACGCACAATTTTAGAAGGTTTAGTTTTAGAAAAAGTTTAGTGAAGGACCTCGTTACAAGCAAACTGGCGCAACAAATGAGCAGACGGGGCTGCCGCAGTCGACCCACTCAAGGTCAAGGAACACCACCCGCTGAACGTTTGAACAAGAAACCACATTTTATTCAGAAGAGACCAAAAGGAACAGCAAGATGTGTGGTTTGTCTCAAAAAGGGCTTGAGAAAAGAAACTGTATACTTATGCAAGACATACAGACAGACAATCCAGCATTACACCCAGAAGTTTGTTTTGAGGCGTTTCATACTTTGGACGATTATTGTAAAAATAAAACGGAAAACAGTTTGTAAGATATCTTTTTACTGTTTTCCAAAATGTGTATTTATTTACTTATCACACATCATATCTAGTTCATGTACCTGTATACATTTGTAAAAATTATACAGTTTTATCAAAATAACGTTTTCATTTCATACCTACTGGTACTTAAAATAGAAAAATATCTATATTTCGTTTTAAAAATGCCCATAAAAGCATTTCAAGGTTTTTTATTCTTTAAATCAATTAATTACTTAAACAAATAAAAAAATGGCTTTACAGTTTTCAAAAAATTAAAATATTCAGTAATTTGGCGCTAGGTCAAAACATATACGTAATTACTTGGCGTGCAAAGGGTTAATTTATAATACAAACACAGTAACTTTAGTTATTCAACTAAAATTATTGCTTTAGTTTGTGAATACTGACTACAAAAAACAATGGTTTTAAACACTTTTTTATGTTTTATAAAACGATTATTTTCTTTTTAATGAAGAACATAATTAAGACATTGCATAATTAGTTTTTCATTTTCTGAAAATGTAAACATTATTTCTGTCTGTAAGCCCAGCCTTCAGGTTAAGCTGAGCACATTTAGGATTTAATAAGGATTTACTGAAGTTGGAAAGTGAATTAAATTACTGTTTTTTAGTCCAGATATATATTTCCACAATCTATATAGTTTTCACATTGCATTGTAGTTAAGCATTGTTCATTATCATACAGTTGTGATCACAATATTAATTAGATGAAATTCACATTAATACTAGTGCTGACATAGGATGGTTTACTATATTCAACCGTATTGCAATTATAAATCAAGCAACAGCTTTTTAGTTTTAAATAATTCAAGAAATAAATCGAAGTAAGAATTGAAAATGTAAACAATAAACGTATATCAAGTTTATTAAACGTACAAGCATAATAACTATTCATATATTTTGATAGAAAACTAAACCATTTCACTGCTGTTGAGTGACGTACTAGTCTGTTCAGATTTTAACGGCTTCAATACAGTTTCTAAGTTTCTTTTGCCTTCAAAACGTAACTTCAAAAGAATTATAACTACTAGGAATAATAATTTTCACAACCCTTACACTCCTTCACCCAGTAACAGACACAAATTTAATAAAAATACAGTGAGTGGCAGAAACCGGATGTAAGGAATTTAAGGGTTAAATCATATTTTTCCTAAGAATGTAACGTTTTACAGTACAGTTTATCAAATGTAGTTTTCTATCAAAATATTAACAATTATTAATACTGAAAAATATATAAGTGTTGTATAATATAATTTAAAAAGAAATAAAATATGCTGCCAAAATAAATTGTTACAAATTTGACATTCTATACGGGCAATAAGAAACTAATTAAGTATTATTTAAAAATTAATTCCTGACATAAAACAACTCCAGTTCTCAAGTATAGTGTGAAAACACTGGAAAGCTTTAAAAATACAATAAATTTAATCGTAAAATAAACACACCCACTCATTACTTTATGAACACAAACCAACAAATATAAAAAATTAAAGAAAAGTCAACAAATATAGTTTAAGTTGTAAAATTGTTAGAGTCCAATAGGAACCCAATAAATCTAACTATCTACAAAGATGTCTTAATAGTGTAAATAAAATAAATCAAATAACGTAAGCAAGAACATACACAGCGAAGGAAACTTAAAATTAATAAATATGATATCTATAAATCCCTATTTAGCTCAAAATACGTTTTTGTGCCACAATATTGATTTTTCAGTAATGATGATACTGTTGCTTTTTCTGGATATTTTATATGTTGGGAGCGTTTTGCTTAATGCAATTGATGAACTTTTACATCAAGAACGAACAATACAGACATGTTCTTACATTATACATCCAATGAAATGATTTAACAATGAAATAATAGAGAATCTTTACTTAATAAAATTAACAGTCTTCATAATCTGATAATAAACAAGACACTCAGTGATTTAAAATAATTGTCTTCTTTATTTTAGCCTAGATTGTACACAAGCATATGGTAATCCGTGTATTCGCAGTTGATCAAAGAAATTACAGACATTAGGATTTCCCTGTATTTTAACAATTTTTTGGAATGTAACAAAAACAAGAATGTTGCATTATTTGGCTTGATCAGTTCAAAATATTTCATCACTATTAAACGTCCAAGCAGAAGCTGCATTCTTTCAGTTTTAAAGAACACACTTTTATTAATAAAATGTATTTGTGAAAGTAATATTATTCAGCACAGAAATAAAACGTATTGACATAAAGACTGGACTTATAACTAATCATATTTGTGGAATATTATAAATTTTACTGATTTTGCAAATAAAGAAATCTATAATTTTTATTACTTTATAGAATATGAAACATGGTAACCGTTCCCTACTACTGCCATGCCTCATACTCCGTAACACAACCACCATGTAAGCTTTAGTGATTTTTGTAACTGTTGACAAAAGATGATCAAAGCTCCTACTACTATGCAGTTTGGAATAAATTTCTATGCAATTTTCACAAATACATTTGTACACAATAAATCAAGTTTCGGTTTCATCACAGTGTATTGATAAAACTATGCTACATAATAATATGTACAGTATTTACATTCAATAATGATTCAGGTCATGTGGTAATTTTAAATTGATTATTCAATTTCTCTTCTTCATATGTCATTACAATATTCAAATTGGTCACATAAAGTAATGTTTTTATCACATTCCAAAAAAGAAATCCTTGATTCCTTGGCTTCAAGCATTAATATCCGGCAGCTAGGCTGCATGACTATCTGGTGGAGTAGTCTTGGGGAAGTTATCGGATGTTGGTAAATAAGTTGAGCATGGACTTGCTTTCCTGCAAAAAAACAACAGAAAATTGATTGACTGAAAGAAAGAAATAAGATTTCATTATTTATAACTAATAAGTAGTAGTGGAATATATACTGAAAAAATGTAGAATCAGTCATTCTATAAAAAATAAGTGTCATTGAAAAACAATGGTGTTTCACAATGTATACGGGTATATCGAAACAATGTTTGGTCTTTTTGTGTTATTTTGTAGCGGCCTGAGTCATTTCAGTCACTTTGTAGAATTACTCAAAACTTGTGTTGCTGTTAAGGCCACTGCGTAGAACAGTAAAGATGAATGAACTTGAACGTAATTCATTTCTCTATGTCATGAATTGCAACAAAACAAAAACTACATTAATAAAATGTGAAAACGTATCTGCAACATGACTACTTCGAAACAACTAGCTATCTCCAAAATTACTACTTGGAAATTATGGTGTAAATATTAAGTATTCTGTCAATCATCTAACACTGTTTTTAACGCTACTACTGTGTTTTTAACACGAAAAAAGCACTTTCATTAATTATACCTTTTGAGATCTGACTTTGGAGAAGACGTTCCAGAAGCGAAGTGTTTCGTCGCCTGCACCTGTTACGATGGCTTCACCGTCTGGACTGACGGCCAGATACAGCACTCGGTAAGAGTGTCCTGTCAACTTGGCTACCTGCGTCAGCGCAGGGTACTTCCACACGAGGATCTGGTTCTGAGAGTAGCCATGGGTGCTCACCTGCAAGTCAAAATTATCCTTACAATCTAATTGTGTTTAGCATAAGAAACATTTTTTCAGCAATTACTACATGGGTTTGTCAGTTTATAAAAATTTTGGCCTGAAAAAATACATTTTTACCATGCTTTGATCAGAACTCTAAAAGGCCACAAATAATAAAATACAAATAATTATCAAGCACCTCACACAAAATCCTTTAACTTTATAGCCCCAAAATTTTTCAACAAGCTTCCAATAACAATAAAAGAAATAAAAAGAAAAAATACGTTTTTAAAACAGTTAAGCACTGGCTGCCATAAGCATAATGAAAATATTGAAAACATTTTGGTATTACCAAAATGAGGTTTGTTTTGTGGTCTGTTGTAAATAGTAAGTGTTTATAGATGAGCCGCTTTGAAAGCAATCTGTCAAGTGAACTGTGCAGGGGGGAGTGAGAGAGAGTGTTGCGGAGAGGGAGAAGACTCAAGCAAGAAGTGGTAGGCGTGGTTGAGTTTCTGCTCCTCCCTCTCCCTATGCGTAAAAAATCTTCGTGCAGGTCGCTTTCAAAGCAGCTAGCTCATCAATAGTATAATAAGCCTGTAGAAAAGTCCAAGCAGGCAGATTTCTCCAGCTTTTTCAGTTGAATTGTTACCAGAAAGTAAGATATCTTTTCTGCTAAGCTCCGCTAAGGATTTTCTGTAATATACGAGGTGTGTGCAAAAAGTATCCGACCTTGACGTCTGGCATGAACTGACGTTACTCGGCGGCAACGGCAATCTGGTCCCCTTCAAAGTACTCCCCTCCACAAGCCACTACCTTATTCCAATGCTCCTCTCACTTCCGGAAACACTCCTTAAATTCATTTTGCAGAATGGCTAACAGGTCCTTCGTCGCATTTTGTTTTATTTGTTCAACATCATCAAATCTTTTTCCTTTCAAAGGAATTTTTAATTTCGGAAATAGCCAGAAGTCACAACGAGCTATGTCAGGACTGTAGGGAGGCTGTCGTAGTTGGTTGATGTCGTGTTTGACCAAAAAACGCTGAATAAGATTTGAGGAATGAGCTGGTGCATTGTAATGGTGCAGGATCCAGTCACGGCTTGTCCACAGTTCCAGTTCAGGTTGTTTCCTTCGCACTGCATCTCGTAGCCCCCTTAGGACCTCAAGATAATACTCCTTATTCACTGTCTGGCCTCTTGGAGCATATTCGTGATGAACAACGCCGTCCTGGTCAAAAATAACTGTCAGCATTGTCTTGACATTGCTTCGACTTTGTCTTGCAGTTTTCCACTGTGAAGATTGAGCCTTTGTTTAAGGGTCGTAGCCATAAACCCATGACTCATCACCAGTAATAACTTTTTTAAATAGCCCTGGGTCACTTTTTATCAAATCCAGATTATCCTGTGCGATTTCAAGTCGACAGTTCTTTTGGTCTTCTGTCAGCAGGAACAAATTTTGCCGAAACACGGCTCATTTTTAAATTTTCGTGTAAAATGTTACAAACTCTCGGACAGTCAATTGACGGTTTTCATTAATTGCTGCATGGACACGTTCAACATTTTCAGCGTTTCTGGCCGTTGAAGGCCTGCCAGATCGGTCATCACTCTCCACTGATATGCAGCCATTTTTAAACCGCCTAAACCACTCTTTTATTTGTGTATCACCCATAGACACATCACCATAAACTTTCCGTATCATAGTAATCGTCTCTGATGCTGAATGGCCAAGTTTTTGACAAAATTTAATGCAAATGCGCTGCTCAACAGGTTCAGTCATATTGAAATGCGACGCACACACATGGCAGTATTGTACGGAACAGAGCGCTGTGACTCACTGAGTGACCGGATCGTATTCAATGCCTAATATGGGAAGGAGTAGGCTTGCCCCTCCTCTCCAATAACCGGTTCAAGCTGGTCGGTTACGCCGCGGCCACCTACTGGTCGGAGGTCGGATACTTTTTGGACAGACCTCGTATTTTATTATAATGCAACCCCTACACAGGTTTTACATCTTACAGGCCCTATTTCCTGGAGTTAATTAATTAAGTTTATTTTTCTTTTTTCTTTTAAAATTTTGTTTTTGTACAAAAGGCATGCTAAACTTTAAGGACATAATATTTAAGAGTCATTTGTTATTTATATGTGTACTCATTGTTAAAAAAGGAGAAAATAAACATAACCTATCTTCAAACCCATAAGACATTTTTGACCCATTGTTTGAAATTCAAATTTAAAGTGGACTGATTGAGTTTATTAACACGAAAAAACACCAAGAAAATATATTTAAAGTATTAAGTTGGAGAATGCTCAATATATCCTTGTGACAGCTCATTATAACATTCATATGGCATTGTGTACATCCCTTGTATAACAACTTAAACAATGATTATTACTGTAGTAACTCCAAAAGATATCTCAAAATTCACTAGAGGTAGCCAAAGAAAGAGATAATTACAACAGCTGTTTGGTGGAATAACAACAGTAGGTAAGGTGGCTAATGACAATATGATGTAAAGTTGATAATGTATGCAAAAAGCATGTTGACACAAATAATCAGCTGATTATAAATGTAAACAATAGTAAATATCAAATTTTAAAGATATAATAGGCTAATACAAAAAAATATGATTTGCAGACTCAATAACGGATTGTCATTTAACCCTTCAAATAACCGACGACACAGACGTTTATCAATACCGCTTGTGAACTGATAAAGACAGCACAGCCGTCACTCAACTTTCTGCTATTATTACACGAAAACAGTTTAAGTTATAAAAACATAACTTGCACCAGTCAGATCCTCTACTCATAAATACTAATTCATTTTACATAGTTTATATTCGTAATATTACTCGATGTCAGCTGATATCGAGCCAAATGCCGCACGGCATATAGCTAACGGACTGCAGCTCGTGACGTGCTGCATGGCCTTGACGTTCTTTGTTGCTACTGTTGCCAGGTTATGCAGGCTAATCGTTTCTAATATACTGTTATGTTGTGAGATGGGCGACCCTCATTCAAATTATATACAGAAGTATTGGACGATGAAAATATTAGTTCTGAGGATGAAAGTGATATCGCCAAATGAAGTGCATGGTGATATTTTTTTGTCAGATTTGTTGTCAGGTAGCCTGGATAATTATAAACCGGTGGAATGTGAGTTGGGATGTGAAAATTTATAGTGACAGTGAAAACAATTCGTCATTATCTGATATTCCTCTTGCCCAAAGAATTCATCAAACAACAATATGGATGCGTACTGCCAAAAAATGTAGTACATACTTTACATTTTTATAAAAAAAATTTTGTGTTGTAAATAAGTGTATATATGTTATAATATTTCTGTTCACTACAAAATCGTCTATATTTTGTACATTTACAGTATCTTACGAGGGTCTTCCAGAAAGTAAAGAACGTTTTGTTATAAGTCAATAAAAACAAAAGATAAGAGCATGAAAATTTATTTATAAATACTTATAAACTTACTCTATTTTTCTACAAAATCGCCGGAACTGTCAAGGCACTTGTTGTAGCGTGGCACCAGTTTTTCTATACCGACGTTATACTGTTCTGCCGCCAAGGAATGAAGCCACGTTTTTACTCCTTCTTTGAGGTCTTCGTCACCCAAAAAGTTTTTTTCCGCCTAAAAAACACTTTCAACTTTGGAAACAAGTGATAGTCACTCGGAGCCAGATCTGGACTATACGGAGGGTGTCCGAAGATTTGCCATTTGAAAGAATTGAGTTCTGCTTTGGTTCGTGCACTGCAATGAGGCCGAGCATTGTCGTGGATCAGCACCACTTTCGACGACAGCATTCCGCGTCGTTTGTTCTGAATAGCGCGGCGAAGCCGATGCAAGGTCTCGATGTAGGCCTCTGAGTTGATTGTTTCGCCTCTCGGCATGAACTCCACATGGATTAGGCCTTTTCGGTCCCAAAAAAACTGTTGCCATCAATTTCCTGGTGTTCAAATTTGGTTTTTCTTTCCTGTTTTTTGTTGGTGAATTCGAGTGATGCCATTCCATTGACTGGAGCTTTGTTTCCTGGGTTCGATAGGAAACCCAAGTTTCGTCACCCGTTACGATGCGGTCAAGAAACGCATCACCTTCTTCGTCATACTGAGTCAAAAAACTCAAGAGCTGCTCCCATCCGTTTAGTCTTGTGGACATCAGTAAGAATCTTAGGCACCCAACGAGCACACATTTTCTGATAACCAAGACGTTCAGTCACTATTTCGTGCAAAAGCGACCTTGAAATTTGTGGAAAAAATTCCACTAGACCACTCAAAGTGAAACGACGGTTTTGTTGAATTTTTCCATCAACTTTCGCTGCCAACTCGTCAGTAACGAGTGACGGCCTTCCACTTCGTTCCTCGTCGTGCACATTAGTTCGACCTTCCTTAAATTGAATGCACCATTTTCTCACTGATGACTCGTTCATCGCATTGTCACCGTAAACTGCCTTAATTTGCCTATAAATTTCAATAGGTCGAACATTCTGTGCATTCAGAAACCGTATCACACTACGCAGTTCACACTTGGCGGGATTTTCAATTAACGCCGCCATTTTAAACTTTCACAGGAGACGCAAACGTGACCTCACGGTACCGCTACTCAGCTCACACTGAGGCAGAAGGTGTGGCTAACGAACAAGCTATCTACCGCGGTGGTGGGGGAACTGCGCCGCCCGTGATGCGCAATCGTTCTTTACTTTCTGGAAGACCCTCGTACTATCTCAAGTCATGTGAAAGTTACATGGAGTGAAAGTTAAAAACAAAAAATTTACAATACAAATTTTTCAATTTGTGTACAAAAAAAAAAAAAAACAATACTCTAATAAGTGCATATTTGTATTAGTTTACACTTCTCACTGATTTCTAACAAAAAATTGGTATTTAACACTTATTACTTAGCATTTAGCAATATTTTTTTTTTTTTTAATATCCGAAAAATATGCTGCACAAAGACAAAAACCAATGTATCATTCTGGGAGTTTCTTATTATCAGTCAGAGGGTTAAAAAAAATGATTAAAAAGTAACAAATGTCCCAATACCAAATCAGCTAGTTTCAGGGTAAACAATCGAAACTCCCAATAATTCTGAAAAATTAATTAAGACTGACCTCAAAATTTACAGAAATACAATAACATTTATATTTCTGTCACAATAATGGATTAATGTTATCATATTGTATTCATAATGATGAGGTACTGACCAGCTCCGAGGAGTGCTTAGACCAAGCAAGGTTACAGACTTGAGACCCCGTATCGATACACTGCATGGGTTGACCTGTGAGAGTATTCCAGAAGCGAATACATCTGTCTGCAGTGCCTCCTCCACTAGCCAGCAGGCCATGGTGGTGTGGAGACCAGGCTATAGCTGCAACATTTTATACCACTATTAGTAACTACTTGCAAATCTATGTGAGGAAATCTTTGTGTGATCACCTAACTCATCTGAATAGAACCACACAATAGTTAGTGGTTATACAGTAATAATGAATTAGAACTGTGAATTGAATGTAAACAACATTAATTGATTCATACTCACATTAATATTTACAATACTTCTGAAACCTGAGTTGAGATTTTTAAAGGTTGAAATTTGAGATAAACAGGCCACATACTGTGAAGAATTCGGTTGTGAATGGTTAAACCGAAAGCTTTTGGATGTCATAAAGTTTATATCCTAGAACACAAAAGACACGGTCCAAAGCATCCTGTAATGCATTATATTATTCATTTTTAATATAGGCATATATATTTTCATGATGTAAGGAGGCTATGGTGTGCTCATAGGCTACTCAAAAACTGGTTGGTCGCACACATGTCACTCTGTTAGCAACAAACCGAATCCCTTCTTATTACAATGATTGCTCTTTTTCTCACAGCATTGTAACATAGGGTTTCTAACAGATCTTTCATGGCTTTTATGGTAAAAAGTAGTTATTTCACGGTTGATTGTATTTAATAAACAACATTACGAATAAATATAGGAAAAGATGGAGTTTTTTTCACACAGAGTGAGCGAATTCAGTGTATTCAAACGAGTTGAGACGCAAGAATCGGCAACAGACACCAAAAGTGCCGAGCTACTGCACACGCTCATGGCGTGTTTTGGCGCTAAACTTGAAATCGGCCACTCCGTGTGAAAGCACCAATGGTCATCATCCATCGTTTGCACTCCAAAAGTCCAACAGTTGAGCGGCCGGCGATTTGTGGACGTTAGAGCATGAAAAGCTGAGTTCTACGTTTTATGACCTATGTGAGAGCTGGCCGATTGCATCCGACCAAAACAAGCAGGCATCTCTAACAACTGCCATAACTACTAGATAGCAGCTGACAGCGGCGATGTAGTATATACAGGGTGTCCCATGAAGAAACGGAGAAACTGTCAGGACTTGTTCTTACGGTGAAAATAACGAAAAAAGTTCATATACACATAGGTCCAGAAACGCTTAGTTAGCGAGCTATACAGGGTGAAAGATTTCGCCCAGATTTCAGTGCCACCATTAAAGGGGAGCCCTATTAAATTATTTTGGGCGTTACCCAGGACGTAAAATTTAATGTATATTATGCAAATTGAACTGAAAAATTGAATAAAATTGGTACCAGACCTCTAGCTGCAGTAATTTTTAAGATATCTGAAGAAATACGCAAAATTCGGTGTCCAAAAACAAGTTTCATTTAGGTTTCAAGTAGATTAACTTTGTTAAATGTGTAACAAACACGTAAATATCTTTAACAAAACTTGTAAAGAATTAATTTCTTAAGAACTTTAAGAAAATTAATTTTTAATTAAATAAATAACGTACGAAGAATAGACAAAATTGGTTACACTCACTTTTTTTCTTACTGAATGTACATCCTAATATTTGGAGAAAACATGTTAATTATTGAAAATAATTATGTATAGATTTTATTCATAGAAACATTCTTCTATTTTTTCTAATGAATTACATACTAGTAAAAAAACTTACTAGTGTCATAAAATCTGAAACTTAACAATAATTGCGAATTAATTTACGTTATTCTACAACTTTTGTAACAAAAATATTATTTTCATAGGTTGGCAGTACTAACAGCTGTTCAACAATCACAATTACAAACTTTTTTTGAATATTTTATATTGAAGTGTCATACAGATAAGTTAAGTGTAAATATTGATACAGTATAAAAGTTAATATGCCGTTTAAATTTTCTAATGAAGAATATGCCGACATAATGTTCTGTTACGGATATGCTAATGGAAATGCGGAAGCTGCTCGACGTGAATATCAGGAAAGATTTCCTGCAAGGCGGATTCCGAATGCGAAAACCTTTTCTTCAGTGTTTCAGTTTTTAAGAACGAATGGATCATTTCCAACAATTTCGTTTTCGGTTGAACGGCAGACACATCATCGCGTTAACGATGAACTTCAAGTGATTCAACATATTCATCGTAGCCCGGGTACTAGTACGAGGCGAATTGCGTATCGCACTGGTTTATCGAGAAACAAAGTGTGGCGCATCTTGCGTAAAGAGAGACTTCATCCTTTTCACCTGCAAAAGGTACAACATTTGCTGCCGACAGATTACCCTTTACGGTTAAACTTGTCTCATTGGCTTCTAGACAATGCTGATAGGGTGAATTCAATTTTATTTACTGATGAAGCAACTTTCACGAGAAACGGGTCCTTCAATTGTAGAAATAGTCATTTATGGAGTGAAGAAAATCCACATGGTACCGTAGAAACCTTTTTCCAACACAGATTTCACATTAATGTTTGGTGTGCCGTTATTGATGACAAAATTCTAGGACCATTCGTTTTTGAAGGAAACCTTACTAGAAATATGAACGAACAATTTCTGAAAAATGATTTACCGGCTCTTTTAGAAGATATCCCTTTACAAAAAAGATTAAAAATGATTTTCCAACACGATGGTGCAACTCCTCATTTTTCTTTAGTAGCTAGAAATCATTTGAATGCTAATTTCTTGAACTGGATTGGGCATGGTGGACCAATCAACTGGCCACCACGATCGCCTGACTTATCGCCTCTTGACTACTTCTTATGGGGACATATCAAAGCTATGGTGTATAAAAGTAAAGTTGATACCAAGGAAGAATTACTTGTTAGAATTCGCAACGCATTTGACAGTATAAGAAACAATCCAGACATAATTCGCAGAGCCACCACAAATATTTTACGTCGAGCAGAGTGCTGTATGCATTGTGAAGGAGGGAATTTCGAACAGTTACCAAACTAAGGTTAGTTATTTTGTTAGCATTTATTTTTTTTGCAATAGTAAGTGAAAATAAAAGTTTATAAAAACATGTACATTCAGCAAGAAAAAAAGTGTAACCGATTTTGTCTATTCTTCATACGTTATTTATTTAATTAAAAATTAATTTTCTTAAAGTTTACGTTTATTGGCTTATTTTACATCATTATCTTAAGAAATTAATTCTTTACAAGTTTTGTTAAAGATATTTACGTGTTTGTTACACATTTAACAAAGTTAATCTACTTGAAACCTAAATGAAACTTGTTTTTGGACACCGAATTTTGCGTATTTCTTCAGATATCTTAAAAATTACTGCAGCTAGAGGTCTGGTACCAATTTTATTCAATTTTTCAGTTCAATTTGCATAATATACATTAAATTTTACGTCCTGGGTAACGCCCAAAATAATTTAATAGGGCTCCCTTTTAACGGTGGCACTGAAATCTGGGCGAAATCTTTCACCCTGTATAGCTCGCTAACTAAGTATTTCTGGAACTATGTGTATATGAACTTTTTTCGTTATTTTCACCGTAAGAACAAGTCCTGACAGTTTCTCCGTTTCTTCATGGGATACCCTGTATATGGCAGTATTCAACAGTTCAGGGAGGTTGCCAGTCGATCGCCGATACTGGCGGAATCCTCCACTCTTCTTGAAGTATGAATGCCAGTGTGTACGATGTAAATACATATGAACATTTATTGTAGAAAAGGTTAATATTTAAGAGTGCTCACATGATTTAGCTTTAATTTGGGTACTATCTCGAAGGATGTTCTTCATCTTTCTTCAAAAGTCTAGGATCAAAGCTTGCACTGATGGCCAGAGATATTTCCAATCGATAATTTTCTGACATCAGATCACATTGGACAATCTGGCACATGACCGAGGAGTGTGAACCGGGCCTTACGACATAGTTCCGGTGACAACACAAGTTAATTCGTTTAATTGCAAGTTGTAGATTTTCCGGTTTGTAAATTAATTGATGACTTATTAAAGGTTTTTTCACGATGAACGAAATTTACAGGTTAATCACGGCTGGGTGAGGACCCTGTAATAACATTGCAATATTATATAATATTTTAATTACATCGAATTCTGTTTTTCATTTAATGATTTTTATAAAATTAGTTTTATATGGAATTTTATAAGTAAATTACAGCTGTATTAATGTAGTTATCATATATTGAGTCTTAATAATGAATGATTTAAGACAAATTTACTCTATTTCTATAAGACAAATGAATACTTTTTATTTTAATTTATTTTGTAATGTGTACTTAATTCTGCAATATTTCATTATCAAAGTGTATATATCCCTTATTATTTAAAAATACTGTTTACTGTACTAACGAAACATTGAATGTCTGGAAAAATTGTTTGGAATTTATTTATTTAGTAAATTAACTAACAGGATTTGAAAAATAACACGAATGTTATTATTCTTAGTATAATAGTTTTTAATAGCCTATATATAACAAGATTAATTAAAAAATCTATAACGACCAAATAACTTTTTAATTTATTGGAACAGACAAACCAAACTCATAATGTATGTATATGTCATAAATGACTTTTCTGTACCCACATGATCAAAAATTAGGAATTTTGAGGGCAGTTAAAAAATTTAAAAAACAAACCCCTATATCACATAGATTTCCCATTATTTTTTTAAAGGTATTAAAAGAAACTGTACAATGCAAATTAGGAGTCTTAATCTTTATCCTACCTTGAAAGACAACAGTTGAAAAACTTGTTTCTTTACACAAATTTTTTCTCCTGAGCCTAAAAACTTGACGTATTTTGACTATTTTCTGCTGTTCACGAACGGTTTAGACACTTATGTAATTTGAATTTGTGGATAGTTTAAAATTTCTTATCTAGCCCCTTGAGTAGTTATTTGAATTCCACTGTAAAATGTATTCTACTAAAATATTAACAATAATTTTTTCCATTCAACAAAACTAACAGAAAACAAATAGAAGGCCATGAAATGAGAATGCCTACCTTTGACTGCAGCAAGATGTTCAGTGTATGTCTGCATAGGAGAGAGAGAGTGCATGTTCCACACGTACAGCCGATTGTCATTGCCACCGGATGCTAAGTACTGATTGTCCGGGGACCACTTCAGTCCGCAGATCTGCACAAACAAATGAGAACAATTTAGTTTTCAACTTATATGCAGCACTGTCATTTGTATCCATATGCTTGAGACACACTTAGTGCTGAGTATAATTTACATGGAAAACCAAAATAAAAAATTCAGTCCCTTTTTATTAAGTTTTATATATTAAAAAAAACAATTTTGTTTAATGAAAGTAATACAAAACATAAGTTCCAAAAAGCATACAAAAGGATATCTCGTTAAAAATATCTTATTTCAAAAACATTTTTTTCTTCTTATATTTTATAACAATCACAATGACAAAATGTTTAAATTATGAGTGGCTTATCATGAATCAAGTTACTAGCAAGTTTAATGTACAAGATTTTTAAGGCAGCACAATTAAAAGTGCGATACTGATAAATTACCAAATTATTTATCGTACCACTATATCTTTATAGGCCAGTGTTTTAAAGCTCACCTCCTGTCGGTGCCCCACCAATCGTCTGTCACCACTAGACTGGGCAGGTACACGCACGTCACGTTGCAGGATCATGCGATCACGGCTACCCGAGCTCAGCATGTCGCCGTTCCACGCCAGCGCACCCACACGTGCTGAGTGACCGTTCAACACATTGATCTGCTTGGAGAGTGACACGTCCCACACCTGCACGTAGCCGTTGTGTGTCCCCACTGCCAAGTAGTTACCCTGCCACAAAGATATTCAACTTGTAGCGTCTACCGGGATGGACAAATAACAACATTTATTTATTTGACTTTTGGAATGAAATTGTACAGAATCATAGATTTTCAACAATTTCTGTTAGTTGTATTGTACGTTATTTAATTTTAGTAATATGTTGAGCCATGCTCAGTATAGAATACTTAAAAGTTTTATCATTTTAAGTTTGGTATACTTAAAATGAGTGCTGGGCCAATGAACAATACCAAATGTTAAATTTTTATCACAAACTATTTCAAAAATACGATTATGTTAAATTTTCTTAAACTCACCGAAGACATGGAAAGTTGAGTGGGAATCACTAAGTGAATTCTATTACCTAAATGTTTATAATTTTGACTGCATCAGGCTCCTCCATATTCTTGCCAACACATTTCTGAAATTATTGGTCCAGGAGCTCTCCTAATTGACATAGAAAGCCTGGAGTGGAGTCATATTTCAGCGTATTGATGCTCTTTCCAGTGATATATAACGCAACATGTGTTATGTTTTGTCAAAACACGTAGAAGGATTTTGATTGATTTTTTCAAAAAGTACATAATTTAAAATTTTTTATGAATACTTTGTGCTTTTTTAACTGAGGTACTGATGATGATCACTGGAGATCTCTCAACAACTGGTGACCGTCACAGTGATAATCAAACATTGCCACAAGAAAGCCTTTTTATAAAGTAACTATAATACTTTTTACAAAAGTAATGGTAGCATTGGATGTGCATAAATCAATGTATAGATTAGTATGAAGTATGATACTTTTCTATCTTTGATACAAGTCGGATTGCATTTCATTTTCATTCTATGCTGTTGTTTACGTATTGGTTAGTTTGTTTGTTTACGTTTCTTGTTGCAAGTATGTAATATTATTTTAAGTTATTACTTATTCAAGTGGTATAAACATGCTTTGAAAAGTATTTCTCTTTCATGGGAATGCACAGTAAGAAATACAGACTTTATGAAAAAAATTATGTGTGGCAATGCATAATCAAATAACTTATAGTATTTCTTTTATTTTTGATAAAATACCCTTGCAAAACCTGGAAAAGCGGCCAACCAATAGGGGTAATTTAGTTAATAGTCCTTGGGTTAAATTACACAGTATAATATATATAAATGGAATGAGGTTGGGGGTTCATGGGTAAAACAAATTTTCTGAACATTCTTTTTCAAAAGTAGCCTGTTTTAACTGGATAAATAATACTTACTTGTGAACAATTGGTATTTTTCATTTGAGGTTTTTCCACAAGGACATAATTTAAAGTAGGTATTAAAAATACTTCAATAAATCATTACCGTTGTTCATTGACTGACTAAATATAAACAAGATCAGATACAGGTTAATTTTTATAAAAATCTAAAATAAGCATACAAAAAAAAACAAAAACAGCTATATTATAACAAATATAATTTAATAATACCCTGAGAAAGAACTCTATATAAAGTTAAAAGTAGGTTTTACATAGAGTTTTTGCAGTTACATTACAAAAGTCTTGTGTTTGGCTTACCCCATCACTTTCAGATAGAATACCTTTCTTCAAGTCAGAGTACATACATTTTACTCACCCCATCACTTTCAGATACAATACCTTTCTTCAAGTCAGAGTACCTATATTTACTCAAAAGTGATAATCTCCACATAATATTCACATATCTACCTGTGGGAGTAGATAGGGGACATCAGAAAAGTAAATCAGGTTACTCCGACTGGAGACCATACACTATTGGTGGAAGTGGTGTAAGCCAACACATAAACAACAATTCCAAGTGTATTTCTATAGTAAATGTATAAGTGGTGTACCCGCTCGCTCCAAGCGACAGAAGTGACACTATTGTTGTCGCTGGTCAGGTCGCAGAGTCGGGTGACCTGGCTGGTGCAGGCAGACCACAGGTACACACAGCTGCCGAGCCCCACACTTAGAACGTTCTGAGACGACCAGTCCACAAGATTCAGGTAGAAGTCATCCTGTAGTTCCGGTGCATCTAAAACCTGCCAACACGAGTGCAACATTTCAGAATATATGTATGAGTAATACTGAAGGATGAACTTTTCCAGAAATAACCTAGAGTAGTTTATTTATTTCTACTACAGTAGTGTAAAGTATTTATAAGGATAACTAAAATATTTTTATGCAGCACATGTTTTAACTCTTTCATTTCTTCCTACCTGAAATGAAAAACAGATGAAATTATTACATAGGGCACAAATAAACATCAAGAAAGTAAGATTTGTTTCTGAACTTTGTAATGGTTTGATTTACAATATTTATAATAGCTTCTGTGTTAAGGTGTGATACCTAATAAAAGGAAATGAAAAATTACCAACAAAATAATCTGGTAAATCAACTATTATTAACTATACTGATAAAATTCAATAATGTATAGGAATGAGTACCAAGTCAAACATACTTGAAGGTGCTGTTAGAATTTGCTACGGACATACCAGCAAATTATAGATAAATTAACAGACTTCTAATGAACATTAAACATGGAAAAAATAACAAATACAAGCTGAAAGATCTGAACAAGGAACAGAAATAAAGTAACAAAAGCAGCATGGTTCTAGCAAGTGAACCAAGGAAGAAAGAAAAAAAGTCCTCACAACTTCCTGGAATGTGCATCAACCATTCACACACAACTCCCTCTCAAAGACTATCCGAATCATCATTAATGTTGTGTTGTATATGAAAATTCTCCACTTCAATGACTTATTCGCTTATAACAAAATTGTTTGAATTAGAGGCCAAACAACAGCAAGATGTTTCCAGCATCAGCAAGTAGCAATATCCTTTTTAGTCAACCTGAACAATTCAACCTAGACTGGAGAAATGGGACCAATAAAATAAAATAAGGACATGAATAATTTGTCCTCACATACTTCCACATTCTACAATCCATCAACTTGTTCTAAAAAAGGAGGCTAAGATATTTTATGACCAAACTAAAAATAAAAAATCCCTTCCAATTATAGATTTCTATATCAAACGATTCAAGGAGGGATCTAATATCTTCCAGTTTGATAACACAAATGTTGGCAACTAAATATATAAAATAAAAGTGTATTATCCATCTTGCCACACAATCTTTTATAGTATTTGAGAAAACCATCATGCATGGGAGGAAATCATTACATATGAGGGAAAACGAGTGGGACACAAGCTGTACATGTACTGTAGCTGTACTATCAAGATGGCACTGAACGAACAGCTTGTCCAGGCAGAATTCCATTCATATGGCAGAATAATTTCTATACATTTCTGCATATACAAAATATATATGAACATAAAGTAATATCTTATTTTTTGGAGTATATTTATCCGGATCTCGGGTTATTTGGATTAGTTTTACAGACTAGAGTCCAGTTTTTGAAGAATTAAATATTTTTGTCGAATTTCCGTTATAAATTTTTTTTATTAACACACAATCGGACTTCAAAATAATGCATACAATGTAAATACAAATTTTTATGTTGCAGTAGGCGTTCAAGAGGTTGCTAATTGTAAATATAGAATATGCAAATGATTAGCGTCAGATCGACAATAACATTCGTGCGATGACTGACACTGGAATTGTACCAACAGCTAGTTCTTTAATGGTGAGGGGACAGTGAAAACAACTCTGATAATGAAGAATCAGAAGATGTCATTACTCATTCTTGTGCCAAGGCACATCTAGACTGACTGATGGTTATTTTGAGTGACAGTCCGGCCTTTGAGAGCTGAAATTATGGCCTTGAAACGTCTGTATGATAATATTTCCAGAAGCAGTGTACCAAAGTTCATCTAAATAGACTGAGTTTTTACAGAACTGTATACATTTATTTATATTTTTTTCTCTATAATTAATATTAAAAAAATAAATTGACTCTTTTGCTGTTATATTTGTAACAAATAAAAAAGTTCTTCGTTATCTATAATCCACTGTATTTCAGTTTTATTTGGATTTGTATTTATTCGGTTCAGATTAATTTGGATAAACAAGGTTGTACTGTACAATAACTTTTTATATACAGTAAATCAGATTAGGATGATTATTATTTATCAATTAAAATTTAAATACGATTTAGATTCAATATAATGGTAACAATAAAATTACAGAATTATAAAAAAATTATTCCCATTTCTGATTTTTAATTTATAAATTAATTAGAGCTTATGGTTATCTCCATAATGCCAAACAAAAGAAGACAAGAAAAATATAATATTATATAGTTTACTAGTAGTAATAAAAGTTTGATTGTGAAACCTCAGCCTGCACTTACACTGGCAAGAGTTCTCACAAACTCTGTCGCAACCAGTGCTGGACAGTAAAACGTAATTTACAGTTATGGATAATAAAATGATGCTAACAGATTATTAATCCCAGCTTTACTGTTAGAGACAAGAACATGGTTGGTGAAGTGAAAAGTATAAAATAATTTTACAGAGCAAATTATAAAGGCACAAAATAGTGGGGCTCAAATGAATAAACAATGTACAGAGTTATTATTTTCTTGAGTAACAGAAATTCTCTCAGAAATGAATATTTTTAATGTAAAAACGTATTTACAGTTTAATATTGTAATAGTATAACAAATTAAAAATATCTATCCATTTAGGGATTGATCTAATTCTTAAACTATTTCACTATTGACAGCTTTTTTGCAAATAATTTGAATGAATCAGGAAAAATTGTTTTTTCATTAACTATTCAGGCAATTCATATCAAATGATATAATTTAAATTAGTTTAATTTTGAGCAATAAGACAAATTATTGTTCAATACTAATTAAAGTCTTTAAAAGCATCTAATAATTAAGAACAGTACAATGATACAATTAATTAGTGTAATGTATTAGTGGAAGTGTAATAGTATTTCGTGAGGAGACTATCATAAATAGCTAGTCTAAAAATGTATTAATTACTTAAAATAGATTAAGTATAAATAAATACCTTAAAGGGTATCCTGGATATTTTTCTTGTTGCCTTGCGAGGAGACCGTAGCAGCTTCTGACTCTTAGGTCCGACAGGTGAGAGGGAGTAGGGGGCAATAGACTCTATGTTCTGTTCATTCTCTATTGGTGAAGAATACTGGAACATAATCACGAGTTGTGACACTTTGTTGTAAGCAAATTAATAGAATACAGCTATAGATTTGAAAAAACATCTGTTCTTGTAAGATATAGAAATAAATAATACAGGTGTAAACAAGGCTAGACTATCACACAGGCTGGAATGCTGCCCCTCATCACCAGTTGCTATGTCACACTATCTGGCCGGCCGTACAGTCCTCGCGTACTAATCATCTGTTATTAATTTTCTGCTATAAACTCTTTTGTTGTATAAAGGTTACACAGTATGTATGTCATTGTACAACACAATATTAGGACTCCAGCCTGTATTATAGTCTGGACCATCATAAAAAATAAGTTGAATACAAAATTAAATCAAATTATGCTCATCAAAATTTACAAACAGATAACATAGGAGCACAATAGTCCATCTATATTAGATAATTACTTTACTATTTTTAAATAATCATAACTTTGTAAAAAAAAGGAGTTTATATATTAATAATAGTACTCTAAATGTGTATAGAAATATTTTCTCACATAGATGAATCACACCTGTGCATGAAAGAATTAATTTAAGTTAAGTCTCTTTGGGAAATGTGATGTTTCAAAATGTTCAAGATAAAAAAACATGTAAAAAATAAATTACTAGAATTTGACAAAAATTTAATAAAAGAAAGATTAAGATTGTAATGGTCAAGAAGAAAATACACCATAAAGTTATAAAAGTGACACAATCAATTAACATTCTTTACTGTGGATGTAGGGAAGTAAGAAAAGAACTAAACAGACGGATGGACAGACAGACACCCACAGGATAATGCTTGAGGCCTTTGCCCCTTCCCCTTCAGTCATCCTCCCCAAACCAACTTTTCACTGCAACTTATAAAGTGATAAGTTGGTTAGCGGATTTTAAACCAATCAGCTAATATTAAGTTTCTGCTTGTTAATCTAGAAAAACTATCTGAGCAACACTTTTTTTTAGTTATCAGATGTTTTAAACTATAGAAAAATCTCATAATTTGAATGCCAGAGGGGCAGAGCCCCACAGTTAATTGTATTTCAAATTCACAAAAGGCACATCTAGAATGTAAGAGCTTTTGATTCAGTGATAACAATACGATTTTATGTGAGTTGCTTGTTTTATCAATAGAAACATAATATATTTCATGACAGCTTGTAGAGTAAAACAGTGTTATAACTTACATGGAAGAAGTTTTTCCGCTCTGGAGAGTGAACGGCCCGGCGCTCATCACAGGGACCCTTGACTGCCCCGATATTGGCTCCCAGCAGCTCATTGCGCAGTAAGCAACTGTAGGCCAGGCTATCTCTGCCACCTTCACCTCCTGTTGCCTCCCGTGACTTCTTGGACGAAGAGCCCAGATTCCGCCCATCCTACAAATATGGTAAAGATATTTCATTATATATATATATATATAGTAAACAATCAAAAAAGAGGATTAACCCTTTGAATTGTAAGCTCTTCACAGTGGTAGCTACCCCTCTTGACCCAGGCATTTTTAACTGAATAGGGCATTATTTTGCACATTAGCGTTTTATGAGCAGTAAATAAATATGTATACCAACAATAAGTGTATATAATTGTGTATATTCTGGTTCCTTTGGACATTCAGTTATTGAAAAAATATATAATAAATGTATTTGTATATGTTAAAAGTTTTAAGAAATGCACAATTAAAAACATATTTAAGGGATCAAAGCCTCCATAAGTGCACATGCTTAAAAAATACATTTCTTGTACCTAGTATTATAAGAATTAAGATAATAATATGTTATTTATTAATTGCATCAATTATATCACTTTTTGGAATACAGTTAGATACGCCTTGTTCAGGTATTGAGTTGAATATAATATGTACAAATGTCGTGAAATATAAACTGTAGTTACTTTTTTCAATAATACAGTTTATATATTCTTGTGCCACATTTTTAAATTTTTTGAATGAAAGAATTTACTGTAAGAAGTAAGTCTACTTCATCAGAAATCTGTAATACTCATAGAACAAACTACATTTAGAGGCTAGAGGTACTTATAAAATAAGTATTGAAATTTCCTTTTCACGTTTATTAACAAAGTCAAATGACGTCAGCTGTCATTTGATGAGTTACAAAAATAAAAACTAGTTTGCATAAATCCGCTACAGAGATGCTGTCAACTAAAGAGCAAAACTAAATACTCTACAAGAAAACCTGAAATCAGACAAAATAACGATACCACTAGTGTGTTCCGATTAGTGTTTCACTATGTGAAATAAGTACCAAAATTCTAAAGCTCATATTTGACACTAAAAGGGTTAAAAACATATGTTTCCTACATGGTATTTATTAAAAGTAATTTAAATGAATATTACTGTTATTCATCGACAAAAGTTCACTTCCCCCTTACATTCATTATTATAATTTAATAGTTTCATAATTTGGTTATATTCAGTTTTTAAAATTTGAACACAAATACAACAATAAAAATCATACTTATTGTTGTCATAACAGTGCGGTAATCTGAGATTGTAATAGTTTTAGTGAGTGGACAGCAGACACTTGTCATATCACTTGAATCGAAGAACAAAGACCAAATGTTATATAACCCCTTACTTTAAGTGCTGGCTGGCTTAATCAATGATCTCATCTGTTAGCATTTTCTGAAAACAAAATTCCTCAGGGCATGAGTCAGGATAAGTTTCAGAATAAAAAAACTCCACTTTGGGAATCATTAAAAGGAAAAATGTTTGGAATAAAAACCGTATTTGGTTAAAAGTGTCAATACTTATAAGTTGTTTTTTGTTTTTATTCTGATTGCTACTGGTTTTAGTATTATATCTATTTTTGGGAGGAAACATCTTTATTTTTTAAGTCTTTTGTCATTTACTAGTTATTTTTTTTACCTACTCCTTTTACCAGTATGTGCTTGGCTAAGATAGACATATAGGCTCACTATCATTGTTACTTCTGACTTTATCTAAAACTCCAGCTTCATTGACCGATGTCAACTCCACTGATTCATCATCACTGGTAAGGATAAATATAATTCTCTCACATTAGCAGAGAATGTAACGACAGTAGCAGACGGTGTAAGGCGGGAGTGGAGAAACAATCTCTTCTCCCTCCTCACCCCTATCCTGCCCATTAACAAAGGGCGAGTTGGTGCGTGAAGCCTCTTCATCTCAGTATCACCTCATACATCTAGCACGATAATACGACCTTCAATTTTACCGCAAAAACACTAAGTGTATTTTTATGTCACCTGCCTAAACCTGATTCTTGGCCATACATGTCGTAGATACATGCCTACAGCACTTAAGGTGCTATAACATTATTGTCACATAAAAACAGACAGATAATTGAGATATAACGTTACAACTCAACTCACACTTCTGGTACTCACCGGTATCATGGAGAAACGAGTGTGCCAGTTGCTAGGAGACCGGGCAGGAATATACCTGTCCGCTGATAGATTCACAGAGTTCCCTCCATTCATCTTGAATAATGGTGGTGGTGCCTGTAACATATTCTGCCTTTTATAATTCAACTGTTATGATAATATTTTATCTCTATATAAATTCCATATAGTCTATTTACATATATAAAAAAATATATTAAACTACAGTAGGATTCATGAGTTAAGGGGTAACACAGACATTGAGATACCATGATTTTAAAATCTAAAAATTCTTTTAATACGTAATGATAAAAATAATTACTCAAATCTACTTGTAATACATAAAACCCTCTTTAACCCCACGAGGATGAGTGAAAGGGAAAACCTGAGATACATAATAATGACTCACTGATCAAATAATTATCCTATCTAATAGAAAAATATTTTGCCAGCAAAGCCTCCATTACATGCAGTGTGACTCTAAAAGTATACTTCCTCTTTAACTTGAATATAAAAGTTAAATCTATAGTGATCGCCTTGGTTTAAAGAAAGAAATCTGGTACAGAGAAGTTGTTATGCACTAATAGACTGAACTGAATAGTTTATTGTTCAATGTGCTAAAATACTCAAAATATAAAAGCCAAAAGGACAAACCCTCCCAAACCTCAGTTACTGGACACAATTTTGGAGATTAAACAATATTTTAAAACGTTTATTCTTGGAAATTTTCTGTTTAAATGTCTTGTTTAAGAGTTACAACCAATTAAAGTTTCAAGAATAGGACATTTTGACATTTTTAAGAACCGCTGTATAAGTAATTTTAAATTACACAAAAAAGCAAATGATGTTATTGTCAAGTGCACTTTTGGTATCACGTGTACATTCAGTAATAAAACCAGATTGTAACCACCCTCATTCCCCCAAATAGAAACAATCAATCTAGTAAATACAATAATTAAAATGTGGATTTGAGAGAACTGTAAGGTCCAAACCACAAATGGTCAAACGAGGTGTCCCTCAAGGTTCGGTTTTGGGCCCGGTCTTGTTTGTACTTTTCACTTCAGATTTGCCAAAATACCTCGAAAATCAATGTTATCCAATCATGTTTGCTGATGACACTGTCCTGTTGACTGGCAGTAACTCTTCTGAGCTCTTAGATATTAACACCTATATTTCAGTGAGCATGGCACAACAGTACTGTGATAGCAATGATCTTGTTTTTAACTCCTCTAAGACAAAACTCCTAGCACTGGGAAGGCTGAAAGATGAGTTGACTGAGCCTCCAGACTTACAACGGGTTGGGACAACCAAACATTTGGGTGTTATACTGGACGAATGTCTTTCCTGGAAAGATCATGTGGATCAGTTATGCTCTAGACTCAATTCTGCAGTTTTTGCATTGAAGAGAATCAAGGCAGTAGCCACATCAACTGCAACAAAAACTGCATATCATGCCATCTTTGTATCCCACCTTCGTTATAGGATAATCCTCTGGGGAGGCTCTACAATGGACAACCTTGAACGAGTCCTTATTGCACAGAAGCGTGCTGTTCGGGTCATGGCTGGTCTTCAACCTCGGGATAGCTGTAGAGAAGCCTTCAAGTCTCTTGGAATTCTCACAGTGGTGTCCATCTACATCATCGAGGTCATCAATCACGCAGCCTCACGTGGGAACTTGCCCAGAATGAGTGCTGTCCATGATCATCACACGCGACATGGTAATGACTTCTCCCTACCGATACACAGGACAGCACTTTTCTCCAAGAAACCTTGCTACGCTGGGGCAAAGCTGTTCAACTTACTTCCTCAAGACTTCAAAAATTGTGACACCAAAACCTTAAAAAGAAGACTGCTAAATTGGCTAAAAGACAGATCCATCTACACCCTTGACGAGTTCAAGACTTCAATAAACAGTTTTCATTAAAACATGACATGTAATGTAAATTATTTCATATTGTAATACTTTGACACCTATTCTTTTCTTGATGAAATTGAATAAAGTTTTCTGATTTCTGAATGAAAGATAATAATACCTCAAGTTGAGGAACAAAACCAGCAGTGTTATTACAAATTAAAGTTACATCTGTATCTACAAAAAACACAATTAATGGTAAACTAATAAGTGGTTTAAGACACTACTCACAACTACGGGTGTGCGTAGCCTCTCCTCCAGGATGGGTAGTTTCTGAGGTGTAACACAGGGAGAGATGAAGTGGTCATCTGTCTGGTTCTCCACATCGACGTCTATAAGCTGCTTCTCCTCCTGGCTGGGGGGTGGTGTGTCCTCATTGGGTGGGAACAGCCAGCGTTGTACATGTGACTTCCTTGCGGACAACTCCTGTACAAAACAACCCCAAAATTGGAAAAACGTAACAAATTTTTTAAAATAATGGCTTATCTTATAAAACTAAGTAAAAGTACAACACAAAACGTGTCATACAGGCTTTGTTGAGGTTGCATGCAAAATATAAAATCCATAGCTCACTTCACTCTCAAGATATCCTGCGGATAAACAAATGGAAAAAAACATCATACAAAAAAGAAGTTGACGTGCCTTTGAACTCATTCCTGTACAAATGAAGTTTCACGCTATATTTAAAGTTTACATATGAAATATTTCGCAACATATGTTGCTTCATGATACATTCATTAAATTGTTTCATATCAGTGTTTAAATAATAAAAGTGTACAAATTAAATCACTATAAAATGATGTGTGTATTGGAATAGTTAATATGTCACATGTTTTATGTTGTTATTGGGGTGTATTGAGTTTGTTGTTTACAAAATAATTATTGTGCTATTTTCTTATTGATATCATGCTTACCTATAAGACCAATATAAAAATATTCGTTAATGCTCAGCCAAATTCCACAGAGTGACATGCACCATCATTGAACTCAGTGTTCCTCATTTAGAAATGAAACCATACAATCTTTAAATCTACAGGGCAGTTTGTTTTCAAGATATCTAGTGGAAAGACAGAGAGAAATAAAATTTTTCCAGTCCCACGAGTGATGGCTTTGCTAAAGCTCAGCCAATTAGGAAGAGCTGGTGAGAGCACAGTTTAATGCATCAACTTCTGGTCTGCGTTAGGGATACTAAAGGTCCATATCCTGTCAATGAAAGAAATACTTTTTATCAGTACTGTTCATCTTGTGGTTTACCAACACCCATTCTTATTCTGTTTGATAACATTGTTGTAGAGTGGACAACCAATGGGATCATGAGGATAAACAGACTAAGGTTAAAAAGCAGACTGGTAGAACTCAAAACCAGCACAATCCAAAATGTTAAGATTCATATAGACATGTATGTATGTGTAGGCTTATGTATACTACATAATGCAGGCTTGTAAAAATGATAACTACTGTAATTTTTTATGATTATGACTAAACTTTATTCTAGACAGTATCTGTATGTAGTCTGAATGAGTTCATCAGGTAGTTTCAATCAATAAAATTTCAATAGGCCAGCCAATTGCATTTGTGCAAAATTATTAATTTGATCATTTTTAATATAAACATAAAATATAATGTTTAGATGTTTCAATAATAGGTATGTTTTCCTTTTATTGTTGAACTTTTATTGACTTTAAATAAGGTTTCAAGATGGAGGCTGTTAAATTATGGAATAGGAATGGTTATGTTATATTTATTATACATAACCTACTGAATTTTTAGGTAGTTTACAGTAGCCTAATGTTTGTGTCTTGCTGTTTTTAGATAGATTTAATTTGCTACTAACACAGAATTAACCCTTATAACGTCACAGACGCCGTATGTGTCAACCATGTGTGTGGGTTATTGTCCTATGTCAAGCGTCAAAATATAGCTGTCGCGTTACATTGTTTGAAAGACACTCTCCCCGCCACACGGCACAGACGCCGTACAGCGCGCGCGCTTTTGTTTGCAGTTTGGCTTCAGGTAGTGCGTGTCTAACCATCGCTGAGTCGGTTTCCTTCGTCATGTTTTCTGTTTTCATGTTTACAATCATGCATTTCTTTTTGATATTTATCACAAGTGTAATTTATATAATTGTCTGGTAATGTTTATAGTTTAGCTAATAAAATTTTGTGTGCCTTTTATTTTGACTTTATTTATATCTACAATTTAATGTCCCATAAATATATGTACGTACAAGATAATTTTAAAATTTTTACTTTTTTATACTTACCATAATTATAGAAAGTAAAAATAAAAATGAACTTTACACATTAAAAATTTTTTTTTTTTTTAATATTGTGCTGTTTGCTGGAAGTCGTGAAAAGATATACTGACGTTATAAGGGTTAAATAATGGTGTAGGAAAATTAATGTATAACAATAGCCAAAAAACAATGTTAACACGTCCATTAAAGCACAAGCTTAATTCAAAGATTCAATACTATCCAACCTCGTTCCCTGAATATTTACCGGGTGATCAAGAGTGAATCACACACACATACCAGAGACTCCTGGGTGGGCTTAAGTTGCTCGATATCACAGCTCATCTCCTCGTCTACGCGTGTCTGTACCGGTGTGGTGTTGACAGTCTCCCGCAGTACAATAGACTTTGGTGAACACATCTGTTGTCTGCGTAATCGCTTAGCGAATTGTCGGTTCATCTCACAATCAGAATCCATCTTAGTTACTTATCTGCAACAATAAAACATTACTATTGAGAGAGTATGTATAACACTCTATAGCAAATTAATTAGATCAACTATGTTTGTTTCAAAACTGAATAAAAATTTAAACACAATGTTCATTAACTGTGAAGTAGTCTTTGTCTTACATTAACAAAAAAACTTAATAAAAGACGAAGAAAAATCAAATGCAGTGATATTAGAAAATATTATTACATAACCACAATATGTTATAATACAGTGAAATATTATCATTGGTAATTTCTTTTATAGAATTAGGGATTCTGATAAAAAGGTAAAAAACATTGCACATCAAATAAATTGTATTAAAAGTTTTTGATGAATATAAAGTTATTTTTATCAGATTCCTGTTCGATGTCACAAGACTTGTTGTACAGTTTTATAAGCTAAACTTGTAAAAGAAAGTTCTATAACATATAATTTAATGCCCAACAGCCAAATACGTGTTATATCTAACAAGCTTAGCTTGTGTTATAATCTGGTACTTAATAAATTAAGTACAATGAATACAAAACATAAAAACCGACGAACATTCATAAATATTGAAAATATAACATTGCATAAAAATTAAAGTCTTCCAGTCCACATGTGTCAAAACATTCTTATATAATTAACATCTTTAAATATTTCAGCGTTGCTGTGTAGAGCCATCCTCTGTCAACAGATGTTACACTGAGACCAGTTAACAGATATTTAATAAATGTTCAACAGACAGGCGGTTTTGGTTTAATATTAGTTGATTGAAAAGATAGCTCTCCACAATATCTAAACAAGTTAATTGTGTAAGCAATGTTTCAACATGGTGTGAACTTAAAGACTCTGATATCAGTTAAGACAATGTTAGTTATGGCTGCAAAAGCCTAAAAATTAAGATTGCTAAACCAGTTAGAAATAAAGCTTCATTATTTCCTTTTAAGAACTTTTAACATATAATACTGCACAAAATTGGATTTATATAATATACAGGGTGAGACAGACCAATAACTTTTGTAATCACTAACTTAAAAAAATAACTTAAGACCTATACGCGATATATAGTGGCTGGACCGAGAAACCTGCATTCTTCGTTTTAATGCAAATCCCCTTATTTAGACTCAAAAGAATTTGGGAAAAATCATTTGAACAATCAAAAGTACCCCAAAATGGCTATTTTGGAGGTGTAGGGGTCATTTTTGAAAGATTTCCAAATATAAAGGCAGGCTGAACCGTACCTCATTTTTAAAGTTCTTTATTAACTGATCATTTTGAAATTTTTTTACTTAGCTTCTTGTATATAGACTGATCCAAAATGTCAAAGTTTTACTGTTTCAAGTTTTTCTTACTGTTGCCTCGTTAAAAATGTTAGCAAATAAAAATTTTTATACAAGGTTAACAAAGAAGTACTACTTCTAAAAATATTGTAGAGTTGTCACTTTTCAGAACATTTTTTTTATCAAGAGGTATTGCACACACAAACAGACTGATTAACGAATGGGCATACAATTACATGATTTTAAGAAAGAAACAGGGATCGTATGTTCACAAACAACGTGCCTGCAACATCACCTATCCGCTGAATGCATGCATAGCACACCAACTAGGTACATGATAGTCCTTTGACCTTTTTAGTAAAACATCCGCTGCCTTTTGATCCCACCATCAAGAGGAATCTGTATACCAAGTTAAAATCACTAGAACCTATCTTGAGTTATTGCACAGACGGACGTACAGAGTGACAACAACATGATCTTAAGAACATGTTGGGTCCATAATAATGTATTTTATAATTTCACAAGGAATAATAGACATTTAAAGTAATAATTTCAGCTTTTAAAATCAATTCATAGTAAAAACAGCTGAGAAAGAATTGGTATAGTATGAACATTATGAAGATATACAACTGAAATAAATTACATTCAATACGTTTTATTAAATTAAAAATAAAAACATAATTTTCTTAAACCATATTTTATTGAAAAATATGTAACTTAAAATCATATAATTTATATAAATACTATAAAGCATTCTAACCTAGTATTCAGCTCTTTTTTCAAGAGCCTTGTTACAAAGTACCAAAATTAAACACTTACTGCAAGCACTTCTTTGCGAACTGTAGTCTAAACTTACTTACAATTTGCCTGTCTTCAGAAAATTTATCACAAAATATTGTAACTACTGAATCAATCTAACAAAAAAAAATCTGCCACATTGTCTTAAAAGCACAAAAAGTGAGTTTCTTTAAAAAAAAAAGAACAGATAATTCCTCAGTACATTTTAGAATAGTAATTCCATTCATTCATACAAAATTAATATTACATTTTAGAATGCCATACACTGGAAATACCCATTAATATAAGATAAGTTTTCCAAACTATTTAATACTTTGAATATGCTTCGTAAGAAGTACCTGAATATAATAATTGACTTACAATAATATATTTGAGTCACAATTTGGGGATCACAACTCAATAACAACCCACAGACCACTACACCCTTGAAGACTGCAGCACCAGTCCTTTCCTGACTAAGACTAGAGTAGAACTGACCATCTGACTGAGTCACTCAAGCTCACTATCTGATCTGATAACCTCTACTTGGACCCTGGACTCTACCATCAGACAACAATGACAGAGGCATCATACCACACCTTGCATACCTACCCAAGCTGTAAATCTGTTACTGCCTTAGCCAACCAACAATTCTTATCTTTCTCACTGAATAACTAAAACCCATTTGGATTTATGGGTTTATGAACAATGCAGCAAAACTTAACTACCTGCACTACTGCATAGCTGTTTGTGATTACTAATTGTCCCTTAATGTTTGCCAATTAGTAGCTATTAAACTTAATGACAACATCTACTTTTCAAATGAATAATATCAGAAAAACCTTAAGCTAAATTTCTATAAGTAGCTAATACATTTTACACAAAATTTTATGTTTTCTTAGAGCTATGTAACTTCTATTAGTCACATCATTAAAAGTTTAAAAGTGAAATAGTCCAGAAAATATCCTAATCCACTTTGACATACCAGTCACGTTACAAAATTGCATATTTTTTATAGATTTTTGTTGTAGTTTTTCTGTTTTGTAGGTTTCACTGTCAAGAAAATATTTTAAGCTAATTTTTAGAACATGGAAAGTTTAAAAATATAAGTAAAACAACTTTTTTAAAAAGGTTCCCATGCAATCACCATGGTCATTTCTCTTTTTTTATCCCAAGAAGAAGTCTTTTAAAATAAAAAGTAGATACAAGTTATTCTCTGTCATTTTAGTCCACATCAGAAAGAGTTGATAACAATAAATACATTTTCTCGATTGGTAACTCGTCTTCTGCCTTAAAAATGATCACCTGTCATTCGAGAAATACGCAGTTGACTCGTAGCAATACATGAACTTAAATATAGAAAATGATAATTGCAAGCAAAATATTGTATACGAAAATATAGATATTTTCTTAGTTTGGTTAAATATTCACGGATTTTCAAACACAAAGTATGACAAAACACGTTTTAGCGATACGTAATTTTGCGTACTGCTGACCAGCTGCTGTCCACCACAGCAGAATCGCAGCGATGCTTGTACATAAAAACAGGATTGTAAGCAAAATATTACTTACAAAATTTGTTAATTTGGTTATCTATTGAAGGTATTTAAAACACAAAGCGCGACAAAAACTTGTTTTAGGATCATGAAAAGTGTGTACTGCTGATCAGCGGTTGTCGCAAACGGACACAGACCATGGTCATGCATGTATATAAATACAGAACTGCAAGTAAAATATAATTTTCAAATATCTGTAAAATGACATAATTAGACTGATAACATAATCTGTTAATTAAGTTATCTGTCTACCGGTTTTCATACTTATAGAGCAATAAAATCATGTTTTGTTGGTAAATTGCAGGATGCCGATCAAATTTCATCCATGAATTTCGCAGCAGATTCAAAGGCTTTGAGATTCAGGGTTCGGCTTGGCAAGTCACTACTTTAACCATGACCAAGATCCTTCCACTTTCAAGCTTAGCATTTTCAACAGAAGGAAGGAAATCAATTCAGTGAGTTTTTCCCCTTTCAGCATAGCAACTCTGAATATTTCTAAATGATTATTTATTTATTTCTCATTATTTTTAAATTTCAGTTTTATGCAATTAAAGCTCTAAAAAATAACACCTTAATCACTATAAAAAATACACTGGAATATACATTAATGCAAAATAGGTTTACCAAACTATTTAGTACTTAAATATCCTACGTAGGAAATTCTTGAATCTAATAATAATTGCCTACAATAACATATTTGAGTCACAACTAGAAGATCACTACAAATCAGAGAAGACTACTCAGCACCAGTCCTTTCCTGGGTAATAAAAGAGTAAAACCAACTGACCGAGTCACTCAAGCTTTCACTATCTGATCTGATAAACCCCACCTTGGACTCTGAACTCTGCCAATAGACAACATTGACACAGACATCACAACAAACCTTGCAGACCTACCCTAACTGTAAATCTTTTATTACCTTAGCTCACAAAAGATTTTACATCATCTCACTAAAAAATTAAAACTCTCAATATATAATACAGAAAAAAATCACTCAGGATTGTCATGAAAATCATAACATTTAGCTTTGTGTGATCAATGGGTAATAGTTTATTAGAGGCTATTCAACTTATCAATAATTATAATGACCTCTAAATGTAAAAAATTACAATCTAAACTTAACGGTTTTCTTTAAGAATATACGGGTTCAAGTTGAGTTAAAACGTTTTTTTTTTTTTTTTTTTTTTTTTTTAATTTCATAGTCACATTAATTTAAAATACTTTTCTGAAGGCAAGAAAATACAAACAGGATTTTCACAAGGAATAGTAGACATTTGAAATCAATAATTTCAACTACCCTGAAATGTATACAGTGTGTTTTAAATTATATGCACACTGAAAGGATCTTGGAAACTATACAGCAAAACAGCAAAAATTAAATGGATAAAGTTGTGCATAATAACAAAACCAACACATCAATGGTTAGAAGTTAATAATTGATTGCATCATTTAATTACTGCATTTAAAAAATTGTTTTTGGTCAAAATTTTTTAACTGTCAGCTCTCTTATTAGTACCTATAATAGAACTTTTTTTACATTAAATTTCTTCTAGTTTTTAAATATTACAATAAACAATTTTTCAAGACCAGCAAGCATGAGGTATAGGTAGAAGGTACCTTTTGCAACGTCCCATTTTTTTACTTAATAAAAATAAAGTACATGTTTTACTGATTTCTAAAATACCATATTATTTCTCCTGATATACTTTCCTAGTAGGTTTCATCAAATAATTCATAAACCCCTCTTTCTTGTATAGTTATATCAATTTTTACTATACTATTCAGAAGTTTTGTAAACCTCATCGATATTTCACTGCACATAATAGTGTTGGAATCAGCTGTTTAATGAAATTATGTCACAAGGTCACATCTAAAAGTTATAGTTACTGATATTTTTGTGACTGATTAATACAATAGCATGTTAGTTTCAAATTGCATCATATTTTATAATCTTATACAAAATAAAACTCATGACATAAAATTAATTAAAAAACCTAATTAAAGTTTTAATGTAACTTAGTTTAATATAACTGAAAAAGATTATAATAAATACTTTAATTGTTTTATGTAATAGGAACGTAAATGAGAAAATTACATTTTAAAGTAGGTTTGAATTCATAAAAGGTTTTCAATATGGCCCCTTCTCTGCATCACACAAATCCTAAAATTTCAAAACTGCAAGTTGCTCTGCATATAGACTTCCTTAGGGATTTTTCCCAAAAAGAAATCCAATGGCATCAAGTTTTATGAACGTGTGGATCAGAAAACATTTTTAGTTGGAGTAAAATTCTCAGTTAACTGCATACATAGAACAATTTGATTTATTTCATAAAATTCAGTTTGGTTTCAGGAAAGAACATACCATTCAGACAGATCTTGCTCATTTGGTAAATGAAGTTTCTCAAGGCTTAAATGAGTCGTGGGCCACTGCTAGTATGTTTTGTATCTAGGACTTGATTGTGTTCTACATGACATTGTTTAAAAAAATTAAAATGTTATAGTAAAATAGAATTAAATTGGTTTAAATTGTATTTCCAAGTAAGGAAACAAAAACACTTTGCTTAAAATTGGCAGTAGAAAACACGAATCTGACTGAAAGTCTGTCCATAAGTGAGGACCTCAGGGATCCATTTTAGGCCCAACATTATTTATAATTTATGTAAATGGCCTAGAGGTAATTACAGAGGAATATTTAATATTGTATGCTAATGATACAACTGCAATTGTAAAAGACCTAAACACTGTCAATTTGCATTGTAAAATGTCTTTCCTTATCTCTAAATTGAATAATTGGTGTAACTTAAAACGGTTATGTTTAAAAAGCAAAAAAATCTGAAATCGTTCAGTTTAAAACACACAAAAATTCTTCAGACCATGATATTATAATTTCAGTGGGGGGATTTCAATCCTAATACCTAAAGTTTTAGGATTGTCAATGAAAATTACTAGAAATACCATATGAAAAAAAACTGAGTTCTGTGTTTTCTATTTTCATGAGTTCTGTGTGTTTTGGCAAATTATTGTCAGTTTTCTAATGGAGATAATGTCAGTGTATTTTGGCTATTTCTTTTCTCGCAAGATATATACATACACTGTATTTATGCTATCATAGTTATTTTTACATGTTTTTATATTATATAATTTTTTTTTATTTTAGGATAATAATGTCCATATAATAATGAATAAAACTGAAGTCACCTGTTTATTTTTAGAAGTTTATCCTGTATTAAACAGATCAGATCACTGTGTTATTATTAATTACGTTTGAAAATGGTTTTATTTTTAGGATAAGAATATTTTTTTATTTTTGACGAGTCACCTGTTTATTGTAGATTTTATCTACTACAATATGTAATGTTATGTTGCAATTAATTTCTGATTCATATATAAAAATAAAGTAACTGAATTTTTGCTAATTTAGTAAATTCCTCAACTTGTTAAATTAAACGAGTTTTGAATTTTATTATCCCAAAACTTCAAAAGTGTGATCAATAATGTTATTGAATTCACTTAACTTTTTACAGTTTTTTATTTTTATCAGTACTTATTTCTCTGATTTTTTGTATCTTTTAAATATGCTCACTGACTTTTTTTATTTCTTTTTATAAATTCCCAGATTTTTCTGACTTAACAGGTGTAAATATAAATCTAAATATAACAGGTCTGAGTGAACTCTGTTGTAGATTGATTTTTTACCTATTATCAGTTTGTCTTATAAAGTGACGTCTAAGAAACTACTGAATTCACACTCTCTGTGGAATACTTTCTATAAGCCTTGATTTATATACTGTATATATAAATATTATATATAAATATTATATATAAATATATATATATATATATATATATATATATATATATATATATATACACACTTTTATCAATAATATATATAAAAAAAACTATACAATTGGGGTGTTCAACTCAAGGGATCAAGTTCTGTAAAGTTGGTGTATACAAAATCTTAAAAAAACAAGCAATTTCCTTAAGTCAAAATTCATATTAATATGATTTTAAATATTATAAATTTATCTTTTACCATTTTTCCTTACGCATTGTTACACAAATGACAAACATAACTTTTCAATTGCATAAACTTCCTGTAAAGTTCTGTAGCTGTACACACTTTCTTGTACTACACAAGTATGTAATAAACGTTCTTGTAAAGTAATAAAGGATTTATAAGTTTTTTTTATTTGTCATATTTTCAGAGAATGTGTCTTATAACTATTTAGAAATATTGATGACTCCAGAATATTGTATTTTATTTATCTTCAATCCTTTACCCTATTTTCAATCTTTTGAAGTGCTGGTTGGGACTACTGAACTAATGTAACAAAACCCCTGATGTTACATTAAGGCTTAAAACAATATAAGATAATGCTTTTAAAACCAAAAGAACAATATGAAATGTGTAAGAAATTTTAAAAGAACTATATAAAGTCATATGAAATAAATATTTTACTTTTAAGCGTGGAAGACATAATTGTATACTATGATTATTAAACAGATTTTCCATTTAATACTTTGATTATAATTAATTATTAACTTACAGTAATTAATTTAGGCCACAGCTTGGAAATCACAACAACACAATAACAACCCACAGACCACTACACCACAGAAGACTACACAGCACCAGTCCTTTCCTGGCTAGGACTAGAGTAGAACTGACCATCTTTCTGAGTCACTCAAGCTCACTATCTGATCTGATAAGCCTCCACTTGGACTCTGCCATCAGATAACATGGACATGGACTGACATCATAACACACCTTGCAGACCTACCCTAGCTGTAAATTTGTGCTGTCTTAGCTTACAAAGGAATTTACACTACTGCATTAAATAACTAATTACAATCCTATTTGGATTATAGTGAACAATATAGCAAAACCTGGAATATCCAGCTCAGCTTTAAGTGATCAATAAGTGATTTGCTAATGGCTCTTAATGTTACCTATTCAATCTAATGAGAGTTCATTTCAAAATGTAATTACTTTTCAAATAATTTAGCTAATATAATTGCATATCAATAAGACAATGAGACAAGAAACACATGTCTCAGACAGATTAAAATAGCAAATTAGATCAGAATATGAGTATTAATAGTATTTTTAATTTTCTGCCATTTTAGTGAAGCTTTATAGAAAAAATATAATGCTCCAAATCTTTCTTCAAACTTATATTTTCTATAAAGTATAAAGATTTAATAGCCTATAAAACAAAGCCTATAGCCTAGCCCATAAAAAGTTCCATTACATTCATAAATTTGTGTATAAGAATAGCTAGAATCTATACACTATTTTACCATTTTTAATCATGGCCTTCGCCAATTATTAACAATAAAAAAATAGAGATTTTGACTTTGTTATACAATTATGTGATTTCTACAAATTATTGTATGGTTTCATAGTTTATAAAATATTTATTTTAGACATTATAAATTAGCAAATTTAAGTACAGCATTTTGGAAATACCCGTAAAACGTACCTTGAAAATAAAAAGTTTATGTAAGTTTAAATATTCTCCGTAATTTCATTCCAAGCTAAAAAGTTTTGAAAATTTACTTGCTTTGAGAAGAATTCATGATTAGGTTTTTATTATCACTATGTTGGTCCTGTATTTTGCAGATAAGACAGTTTACTATAAAAAGTGAGATAAAAATCAATCACAGTGAAATGTTTTGTGTTTAAAACCATACCGTTATCAAATAAAATTAATAAAAGATGTTCTAAACTCTTCATTTTATCACTTTGTGCCAACTAACTTTTTACAATGTTTAAATTTGTTATATTTTTATACAAGGGGAAATCTGACTAAAAATGTAAGGAACTACATAGCTTGCAATCATTTCCTATGTAATGTTTTAGTTGTAGGTAAATGATTTTAATGAAACTGTTCATAAAATTGCCATTATTGTGTATTAATTTTGCCAGGTAAATGTACAATACAGTATTTCCCAACTTTTAAAATGAACTTTTTCCATGGGAAAAAAATATGATGTCTTGTAGAGGATTTTCCTGCTCTGTACAGTGAAAAATAGGGAAACAATTGTTTAAATATGTATAGGTAGCCTACATTATTTTAGTTGAATGTCAGAACTTAGTTTTTTTTTTTAAATTAGACTTATCATTTATATCAATAAACAATATATTTTAAAACTTACATTTTTACATTATTTTTAAAGGTCAATTTATTCTTTACATGGTAACATTTGGAAGAAAATATGTTTAAAAATAAAGATATTTTCAAATGTTTTTCTAAAACTTTACATTGTGCAATAGAATGGAATGTTACTTTTCACACAGGAATTGATAAAATGGGAATTGCACCTGAAGGGTTAAATATTTTGCTTTCCTCTATTACACTTTTGGTAAGTAAAGGCATACCACATATACCAGCATAAAATTACACTCATTATCTAACTTTTTACAAATAAGCTTACCATTGTTGTGTTTACTGTCAGAAGATGTCTGATAAATCGTACTTAAATGAGTGCATTGCAATAAAGAGCAGCATATAATAGTAAATAAACTAATTAAGTGGTAATAAATCCTTGATTACCACTAAAATGCACAGCCTGTTTAGCATTAATTTTAAACTTCTTTGCAAACTACCATATTTGAACAAAGTGTAATGATGTCAAGTAAATTCAACAAAGAAATATTGTTTTAGTTATTTCTCTTGCTTTACAAACTAGAATTGTTAGTTCATAAAATAAAATATTTAACTATATATAGCTAGCCATTCAACCAGCCAGTTTTGAAGATTTCCGACTTCACAAAAAGTGTAACCCATCAACCAACTAAATAAAATAGCTAGAGCACTCACTCCTTAAATATACACAGTGAGAATCAAGGAAATTAGAATAAGCTATCAATAATGACTATTATCTTAGTACCTACATATCATAGTGTACAAGAATACTTTAATAATCACCAAAGCTTGTTTTTTTTTTGCTTATAAGTTTAAACACACAGAAGATATTTATCTTATTAAGTAAAGTACATGATGGACAAATTTAAGTAATTTTTAATAAGCATTATTATTTTTATTACTTCTATGAATCTGATAACTTTCTAATAAAAATTCCTTCACCAACGTAAACAATGAAAGTGTAAAATAAAATAGTACGTTAAAATATGCAACTTTCATAAATATTCAACAAAATTATATTTATCAAAATTCACTAAAAAACTGCTTTCTTGTAAATACTAAAGCTATGAAATTTCATCTTTTAAATAAAGCAAACCACAATTTTTTCTTAATTATGTTCAGTTTGGGTTAATAGTTTGTTTCTTTATTAAAATATTAATATGTCTTTCCAATTTTATTTGTAACTAAGATTTCAATTTATACTTAAAAACAACGATGTGCAATTAAAGGTTATGATCTCTATATCATTGAACTTTGCAATCACTGTTGTTTTGTTCCGGTTCATTTCATTCAGCAATAAACTAAACAATAAATTTTCTGCTAAAGCTGCACTTTTCTATTTTTTATACTTAAAATGTGAATAATTTTAAAATCACACCAGTAACACTTCTATTGAAAACAAAACTATTAATGAACAGAAACTGAAAACGTCATAAAACTATTACCACAGAGAAACACTTAGGCCTATTTAAAAAAAAATCCATATGACGATTACAAATAACAATTTTAGCTTCAGCAATCTCTACAGGAAAACAAATTCAGCAGTGTATTTTTAAATTAAATTAATTAGCCATATGTTTTTAATCAAATTCAAACTTTTTTAATAACCATTTCATTTGCATAAGAAATAAAATTAAGAATTAAACATGCCTAGTTATCCATGCGGAGTTTGTACAGTGGGTGTTAGATATAAGGGAATATTTTGCAATGGGACTTGCAAAAAATGGTACCATGCAGACTGTGTAAAACATAGCGAGTAAGGAACTAAAAGATCTATCTAAAAAGGACTCTACAAACTGGATATGTAGAAGATGCACTAATACACAGCTATGTGGACCTAGAACTCTGGCACAGTTAGAAATAAATACCCCCCAACTCGTCTTTTCAAGAACCTGAACTAAGTATATAGAACCTAACCCAGAAAACATTGAAGTTAGCTTCTCCAAGAGTCCAGATTGTCTGTACACCTCAATAAAAGAGTTGGAAAACAGTCTGAGTGAAAATAATTTTCTAGATAACTTAGAAAATAATGACGAAAAATTAAAAATAGCTGGAAAAAGTAGGGGCAGCACTCCTCGAGGAAAATAAACCTCTTGAAAGGAAAAAATATTGAATTAGAAGCTAAATTAGAAATTTTGGAAGAAGAAACAGTTGGATAGAATGAAAATTGAAGAAAACAAGTATCTCAGCAAAATTGAAGACCTTTCTACAGAATTTATCTGAAACACAAGTCCAACTGGGAAAAGAAAAGAAACTTCGTTTAGATTACTCAAATTATTTTTGAAGAGCATGACTACAAACAAGGACAACTGGTAGACGATTATGCTAAAATGATAAATCATCTACAGAATACAATTAATAAGCTTGAAAAGAAAGTAAGTTCTCAAGATATTAAAATATTAGAGTTGCCTACGTTTTACAAAATAATGAAACTCAAACTGAAACAGGCTCTCACTGCATCTCTCAACCTATAAATTGCTCCTCAAACATGCAGATGGAACTTGTACAGCTGAAAGTAAGGCAAGATAGTTTGGAATGTACAGTTAGAGACTTGGCGGTACAGATCCAAAAATAACCAATCTAAGGAACCTCCTAACTCAGAAATTCAAAAGCATAACCAAAGTACCAAAACAAAAAACAGTAAGAAAACATACACCAGCTAAACTGAGTAATACACCATCTAAGGGAAAAAAGAAGAACTGTTTCAGTGTCTCATTTACAAATGGCAAAATGCAGGGAATTTCAGACACAATACCCTATGGATACACCAGGATCAAGGCTAACAGGGCTGACGACAAACAAGGTCCTGGATTCGCCAATCCAGGCCGGACACACAATGGTTGTGGAAGCACAAGTACATAGACAGATAATTGCCCACAGCCAAAACCTACAACCAATATCAAAATACCTAATCAAAGACATTTTTTAGCCGAAAGTCCATTCAGAAAATCAAATTCAAACAAAATTACAATACCAGAACATTTGTGAATTCTCTCCACCCTGCGAACAAAACATATACTCAATACAAAATACTTGAAATTGGCTCAACTCCATACAACTGTGGCCAAAAATCACTCCAGCAAAAGAGAGGGTACACCTTAAAACAGTATCCCCAGCAAAGTACACAAACAAAGAAAAAATAAAGCTTTTTTCCATCAAAATGTTAGACCGCCTCTCCAATAAAAATAGATATCCTAAACGACCAGCTAGCCCAAGAGACCCCTGACATCATTATTATCACGGAACATGGCTACCAAGAAAATTCTATCAGTCATGTTAGATTCAATGGATACAATCTAATAGATTCTTTTAGCAGAACACAACATATTAAAGGGGGGGTTGCAGTATATGTTAGAGAGAAACTTCAGGAATCATTCAACAAGCTTGAATGCGTCCCAATACAGCGAAGAACTTGCTCTGTGAGATAGCGGCAGTAAAGCTACAAACCAAACCCAGAGACACTTATATTATTTGGAGTGTTACAGGCCAAGTCATAATCTTGGAAAATGCCTTAGAAATCCTAGGAACCTTCCTGGACACAATTCCAACATGGAAGAGTACAGTAATCCTAATGGGGGACATAAATGTAAACTGCTTGGACGAGAGTTCAACGAGTAACAAAATACTTGAAGCTTTCCTGAACACCTACAACATCATAAGACTGTATCTCCCTCCAACCAGGATCACACCACATAGCCAGACCTCCATAGATTTTATATGTACTAATTTTAGCCTCATCTGAAATTGAATCCGAAGTAATAAATACCTTCATCTCTGATCATACCGGGACAAATGTGCACAATAAATGTCCAAAAACCTGGAAAGGACAACATGACAATACAAAAAAGGAGCTTTTACCAGGAGAAACATACAGGAACTAAAAAGAACTCTTGAGCCAACAATCCTGGAAAGAAGTATACTCAAAGGAAAATGCTGAAGAAGCATACATGACCCTGCACAAGATAATTATAAGCACAATCAACAAAACTTGTCCTGTCAAAATTACTCGAAACTAAGAAAATGAAGAAACCCACACCTCAGGACTCTGACACTAAAAAATTAAGAAATGAATTCCTCCTAGCACAAGAGCAATACATTCTGTATGGAAAGCTAGAGGACAAACAACAAGCGGCGAGAAAAAAGAAAGAATATGATCAACTACTTAAAAGGAGAAGGAAAGAAGCAACTGCAAAGATCATCGATGAAGCTGAAAACAAAAGTCAGGCTATCTGGAAAATTATTAATAGTGAAAGGAAAAAAGTAAGCAAGACCATAACACACTGTCCGAGCTGGAAGTGAACGGAAAAAATAATCTATAACCCTATGGATATAGCAAACCAACTGAATATCTACCTAGCTTAGTGTTGCTAAAACAACCTTAACACAACAACTAAGCCCAGACAGAACACAATGACGAGCAGGATTACTAACTGTCCCTGCTTGGTACTTCACCAACCACTTCAATAGAGGTAAAAGAAGTCATCCAGTCAATGAAATCAAAAACCTCCTCAGGAATAGATGAACTGTCACCAAAAAACATTGAAGCGATGTAAAGACGAACTTGCACAACCACTAGTAAATATTTGTCAACAAGTCTCTCTTACAGGGCACATTTCCTTCTCAGCTAAAAATCGCTAAAGTGCTACCAAAACATAAGAAAGGTGATAAAAAGCAACCATCAAACTATCGGCCGATTTCACTTCTGTCAGCTTTCTCTAAAATTATAGAAAAAATAGTACTGAACAGACTCCTACAACATATCAAAACCTTTAATATGCTTACAGTTCATCAACATGGCTTCACTGCGGGTAGGTCAACAGTAACAGCATTAATCAGCCTAATAGAAGGACTTATAGACAATATAAGAGGCAGGAAACACTGTGACAACCATACTCCTAGATTACAGCAAGGCATTTGATTGCCTTAACCATGAAATGCTTTTTAAAGAAATTAGAGGGAATATCGACGAGTGACCGGTGTTGCTGCAAGTTGGTTTAAGAGTTACTTGGAAGGCAGAACCCAAGTGGTTGAAATAAGTCATACAGATCACAAAGGGACAATGCAAAACAATTCGGTCGGAAAGCCAAAAGCTAGATAGAGGTGTTCCCGCAAGGATCAGTCCTGGGCCCTGTCCTGTACATCATTTTCACCAGCGACATGCCAAATTTCCTTGAGCGGCACTGCTCATTGCTTATGTATGCAGACGACACAGTTCTTATAAATAGTACAAAAACCCCTGAAGAACTTGAAATTAAAGCATACATAGCATTTAACATGCACTTGAGTACTGCCATAGCAATGATTTGGCTGTTAATGAGAGTAAAAGCACACAGCTCTTCTTTGGATCAAAAAAACACCAAGTAACTGAAATACCTGGACCTAAACCAAACCGAATATGCTAAACACCTAGGCCTCACCATTGACTCAGGACCTGTCATGGAGTCTCCATGTGGATACGGTATGCTCTAAACTCAGTTCTGGTGTATTCGTTATAAAAAGACTCAAATCGATCACAGAAGATCAGAGCATACTCCGAACAGCCATACTTTGCTCTTGCTGAGTCACATCTTCGATATGGCCTTGTACTATGGGGAAACTCTTTCCAAAACAAACCTCCAAAGAGTACTGATACACCAGAAGAAAATCATCAGAGCCATGCTGGGTCTAGGTCCCTCAGGAGTCCTGCCGAGGAGCTTTTATAAATTTAAAAATCCTCACAGTGGTAGCTCTACATTCTTGAGGTAATCCTCCATGCTGCACGTCAAGATCTCCCCAGAAGAAACAACTTACATAACCACTTCACAAGAAACGGTAGCGACTATGTTCTTCCCAATCACAGACTGGCACTCTATGAGAAGAAGCCCTCATACATCGGTGCCAAACTTGCCAACTACCTGCCTGATGAGCTGAAAACTCCAGGGCCAATCAAGAATATGAGACAGCGGCTTATCAAACTGGCTCCTAGTTCGACCCCTTTACTCAATCGACGAGTACATTCGGTGGAGGGGAAGACCCGACTTTTCAAAATCAAAACTAATTTTCGTACATGGATTCATCAAGTTCCAACTCTTGCAAACTTTTGACGACATTTCTGTACTCAAAGTTCATGAAATAAAGAGATTTGTCTATTGTCTATTGCACAAAATATTTGCAATGGCAAATACTTGTATTTGCTGAGAGCTTTGTAAATAATACATATTCAAACCATTTAGTTTACTTTGGATAGTCTACATTAGCTTTCATTGACATTGTGGGATGGCTTATTTACAGTAGTTGAAGGAATAAAAGGACTGGGCACTAATATGATTCAACAAACCATTTGCTCTCTGACTACAAGTTTAGGAAACAAACCAGTGCAGTGAGTCAGTCTGTGTACATTGTAAATGGAATCACAAAGCAATGCACCAGACACAAAGTGAAGTTTTTTGTTTTTTTTATTTTTTGTTTTTTTGGCAGAAAAACGATGAGAGGGCAGTAGTTCCATTTACACTGAAGACATACAATACTGATTAGGTACATCAAATTTATATAATTAATAAAGTGGACAGAAACAGGCAGCTTATTGGACAAAAAGTGGACTAATAGGTAAAAAAAACAGAGGATGAAATCATCGAGGACATTCAAAACAGTTTTTTAAGAAGTCCAAAAACTCTGTGCAGAAACGTGGTTATGAGTTCAATGTTTTTAAGTTTACAGTTCACAAAGTTTTGAAGAAAAGGCTTAAATGTAATAGTTTTAACCCTCAACTAGTACATGCTTTGAAGCCTGATAATATATTAATGAGGTATGACTCTTTCAGTTGATAATTTATTATGTATGAAAATGAACTGGATCAGAATGTTATAAACAAAATTTTGTTTTTAGTAATGAAGCACATTTAACTTATCTGGAAAGGTGTATTGCCATAATATTCATATCTGGGAAGTGATAATTCTCATGCCTTTATAGAACATCACAGCAATTCTTGTAAAATAAATTTATTTTGTGCTCTTTCTCAAGACTATGTTATTGGTCCATTTTTCCTAGCTGAAAACACTACTACCAGGATTATCTATCTTGATTTACTAGAATGCTATAATCTTTCACAAATGATTAAAGTGAGTGGAATGATTGGCTACCACGCTCACTTGACCTGACCCGTTTAGATTTTTATACACGGGTCTGTGTCAGCAGTCAAGGAGAAGATAGTGAAAATATTCTAAATATTTCAAAATTGAAGCAATGAATCAGGGCAGCGATTAAATCAGTTATCTTAGAAGTCCCGATCTAAGCATTAAATATGCCAAAAGATTTATATTTTGAGACACATGGAAGAAAGAAAAGTTCCATTAATACATTAATTACCAAAAAAACTCTTTTATTCTATCTTAACTATAATGCAAGATAATATTTTTGAACATGCATAACCATTGAAAAAGTATTGCACAACTAACAATGCAATCATTTCATTGTTTTAATTTGTTTGTGATGACTAGTAACATTTTTATGGTATACAAATCTACTTATATACGTATAATAACAAGTAGTGGATAGGCAAAGAGTGGTCTCCTTCTCACTGACATCACTTCTCTTACGGAGACAGAAAATAAGAATTGATCTTTATAGTGACAATTAATTTTCACAGTAAGTCAAGTAAAGTCTGTTCTTTCTAATAATGTAATTTTCTTAGGTCCCCGGTAAGAAACTCTTCAAAAAAATAGTGGCCTCCAGATAATGTCACCAAAATTTTCATTTCTACTAATTCCAAAGCAGTACTCTTGGGAAGATGATATAAATGAAAAACTGTATTTAGGAATTTTGTTTTTTCCACCAAATGTGCATAGTCCACTAAAGTCCCCGATGGCAAGAGGTATTTTGGATTGATATTTTCCAGTGCCAAATCATCCAACAAGATTTGAGGGTGGTAAAGTACAAATCAGAAATACCCTGACTATCAGTGGTGCCAAATATGTATTTAACATTGACCCGTTACATAACATCCAACAAAATAGTAACCTATTTAAAATCAAACTCAAACCACGTGAGCGTCTTAATCGCTCTTCAAGTTGAATGAGATAAGCGAACAGTGTGTGGAGAATGAACATCACATCACTGTAAAATCAAAACAGAATATTTCATAGGCTATATTACTTTGTATTCTTTCATTTATTTTGTTGGTATTTATTTGGTTTAGAAAAATCATGTGTTTTGTAGAAAAATTTGTTCCCAACTCCTCCTCTAATGGGTATTAATGTAAAAAGGGAACGTTTAGGATAAGGAAACATGGAATAAGGAAGTTATGGTGGTTGGCTCATATTGCCCGGTTGACTCTTGGATTCGCTGGTTTGACCTCAGGTTGGTTTGGCAGTCAAGTAGTTAGATTAGATGAGTTTTCATTATTATACCTCAAATGACAAGACTTAAATTATAAACATAAACTCTCGGGTAGGGTCAGTGTTACTAGTAACTATTGTTGTGCTAACATTTCATTTTAGATTTTTTAGCTATTGTCCAGCTGCTTTCATCTTGTCGTAAATGTATAGCTTGAGGACAACCACTAAAATGATCTAAAAAAAATATTTAAATATTCCAGACTACAGTATATAAAGTGCCATTTTAGTAGGGAAATAAGTAAAAAGTACTGAAAAATAAAAGATAATAGCCTAAACTGTACCCAATGCCCATTTTTAACATCAATAAATATAGGAAATAGAGTTCTTGGTTCGCGATTCACATGATAGGATAAGGAGGGATATCAGGGTGACCAATTTGAAAAAGTTGCAAAAGTAAAAACTACACTTATTATGTAACTGCTGTATAGTTATAGTATATTGTTATTAGAGAGTAGAGTACGATAAGCAGACCATGTATTAATAATTGAAATTAACAAACAATATTGCTTAATTACGCCCATCAACATAATCAACCGATACTGATTAATTAATTTGGTAATTGTGAAAGTAACGGCAAGAGCAGCGAAATACGAGTTTTGTGTTATTAACTAATTGGAATCGTCCTACTGAACAAAACAATATATGGTTTGACGGGGTGGAAATGAGAAATAACAAAGTTGTAGAACATAAAAAATGGAACAACTGTTCGTGCGCAGAGCAATATTTCCATTTTGTACATCCGCGTCACCTGTCACGTGACCTTCGGTGCTGCCACAGCCCGCGCTGATGTTAACAAAAGAAAAACATCCCTTGAGATAGTACCTATCAGTAAAATATCAAATTCTAGAGGAGCTGATTAGAAATATAAAGTGAAATGTAATGCAAAGAAATTTATGTAAAGTGTAAAAAAAAAGGTAATAAATCATGAAAAACCTTAGTATTAATATAAAAATGACATCAATAGAGAACACTTACCATGAATGTGTTGGCATATAGAGCTGAGCGACAGCAACAAAAAAGTGGTGGAGCCTGGTATTTGGGTGGAGGTATTTGGCGTTGAAAAGGAATTCTGCCAGGTACCCGACAAAATGGTCATCCCGGACATCATAACGAGAGATGTTCGCCCTGACTTCTCACCAGTGTCTTTCAATGGTGTTTGTATGTGTACTGGTATCAGGGTCAACATATTAATAGAATGATTGATGGAGAAGTGCCTGAATCCCTCGTCACCGAGACAGTTGAAGGGCTTCCAACAGTCGCTAACAATTGTCATACCTGGCAGAACCCATACTTTAATAACTTCGAACAGGGTGTCCCTGTCATGTAATTCAACAGGGACAAGGAAGGAATCTCTGCTCTGCCTTTCGATTCTCCCAAAAACCCACTTTCCATAAATTCTTCTGCCGCGATTGTATTCTCTCCTTCCAAATTTGGCCTCATCAATTTCAACGACTGCTCCAAACGCCAAACTCCAACAAAATATAGCGTTGTCTCGGTGACTTCAAATGCAACAACGTGGTCACCAAACCAAAATACGAGGGCTGTTTTTTTTTCAAGTTCCGATAGGCCATAAATAATAAACACATTGAGATAAAAAGATGATTTTATTACCAAAAGATTCGTAATTTCTTACCTATTTTTCTACGTAGTCACCAAAAATGTTGAGGCACTTGTCGTAGCGAGAGACAAGCTTTCCTATACCCTCCTCGAAGAAGTCTGCCGCCAGTGAGCTCAGGTAGACCCTTACAGTTGCTTGAAGCTCTTCGTTGTCAGCGAAGCGTCGTCCACCTAACCACGCCTTCATTTCTCGAAAGAGGTGATATTCACTGGGCGCCAAGTCAGGACTATACGGCGGATGGTCGAAAACTTTCCATTTGAACTTTTGCAGAAGTTGTTTTGTGACATTGGCACTATGCGGTCGTGCATTATCGTGGATCAGGACCACGCCGGATGACAGCATTCCTCTCCGTTTGTTTTGTATTGCTCTCCGGAGGCGATGTAGAGTCTCACAGTATGATTCCTTTGTTATCGTTGTTCCCTGTTGCATGAACTCAACCAGAAGCACACCTTTTTGGTCCCAAAACACTGTAGCCATTGTTTTCCTATTGGTCAAAGTCTGCTTGAATTTTTTGGGCTTGCTAGGGGAGTGAGTGTGCATCCATTGCTTTGATTGTTTCTTGGTTTCTGGATTTTCATACAGGACCCAAGTTTCATCCCCAGTAACAATAGACTTTAAAAAACTGTCTTTCTCGTTGTCATATCGCGTCAGAAAAGTTAGGGCTGACGCCATTCGCTTCGTTTTGTGATCCTCACTCAACATTTTGGGTACCCAACGGGCACACAATTTTCGGTACCCTAGCTCGGTCGTCACAATCTTGTACAAGGAAGACCTTGAAATGGCTGGAAATTCGGTAGAAAGTTCATCAATTGTAAACCTCCGTTTCTCCCGGATCGCTTGGTCAACTCGTTCAACCAAACTTGCAGTAGCGACCGACTTGCGTCCTTGACCGCCTTCGTCATGGACGTCTGTTCGACCTTCAGCAAATAGCCTACACCATTTTCTTATCGCGCTATCACTCATACAGTGTTCACCATACACAACACTCATTCTGCGATGGATTTCAGCAGCACTACATCCTTCAGCTTGAAGGAAACGAATCACACTTCGCAACTCACAACTGGCGGGAGAATTGATCGTAGCGGCCATCTTTACTCGCCCGTAGCTCGGCTACGACTGATGGATTGGAGCCGGCAACGGCGTTGGTTGTAGTGGGGGAGCGGCGCAATTGCACAACACGCAGCCCCGCCTCCCGCCACTACGCTGGTTATTTGGAGAAACAAACGGAACTTGAAAAAAAAACAGCCCTCGTATGTCTCTATGTTTAACCACGTTCTTTCAAAAAAGGAACCTGCCCGGACCAATTAAAAAAAATTAAAATAAAATATTTAGCCTAAACCTTTTTTTTACTACTTTTGCAAAATTTTCTGTCGCAACAAAACAACAAAGTGTCCTGGTTTAAAAAAAGTTCACGACCGCACAATGAACAAATACACTCATTATTAAAAATTCTATGTTCTATTAAAAAGGACATAATTTTGTTTCAGTCAAAACGTAAACTCCTAACATGCCCAATAAAACACACCAACACACACAATTCACTACAATTCGTCGAACTATGGATGGTAGATCCGTGATACACTCGATCTGAACTACAGTACACAATATCTTGTGAAGCACTGACTACAGCCCCGGAGCGCTCAGATAATAGATACGCTATCAGTCCAGGCTGCAGATAACATGAAGTAAACAGATATCCAGACACAGCACACAAACAGAACATTAAAAGGTACTCTCTGATTAAACGGAGGCCACCTATTCAAAGCAAGCTGCGGCTGATGTGGTTAGGTGATTTAGGTTTACTAAACTAATCTAATCGTTAATGATTATTGTGTAACAACTGCCCACCCAAATTTGCTAAATCCCGTTTATTATCGGTGGCCTCAGTTTAATCAGAAAGTACTGTACCCATTAAAATATTAAAAACTTAACCGTAAATATACCCCCTAAAACCCTATTATTAGTCATTTGGACCACCTAAAACCATATATATTTTTGTTCAGGAGGAGTAGATGCATGAAAATGTTGTGAAATTATTGTATATTGGCGGATGCCGTTGAAATAATAAATAAATAAATAAAGTAGAATATATTGATAACGTCAAATTCGTGATTTGCCGGGTCGGTCTTTAACCCTTTAAGGAGTATGAACGTCATATGACTTCTTTTGATAGGCTAAAATGAGTAGTGTAATGGGTACTTTGGGATTATACCGACCACACCCAGACATGAATCGTTATTTCACATTTCGTTTCTACTGATTACTAGATTAGCGTAGAACAATATTTCGTCAATATAAAACAGGAATTGTCTTATCGCAAACACCTCCCCATCCTCAGACAGAGGTCAAAGTCGAGCGTCTAGTAGATAACGTGATTGCAGAGTCTCGCCGCCCGTTCAGCTGGTGCATCGCTTTGTTGTACTTCCGTGTTTTACCTCTACATTTCTCCAAACACAAAAATTCAACAAAAACAAACATTTACCAAACTAAACTTTTTATTAAAAAAACACTCAAAACTTGTTTTTATTCTTGATCACATTCCGCCACCCAAAATGCGAGTGCCTCCGGCCATCAGCGCGGGCTTCGACAGCACCTTCGGTGCTGCCCCGCGCTGATGTCGACGAAAGAAAAACATCCCTCGAGATAGTACCTATCAGTAAAATATCAAATTCTAGAGGGGCTAATCAGAAATATAAATTGAATTGTAATGGAAAGGCAATGATGTACCGTGCAAATCACGTGATGCCGCGCGGCCTGCCGTAATCAGGATTCTCGAGAAAGATAAGATAACAGCGACAACAATACCGATCACAATACCTGGAAATGCTTGTAAGTTTGTAATTTTGTAATTGAAGAGTTGTTTTTTCGTTCTATCATGTTTGTTTCTATAAATTTCTATTTTTGTGTTCTTCATACTGGTGTGGTCGGTATAATCCCAAAGTAGTGTAATGGATGAAATCCAAAAAATTACCAAAAGGAGTACAAAATTAAAATCTCTTAAAAAATGTTTATTTACATTTGAAAGCTTAAAAAAAAAGGACTACGTGTTCTATAAGTCAATATTACAGTACTTTTTCAAAATCAAATGTCTTATTTCCTCACTACAGCAGACTCGTTCAATATTGTATGCCATTTGCACAACAGTAACAAACTAGATGGTTGCTCAACAAATATAAGTCACTCTCACAAGTTATATGGCCACAGTACGCAGTATACAAGGAATGGCTAATATAATGTGGTGGCATATTCTGACAGCAAATCAATGGGTGCTCAACGCGACCTTGAGTCAGTAGCTTGTACCAGGTGGCTACTGCGATCTGGTGGTAAAATCAGATTACAAGTGAATCCGAGCACAAAAAATGGAAGTTAAGTATGTTGCCGATAGATGGAACCACTTTACAGACTAATCTACTAAAAGGCAATCAGTAATAGCAATGCATTTACGATAATACAAAAATACAGAGGCTAAATGTCATATGACGTCCATACTCCTTTGGGCCACTATAAGAGCATACGTCATACGACGTCCTTACTGATTATGTAGAGTTTACACGCACTCCTTAAAGGGTTAACCTCACAGATACCATTAATTTAAACAATAGCATCCTTAGTACCAACTGTAAATACATTTTAAGATTACAAACATAATATTTGGTTTTTAAAATGACTTCATCTAAATAAAAATGCTAATTAGTTACCTTTAGATATCTAAACGAAATAGCATTTAAGATTATTTGTGTCTGACAGACGTCACCTCGGTTGTAAGCAAGTGATAACATCTGGACTCTGACACTAAACTGTAATTGTTTCTAGTTTATTCCTGGCCACAGTACTTGTAAGAGTGGCCAGTGAAATTCCAAACTTAATATTGTGCTTTATTTATACTTATGTGTAATATGGAATAAATCATTACTTTCATTACTTTCATTATTGTGTTTTCTAGATTTCAAGATGTTTGTTCTGTTATTAAAAGGCTTCTTAAGTACATTTAAATGAGATTTGTCCTACAACCTCTCATAATTCTCTGTTTGATGTTTTAGGTTCTTTTATTAGTTATGAGATTGTGTCAATGTGTATATTAAATCAATTACTGGTACTTTGGGATTATACCGACCACACTAGTATGAAGAACACAAAAATAGAAATTTATAGAAACAAACATGATATTACTTTAGTTTAAAACATGACTTCTATTTTATACTTTAGATACTAAATAAGATTGATAGTTTTATTATACCATATGAACTATCAATGATTATACTAAGCGATATAAAAACCGAGTCCGCTCATCATACTCTAGCCTTATTAGAAGTAAACTAATGTAAACTTACCTAACCTAACTATCTAACAGTCAAATCTACCAGAAAACGAACCACCCTACCTGTCAGACCCAAATCAACTGCCATTAACTTCCTTATTTAACGTTTCCTTATTCCTAATGATCACTTTCTACACTAGTGGACACAACAGGAGTTTTAAATAGGTAATGTTTAGTGAAAAAAATTGGGTCTCACTAAAATATATAAATATCAAATTTGTAATTCCATTAAAACCTCAGTCAAAAATAGTTTAACCTCTAAAAGATGTGTTTTGTTATCACACACAATTATTATTTTCATTCCAATGTATTATTATTTTGGAGAGTATTATATTTTGAAATATGTTCACAGATATAACAATAATTCGGCTAACTTAACAATATTTCTTTCAACTGAGATAATCAATAGGCTTAATTTATATTTGAGTACAGTAATAAAATAAATGTAAACAAAATTCACCTCACTAACTTCTTATATTGGCCCAAGCTAATATAATTGAATCCATGTTATATTTGATTTCTGAATTTGAAAATAAGTTTCGGGTAGGGTACGATAAGCAGACCCGGTTTTTTATATCAAAGAATGTAGTCTTCGATACTTAAGACTAGACTATCAATTCGCATCTCAAATCCTAGACTATCAATCGGTATAAAAGTATCTATAGTCCACAATAACAATCATATGTTTTAAATTAAAATATGAATTTAATATTTACAGTGATCAAACAAGTTATTATAACAAAAATTAGGGAAACTGAAGACGACCACATTTGCTCCTCTTACAGTTACAGTTGTTTCTTTCCCACAAATTTCACATAATGGGGGTTTTAGGTACGAGTTAAATTACCCTAAGTTAGGCCTACGTTTATTATTTTAAAGTATTTACAGCTGTTGATATAGACTATTTAAGTTTATAATTCAAAATAATTAATCAGTATCGATTGATTATATGGATGGTTATGATTAAGTAATAAAATTGGCAAACAAATTTCGATATAAAAAACCGGGTCCGTTTATCGTACCCTACCCTAAGTTTCAATAATTGTGGGCTGATAGCCTAACTTAGCCTATTAGATATTCTATTTTGGTGGTATGATACATATATATTATATACATGGAACTCCAGCTGAATAAAGATAACTGATAATTATGTACTATCTGTATACTTTAAATATTTTATGGGAGACTATAGACTGCCTGGATTGTGACTTATTTATAAAGGCTAGTGTTTCATGGGCCTAGATTTTAGCCTAACATTTATGTATTAACCTATTTGTGTTCGTTTCTAGTCAAAGGGAATTTGTCCAGCTGTTAACTTAAACCTACAATGAATATGGAATAAATTGATATTGTACAGTAAAACAAGCTATAAAGTTTCAATATATGCAGAGAAAGCAAAACACTTCTCTCCACTTTGTTTACTCTACATTAGGTTATTTATAATCTTTATTTACCTTGTATTTGTAGTGCTGGAAGATTAACTTGTTTTAGTAGTATATAATTGTATTCATAACTTTCACTTCAATTATTGATCACTGACGTCTTCATTATTTAATAACAGATTATTAATAAAATTTTGAAATTGATCGAAGCAAGATTGATGCTATTATTTGCTGTTAGTGTTAAACTGATTTCTTTTCTTTTTATGGAACCAAACCACAGCCTGTTATATCAGATTAATTCGTTGTAAACTTTCACCACACAAAGACTAGTAATATACGTTGTAAATTATGTGAATTGAGAGTTCTAGAACTCTTTATTATATTTGATGTTCCTATCACACAGTATATATAGTACATTAAATTAAGTTATTGATATGTTATAGTGAATTAAATTATACTAAATCAACAATATTGAGTACAAAAACAACTATGATAGGATAATAACTGTAAGAATAACCTGCATGCACCTTTTCGGGGCAGTCTTTAATAAATACTGTAATAAAAGTAATTAATTTATGAATTCCCTCTTAGAGAAACCATTATTATTTATTTATGTATTTATTATACTTATATTGTGATTTGTATCGTTATGTCCACATTCGATTATATTCTTATTTCTGTTGTTTTGTTAAACTAAATTGTTTTTATTGTAACTTTTACTATATGTTACGCCAAACCACGTTTAGCGTAACAGCCTTCGCTGACGTCCAACACAAATGTTAGATCATTTCTTCAAAGATAGACAACACGATAATCAACGGACGGTATAGAATATGTACTTGCCATAAAAAACAAAAGAGATGCTGTATCAGCTTTGAGAGTGATAGGCTTCAACGGTCGCTCAACCAAATTCCTTGATTGGACATACAAGATCATAGAGCTCATTCTTGTCGACGTAGAAATGAATTTTCATCCAAAATTTAAATTCTAAGATTAAATCTTTCCCGACATATCTTTCTACATGAGACATTCACATGTTTGTTCGATAAAATTGGGTTTAATATCAATGCTTTACACATAAATCAGTTATGGTTGGCAGAATTTATTCATTGCGAATATTTTGTTCAGCTCCATCTCACCATCAACTTAGTGCAAGAAATGATAAATGAGAACTCCACTTCATCTAAATTACGGTTATACCTTATTTTGTACTTTAGATATCTCTCAGCAAGAAGTTCGTTTTGAGCTTCTTCATCGTTGACTTTTTGGATTTGATCATACGCACGTTAATTCCAGATTTCATAAATAAAGTCTGAAACAACGTCAGATTTCAGACGCTGCACCAAGCCGAATGTGAAATGGAGCTAAACACAACATCCGCATTAATACAGTGTTTAAATTATAACATTCTACAAACTTAGTCAACATAAAATGAGGTAAGTTGTAATGGAATAATTAGGCTACATGTGTTACTATATCGTGTTAAAATCTGAGTATCCCAGTTAAACCTTATGAGTATACTGTGTTTGTTTGCAAATTTATTTATTCTACTACTAGCGGGCCCGGCGCGCTTTGCTGCGCATTTCAATAATTTTTTTGCAAAAGTTGCCCGCGGCTTCGCACGCAATTTCCCGTTGAAAACAGTACACTATATTCACTTATTCTTTTTTCTATCACATTCTAAACATTGCTGAGATAATTGATAGTCGTTCCATCGTGAGCCTCTTGGGCGTATTATGAAGGTATGTACCATATTCCTGCCTCTATCTAGCTGTTACCCACGGCTTCGCACGCAAATCTTAAGAACCGAAGTCCTTATATTACTTAGTAAATTTTTTTTTTACTATAATAAATTTTAGATTAAATTAGTTATATCTCCGATGCCACGATTGAGCTTGCTTTGTTGTCTCGATCGAGAGAATATGTACACACGGAGTTTTGAGAACCATACTTCTGTCAAAAAAAAACAACTAAGGTTGATTTTATAACATTCTTTATATTTGTAGCCAACGTAAGATAGTAATTATGATATCTGCATTACTCTTCTGATCAAGCATGAGCATGGTTTATATTAAATAAATATTGCAGTTAAAGGTGAATTTTTACGTCAAATTTGAATTGTATTATCTGGATAGTAAAGTCTATGTTTAACAGTGATTGCAAAAACAGTTTAAACAAAATTTGTCGTTTCTCTTAAGCTTACTCTATGCTTTAAAACTATAAGTGTAATATATGTTTACAAAGAACAGCTGATTAAAAATTTGAAAAGACGTTAACATATGTTTGCTGCAATGCATTTCTTATGGGTATTTCTGTAACCAGTGGGGCGGAATCCTGAATCGGGAAAGGGATGGGCATAGCTTATAAACCTTCTCCGTGGAAAAATACATATACGTACAAATTTTCATCATGATCGGTCCAATAGTTCACGATTCCATAAAGGACAAACATACAAACATTCATTTTTATATATATAGATTATTTTGTTGCCATTATGATTGCCCATGAAACCAAAAGGTGTACCATAGTACCCTTTTGGAGAAGGAGCCACTATCATAGGATCTCGCCTCGGCTGGTCCAGATATTATTTTTCAAACATGAATCATAGTGCAAGAATTAAGTTTGCCCTCTTAAAACAATTTGTACAGACACGGGAGGTTCATCAGAGCTCTTATCTTGGCCCTCATTAATGTATTATATTTGTCAACGACATACAATAGCATTTATGTTCGCCGATGAGCAATCAATCTATACATTGACCAGTTTTTTTTCTGCAAGAAGGATGTAAAACTTTCTTCTCTGTTCGATGTTTTTCTATCTATTTGACCGCAGGACATATCAAGAATGAAATGAGTTGTAGGCTTGAAATTTTGTGCAACCTTAGTGAAGCCTGTTACACGACATGTGATGTTGTGTACTTCTACTTTGTAAGTAGTCGTGTACGTACAGTACATACAAATTTTAGAAATTTTGTTTGTAAGGCAAAAATTTTTTCCGTTATTAATAGGTCTTTTAAAGTACGAAATTTTCGATTCTATGTGAGAATCTGCCAGAAAAAGTAAAGGCCTAGATATTTATGATTTAAATGTACATATTATTAGTAGATTTATGTTAGCGATTGAGATGTCCAAACGAATATGTTCAATGACTGCGTTAACCCAATTTGCTCCTGATCACGAAAATTGTTCCCGTATATACGAAAGGTTCCAAATATGAATATGGAAACTGTATTTCTATATCTATTATTAATTCTTATGCTGCCGGAGGATTCATAACGTTCTCCCCATGATTAGGCAATTCAATTGATATAAATAAACAACAGTCTTTCATCTAGGCAATTTGGTATTAGTAAAAATATTTGATCTACGTAATCTGCTTGCTCTCTTATCTGTTATTTTTTTGAAGCTCGTGAAGTTGTCCAGCTATGATCTAGATGAATTATACAATATGTTATTGGAGTTTTTCTTGACTGTTAGATATCAAGTATGTACTTATGGTAGTCAGCACTTTGTGAAACAATGTGTACCTTAGGGAACTTTCTTAGGACCTTTTCTGATTTTTGTATGTTAACTATTTAAACGCTAATTTAACAAACAGCTGGTAGTTGTATATTTGGTGATGATATGGGAGTACTTTTTAATGGCAAGGATACATTAGTTACTACTCAAATTTTTAACTATAAGAAAAAGACTGTCAAGAGCGATATGCTACTAAACACCTGTATATAATTAATAAGAAGGTAAGGGAATTATATTTTGAACAGTCTTTGTACCCAAGGGAGTGTTTAATGATTAAATTTATTAGGTATCGCTATCCAGTGAAACTTAAAATGGACGTAATCCATTGCAAAGTAAAACGCTCAAATGAGTTTTTCATGGTGAGAGCTATGATAGGTGGTGTCACATAGGTCATTCTAGTGGATATAAATAATATCCTTATTTTAAATATTTTATTTTTTTAGTGTGCTTTTTGTGGGGTAACTTAAGAGGTACTAATAAGATCTTGTTTAATACTTCAGAAGAGGGCAATAAGAATGGTGTACCTCCGCCGACTCGCGTAGCCCCCTTTTATACAGTAGTATTCTAAGTGTACGTTCCATTTTTAAACTGTATTTGTATGTTAAGAAGAATATTAAAAGCTGAGCAATGTCCAGTGCACATGACTAATAAACAAGATCTAGTGGTAACATTGTAACTGAAAATTAAAATTTTTCTACTACTCAGTCCACCAGTACACTTTACGTTTGAGACACAGTTTAAGGAAATTACCCAATTCGGTTTTAAAATTAAAAAAAAATTATGGTTGCCTGTAAAGTCGGTTTTACGGGCGAAGATTTTACGTGACAACGTCTTTTTCTCGGTAGAATATTTATTGATATGAATATTATTAAATTGCACAATAGGAACAAGGAATTGAATGAAAATAAGAATTGCACAAATTTTAACTATAGAAATATATTTTGTTTACTAAAACATTGTACATAATTTGAAATTAATTAAAATTTGTTATTGTGAATGGTAAAGTTGAATAAAACATTTACTAAAATTGGAATTTGAAATTCTTGCTAAACACAGTTAAATTCTAACTCCGCGCGTGGTGATTGTTCGGTTTAGTTCGTTTGTTTGGTCGCACTGTTATGACAGGTTAGAGGTTATAATTTGTTATTTTAAATGTTTGACTAGCAATACGCGCTGTTTCTTCTCAATCGACTGAATTACGATTGATTGCAGAGTGATTTAAACTAATAATTTACTTAACACTATCAACATTTGTCAATAGTATGACATAACCTATAAACTCAGTTTCTCAACTTTTGTGTCAATCTAACAATTAATCAATCAATCATAGTTTACGGTAATGAAATATCAGTGTACAATTATTTACCTTTATTGTTGTAGTTGTTGTAAATGACGAATCTAAGCACTCCACATTTTCACGAATAAACATAGTTATCTGCTTTATCCCGTGCGGCGGACCCACAGTTATCTGCTTTATCCCGTGCGGATCCCGTGCGGCGGACTCACTGGACGGGCATCGTAACGTTACCGGGCGTTACACTTTTTCATGAGTGACTTCGAGCCGCAAACTAATTTAAGACGTTGTCACGTCAATAATTATATAAAAGTGCTTGCACAAAACTATTTCACCTTCGTATGTGATACAGTTGGATGGAATACCCGAGTGATCAAAGCTCCAGCTCTATTGGCCACATGTTTATATCTAACCTTATATAATTGTTTTCATATAGTTGTCTTGAAAAGCTCTTGTAAAAAATACTTATCATACATTTCAAACGATTGAGTAAACTTGCAATAAAACGGTTTTTACTAAATATATTTTTAATTACTGATTTTTGAAGTACTTGTAATAAAACCTCTTGTTACGTGAAACAACAAAATAGAGTGAAGTTGAGTTTAACTCCAGTTCATCTTCCTCTTAGACAGCGCCTGGGATTTGACGCTGCCACAGTTTTGACTTCTAGAACGGGAGCTATCTTCGTTTCAAGAGATCCGAAAAAAAGTCGGCGACGAAGAAGCTAACAATGAGCTCTTATTTACGAACATAATTTTAATGTACTTTTTGGCAGATACACAGGATTTCTATAAAGATTGTTAGATGATACCATACATTTCTTTATTAAATAGTACATTTTGGGTAATCGAGTGGATTATAGTGAAATTACGAAGAATATGTTTGATAGCTTGTCACATTATCGAGTAACTGGGATTAAAATTATGAATGAATAATTATTAGGACATTATTTTAAACGCATTTAAGCTATGTTTTACTTTTCTTAAGCATTCACGACTGATAGCAACGTTGACCCTCAGCTTGTTTGTTGAAAAATTAAATTCTTACAACATAAGCAAAAACGTATTGGATTTAGCTTCATAATGTTTATACCCGTATGTCATATTGCAAGTAACATAGCATAAACTGTCGCATTAAATTCAGTATATTGATTTATTAAAACGACAACTATTACAATAGTGATAAAAACCCTAGAGCTGCATAATAGTTTATGGTTAAGCTTCATTGTAGATGTTTTCCAATCTTCATGCTTAGTTATCAGTTTTTGACTTGAAATCTTGGCCTTAATTTTAGGAGCAATAAATTTAATTACACATGCAAACGCCTCAATCAAGCTCTGGAGTAACTTTTCGGTATGCCAGAAAGAGAATATGTTACCATGGGTGGATTGATTTTTCAGGTTCAAATATATTATAATCACTAATATATTGGAACATACGGTTGCTGTTTGATTATGTTTCTCCTTGTTAGGGTTTATAGTTACGATCGACTTTTAAAATATTGGTAAGTTTAATTTGTAAAGTCTTGCACAGTAAGTTTCACGTTCAGGCGCGTATGAATAAACAAAATCTACAGAAGTTCGATTGGCTTTTATCTATTGAACCTAATTCATTTTTGTAGACACGATAATATGTTCAGATACAAATGCATTGCAATTGTCAATAGTCCTTTTCTCTACTGTATACGCTGTACTACCAGTTACCTTAAATTGTCCTGTATGAACTGAATAAATTTCGTACCTTTGAGCAATGGACATATAGTGACGAACCAAGAAAGCTAAACAAATTATTTTTGTTTCAATTAAACGTTGGAATTTCAAAAAGGGTTGTATATTATAAATATATAACACATTATTGTTGATAATTGGAAGAGATTTATCCTGCAGTAATATATTTATCCAGGACCTTAATCAATAAAGGATACAAAGTTATTACCAAAATGTTTTCAAGTACGTAAAGTAATTCTTAGAAGAGTTGTTACCCAGGACTTAGGATCTGATGGATTGATTTGGTTTGCTAAGTACAATAAGTTGAATAAAATCCTCATTTCACTTAGTCATAAGATGACCTTTGTGCTTGCTTCTGGAATGATGGGATATTCAGGATAGATAAGGTTGATGTTAGGATCAGCCTTCTGTTGGGGACATGGGAAGGAATAGTGGGTCTTATATTGTATTTCACGCGTCAACTTACCTTAGAAGTGCTAGCGAATATCTCGCGACTTATGTTCTGGTTCCAGATGACCTCTGTTTTGAAAGCAAATTATAAACCATCAAATAGCAGCAATGTAATGAGGAGATGGGGGTTTATTGATTTTAACAAATTACCAAAAAGATAATTTACTGTAAATAACAACCTCCATTTTGATGGTCAGTTAGTGTTCGTCCTTATATATTTCAACGTGATATTCTAATGCAGAAAGAGTGTTTTCGTTCAATATATGTCACTTGCCCAAAAAAACTTTGACACATGTAGTAGTTAGCCCTACTAATACTTGGTGATTAATGTTGTTATTGTCAAGAAGAAGGATCAGATAGAGTGTAAATATGTAAGTTGTTTTTAATGTTCGTTACTTACCACAAGGATGCTAGTGAACATTTCATGAGCCCATCAATCAATGTTTATAGTGAAGTCATGATTTACATGTATAGCAAAAGTCAATTCGAGTTCAGAGTTGAAATTTCATATATTCTTACCACATCAGGATCACACTCAAACATTAATTATTCAACATTCGTGCATCCTTCATCCATTCGCCTATTTTCCACCTACAGCACCAAAATCAATCTCATGATTAGGGGATCTCCCAGTCAAATGACAAAAACTCGGTAACATTATAAACTGCTTGTGACGCTAAAAAGCGTTTCAAACGGGTTTTTAGCACATTGGATGTCGCGGCAATCTTTATAAAATTGGGCAGCTTGTTTATAGAATGAGCACCTGCTTATGAGGACAGATGTTCATAAACCACCGTTCTGTGTTTACCAGTTCGATCCTACTCGTAATACTTAGATCACGTGCAAAATCCCCAGTGGTCTCGCGATCAGACTTTGTGTGTTCCAGTAAGCTTTGATTACTTAATTGAATTTAGAATCAGATTATAAACCAATTCAAGATTTAATAAAAGACATTTAATTTACCCCCATCACCTAAGAAAAATACCGATTGTGTAAATCCTCTTGCCGATCTTCCTGACCCTAATTTACCCTAAAGAAAATACATTTATAAATATATGAATAAATCACTACTTCAAGAAAACAACTTTACTTTTATTTACATCTAGATACTTGGATAGTTAAGAAGATAATCGATTCTATAAGCACCTGTTTCGTTTTCAGTCACTTATGATGAATAAAAAGCTAAACATGAATGCAACATGTTCATTTATTAATAACGAGATCACGCAATATTAAACATGGCGTTAGGTTTATTTGAACCCGTGATAAATCAATTCACGAGGTGTATTTACATTTGAAATGTTTGAGATTGGAATATAAGACCCTGTGTTTTCGGGGCACCTGTATTTCACAGAGTTGAAATTATTTTTAATAAATAATTGTTTGGGATCGTTTAAGTGGGGAATACGTTTGAACTATATCTCTGTTTTCAGCCGTTTGACCGCTAGATATATGAGACCGGTTGTCTAAAACATTGTATGTGTATATATGCATCACAAACTATGCTATTACCGCAAGGTATATTCAAAGTCAATGGTTGGTGTATCCGTATTCAATATTAAATTTATATATAATTAATTTACATAGATTTGTCAATTTAAAACAACAAACAAAACAACAGTTAGAAGATACTCTTAAAAAACTGTAATAAGTGATTGTAAACTTGAAATTGGCGCCAATTTACGGTAACTTGGTATTCTCTGCCCTGGCTTCTCAATTTTTTTGTAGATTCTCTATTCAGAACGAATTGTCATTCGTTGTAAAGTTTGAGCTCAAAGTTGGTTATTTGAATTCAACGGTTTGTTTAATCCCACGAATTCCTGTTAAATCTTTCAAATAATAATAGTTGTGCGGTATGTGGACTTCATCTGCTTGTACTTATACGAAAATGTCATCAATGTGTTGTATCATTATATACTAGTGGTGTGCATTACTTAAAATCCTGGTTAGTGGTTAGTATTTAACAGAGAAGTGACTTGTAGTCTAGCACGTTACACATTTGTTTTGTTTTATTTTGTAACTTAAAATATCAATTTACTATTTATTTAAGCTTTTGAACAATGAGTAAAACAGATATGATTGAAAGTGACAGTAAGTGGGTGGAAGAAGATTTAATCAAGCTCTCATTCAAAGAATTAAAGAAATTGGCTAAAGAAAATAGTATCAAGGCTAATTCTAACTCTAGAAAGGTAAGTTTACTGTAGTATATAAGATATAAAAAATTAGTAAGCTTATATCTTAACCCATGGGCTTGTAGAATAAGTTATTTTAAGCCCATCTCTTTTTTTAAGCTCAAATAAACCTAAGCTAGGGTGTTTAAAAACTTCATTAATTAGGCTAGATCGTCTGCAGTATAATAAGAGGCCACCACTACAATATGAATCATATTTATGATTATCTAAACTAAAAAATATTGACACGAGTTACGTTGTATAAAAGCTATCTATGTTGTATCTATAAAATGTAACAAACAAAACAGTTTAACATTTTGTTACTTTTTACTGTTTTTAAGGATATGCTATGATCTATTGTTATATTTAACCCTAGGCCTACGATCACATACTATATTTACCTCTAGACTTGTTTGGGCTGTGTGTAATAAATAAGCTTTCAACACTCAAGTTATCAATAATATCGAATCATCAATTAGAACAATTTAAATGCTATCAGACATGTTAACCCTGTTAAGTATTTGTACATGCTCAGACTTAGTTTAAAGAAAGTTGTATTATTTTCTTTAATCTAAAATGAATATATTTCTTTGACATAAAAAACTCTAGCTTCACTATAATGCACTCTTATAAGTCTACAACGTAATTTAGTTCGACATTATTGTTCCGAATTCATTCAAACAAAGTGTATTGAGTTATTACGTTACTGTAACATGTTACTGTGGTAGCATATACAAAAATTTAACAAACTCACTACAATTTAACATAGATAAACTAATAACATTATAAACAAGTAATTCAATTTTTGTTGTACAACACAATGATTGGGTACATATGATTTAACTTTGTTTGAATGAATGCGGAACAATAATGTTGATTTAAATTATGTTGGACTTTTAAAATTGTATTATTTGAAGCTATATTTTTATATCTCAATGAAATATACGCGTTTAAGATTATAGAAAATAATACAATTATGTTTATACTAATTTTGAGCAGCATAGTAGGTAATTACAATTACTTAACAGGGTAAACATGTCTGATAACATTTAAATTGTTCAGATCGTGATTTGATGTACTCGATCATTCGAGTGTTGGACGTTTATCATACTGCAGCCCTTGTTTGTATCACAAGATCATCTTTTCATATTAGGCCTCCTAGTTTTACTATTTTGGTAATATTTACTAATTAAGGCAATATTTATTTTTACAAATGTTTATATATGTAATACCTACAATAAAACATTGCAATACTTATTAATAAAAGAATTATAAAATAAAAATCAATGCCTAGAACCGTATTTTACTTTTTCATTCAATTTTCTATAGTATTTAATTCATAATTAATCTGCACTTAACATAAATTGACTTGCTGAAATAAAACATGAGTTTACTGCTAGTTAACCTGTTTCTGATCTTCAATATAATTTTAACGTTTGTTAAGCTTAAGGCTATTACAATTTTGTATTATAAAACTGATTTTATAATTCCATAGAGTAATGTTATTTGTAACATGCCACAAAATGCAATAAGTATAAAGAATATAATACACTGTTATGTTATATACCGTATCACATGGTAACAAGCTACTTACTTTAAAAATTGATAATTTGTAAAAAGTCATACGTAAGTTTAGAGACAACAAAAGGCTGCTAAATATGTATTTAGTTGTTTAATGTTCAACTGATGAAATTTAAATCTGTTCATATTGGCTGATGGATTTAGGTTTACCAGATCCAGTTTTACATTTAAAAAGTTTTATTGCATGCTACTTTTATCCGCTGTACCATTAAATCATATTTCATAGGAAAAATATGTTTTGAATTTTTGAATATATACATACGTAAGTGTTAATGATTTAGGTATAAAAGTCAAGTTTAATAGAAGTACACAGACTTTGATTGAGAAAACCCAAAAATAAGATCAATTTATAATGTAGTGATAGCGGCGGAATCCTGTTCAGATGCAGCCTAATTGTATTAGATGATGAGTCAGAAATAACTACATGTCTCGTTCATTGCTTAATGATTGTAACAAGGATTTACAATCAAAACAAGGATTACAATAATAGATTTTCACTTATAGACAGTTGCTCTGTGCCAAATATAAATTAAGTGTTTTCTTTTAAAACCCTTTGAGTGCAGAAAAAATCTTATTTTGAGGCTACAAAAAGTGCATAAAGTGACCGCTTCTCCAATTTTTATGTGTTGGATTTCATAAATATAATCATATATATAGAGTATTAGGTTACTTAAGGTATCTAATCGAATAGTAGTATTGGTTCCAAACTATCTATAAATAAGAGTTACATATCGATATTTAGGTCCCCGATAAGAACTCTTCCAAAAATAGTGGCCTTCGGATATTATCAAACTACCGGTTTAAAAAAGTAAACTATAGTCTTTTAATGAATAATAAATATTTTTTTTTTTTTTTTCTTTCAGGCTGATCTTGTGAAAGCTTTATTAAACTCCAGCACAGTCAATATTTCACTCATTGATAAAAGTGACATAATGGAAACGGATACAAGGGTAAGGATGACAAGATCAAGAGCTAGTATGTTCCAACCTCTGAGTGCCATGCAGGATGAATTATCCACTTCAAATAAAATATCAGACACTACAGATGAAAAAGAACAATTTGATAAAGAGATGGAATCGAGTAATAAAATTAAAAGAAAGAACAAAAGTAAAATTAAATCAGAAATTAAAATAGATATTCAAACTAAAGAACTTGTAAGTTCCAATCCAACTGAGATTTTCAACATTGTAAGTAGTATTCAAAAAAAGAGTAGTCGGCCTTTAACTGAAATCACAAATAATGATGTTCTGTCCAAAAAAGAATCCGAGCAAATAAATTGTACTGATAACAAAAATCTGAGCAAACCCAAAAGAAGAAAAGGAAAAGCTCTTATAAAAAGTTTGTCCACTGAAACCTTAAATGTTGAAAGTAAAACAGAGTGTGAAACACAATGCTTTAAGAACGAATCAGATGAGATAAAAAAAGAAGAAATTAATTCTTCTATTACTATGACTTTTGATGACAGAAAAACTGTAAAGAAAAGTAAAGGCAAGGGCAAGAAAGCCAAAATAGCAGACGAAAGTGTAACAAAGGAAGTGGAAAGTTCTGTTGAAGAACCAAGTACAAATAATCAATCTGAAAATGTAGATGCTGAAAACAAAACATCATTGGAAATTCCATATTGCGAGGATAATGAGAAAGAACTTAATAATGTCCCCATCACAATTGCTGATAATAAAAAGCCTCGAAAGAAGACAGGAGGTCGAGGTAAGAAAGCTAAAGAGCAAGAAAGGAACCTTGAATCAGAAGAAATCTGTTCGAATGTCACCACAGAGTTGAGTATTGATTGTCGAACTGAAGAACGTTTGACCCATGATAATTCACCTGTTGAAGATAAAAGAAGGAAACGAAACCGTAACAAAAGTAATGAGATGGAAAACTCTGCACAGAACACTAATTCTAGTGTGCTACCTAAAGATGGACAGTGTGAGCCCAAAAAACAGAGATTACGAAAAACAAGTAAAGAGAATTATGACAGGAGTGTTAAAAAAGAAGAACCAGTTTTAGCAGAGTCTTTGATGGTGCCGGAATCAAAAGATAAGTCTTTAACTAGTGAAACACAAAGCAACTCTATTATGTCAGACGTAACTGAAATTCCATCTACTTCTAATTCAAGAAGAAATATTAAGAATGCAGAATGTAAAAGCAATAACTCTAAACTGAGAGTAGATTCGTCCCAAAATACAAACTTGACAGAAACCATGGACGCTAACAAATCTTCCACAGGTTAGTTTGTCATTCTTTATAATTAGTTATAAATGTGCATTCTAACATGTATCGTATAAATCGTACAAGTCAAAATAACTAAGAAGTGTTGTACAAAGTATAGTTCCATCTTGCTTAGAAGAAAGGATGTCTGTCTTTCTTTACAGGAAAAATTATATTTTTAATCCAATAAAGGTATGAAATTTTATAATTTTGGAATGGATAACTTTTCAAGCTCTAAACTTGCTGATATTTATTTATTTTGTGTATAGACTTGTCAATGGTAATACTAGAGTGACTGGTAGGTTGTTTGCAGATAGATCTCTTCCCATGTAGAAGGCAAACAGTCTATTATGTATTTGCATCAGTTATAATTGCCTTGGTGAAAGTGATCAGTTTGCAAGGAACTTGAGTGTTTCATGTCGGCCTAGAAAATCCTTATTGCATATTATTTTGCAGAATTGGTTCTTGCATTTTTTATATGTGTTATAACCTAGTACTACTTATTAAATATATAATTAGTTGGGTTATACAATTTAATTTTATATTTTCTTACCTTTAAGTGAATTGATTTACTACATAAAATCACAAATGAGCTTATAATTTTACTGTTCAATGTAATAATTGGATTATTAATCAGAATCAGAAACTCTATTACAACATTTCTTAGAGAAAAGTATAGTATCAGTTTACAGTGGATACAGTTCAAATTGTATAAAAGAAATGTCACTCTTGTATAAAGTTATTTTATTTATAATAACAAAATTGTTGTATAAAAATGAAAATTTGCAAGTAGTCAGTCATTTTGTGGACAATAGTTTAGTATGAAAATGGAGATTTTTACTTTTAAAATCAGTTAAATATTTTGATCAGAGTCTTAAAAGTTAAATCCGCAGTTACAATCTGGCTCAAAGGTAAAGATCCTCACTCTTTCCTCAACGGAGTGCAGAAACTGATTCATCCTTGGCGGAAGTGTTTAGAACTTAACGGTGATTATATTGAAAAATAAGTAAGATCTTCTATATACTCTTAACTTCATTTTGTAGTTTTTTTATTATGTCCATCCTACCCAACTGGAGGGAGATGGAGGTGCTGCTTATCAGTTACCCCTCACATAATTAATATTTATAGGGCATACATATGCAACTGGGTTTCTTTTACATACAATTTATGTAGCGATATCAAAAAGATATGATCCCTTTTCGTTCATTTGTTTCTAGTCTGAGTGTTGACAATTCATAGTAGGCATTAATTTGATCTTATGTTCTGTCACTTGACTTTATTTGAAACCCTTAACGGCCACTTTAGTAAAGGAAACGCTCTTGTTGTTTGTTTCAACAGCTAAATTAAATCTCTCGTGAAAGCAGCAACATAAAACATCATCATGTGTTTTACGTTATGTAACAAGTCTCATGAGGGAACAAGTGTTGAGTTTAGTTCTGGGGTCTGATGCTGTCACAAACTTCTAAAATTTAAGTCATGTTCAAGAGATCCAAAAAACGTCTGCGTCAAAGTAGCTCAAAACAAACTCTTTACATCGTTTCAGAAACACCTAGACAACAAAAAATAGTGGGTGAAGAAAAAGTATGAATACCCATATTAACTTTTTAACAACCACATCTGGAAAAAACCAAACTCAACGTACATCTGTACATTTCCCCTGTCCCTAAAGCACCAAAATTTGGGTCGAACTTAAAAATGTTTAATGTAAAGCTCCTTTAAACATAGAGTTTTTGTGAGTACAATAATTGTAACCACTTTACTTCTGCGATGAGTGAGATGAAAAAGGTAAGAGTGCAATCAATTGTAAATTTTGGTGCTTTGGGTATTCATATTTTATTCACCCTTTGTTTGTCTAGTGTATAATAATTCACACATACAGTATTGTTGGATGTATAGCAATGAAAAGTATCAACAGAATGATGTATTTTTGGGATAATATTAATAGCAGTTGAATTATTACAGTCTTGTTAATGTTATTTTTAGACAATATAATTCATTTGTAAATATCAAATTTATAATAATAAAAAATGTAACTAGAAATTCTGTTTGGGTCAATTCAAACTTTTGTTACATTGTATGTATTATAGCACCCTGTCATATAATATTTTATAGTTTGACAAAAGTAATTTAACGTAATGAACAAATTATTTTTGAACGTTTTCATTCTAAGACTACATAAGCCCTAAATATAATAATAAAATACAAATTTGTTTTATTGAGCCATAAAATATATCCACAATTTGTGAGGCCTATTCAATTCTACAATGTAGTTCATGTTTTAGTTTAGTGAGTACATTAATTTATTTCATGATCATCAAGCTTTGTTAATGTTTCCTTGTATTTTATAAAATCCAATTACAAAATGTTCAAATTAGCTTACTTGTTCTCGTTCAATCATAATCGTATTATTACTTTATTTAAAAAAAAAAACAAGAATAATTTAGGTTTATCAAAACCACACCTACCTTTGTGGATTCATTATTTTTGAACAAAATATGCAAGTATAATTTTATGTTCGTGTACATACTTTAATAAAAATATATTCTATTCAAAGAACTGTTTCACTGAGATAATTTAATTTTGTTGAGGGCATATCAAAGTGGGCAAGACTAAATCTATAATGAGAAATATAATTTAAGGTATCATACTCCTAGAGATTTCTATACCTTAGTTTACATTTAGCCGCAATATTAATAATGGGACTCAAATCATTAAATTTCTTACAAGATGTTTAATGAATTAGCTATTCAGAAGATGCTATAATATCTGTTGTACTAATATACAGTATTTTGCAATACTTCAAATTCCACCAAGTATATATGGTGGCAGGTTTAAAATCAATAAAAATGATAAGCAAGTCAACAAGAGTTTGATGTTGACATACCAAACCATTCTTGTCATGTTGGCTCAAGTATTGCCCTCCTGTCCATACATGTTTGCTGATTACTGTCTATACATGTTTGCTGATTAGATTGTAGTTCTGTTCAGATCCTTAAGTAAGTAGTGTCCTTTCAGGTTATGTACGTATTTGATTTGTTAAGAAATTTCATATAAAACTGATTGTATTATGTGTTTCATTTAGTATTTTAACTGTTATTGAATGTTTAGCTTGTATATTTCAAGCTGGTTTAAAAAAAAGTTTAACTAAAGGTGTTTAAATATATTAAAGTAGTTAAAAAGCTTATCAATTATGAGTTTTATTTTTAAGTAGTGTTTTCAATAATAGTAATAGACCATTTTTGCGTAATGGCTAAGCCAGTTGAAAATGATTAGGGATCTTTAAGTGACTTATTTTAGACTAGAATTATTCTAAAAACAAAAGTTCGTACCAGTTTTTATATGTAACAGATATAACATGGTTTTGCTCCTAATCCTTTGTTGATAACAAAGAGTATTAACAATCTGTGTTGTCCTACAGTGGTTAGCGTAATGACAATAAAATCAAAAATGTTTTATAAAATAGTTTCAAAATTTGAAATAAAGAAATGTGAAAGCTGAGATGAGGTGATATATCATCCCAAACATAAAATAGCATAACTGCTGTACTATAAAAAACAATTTTTCCAGCCTGACTTAAAATTATTTCTAAAAGAATATTAACAATATGATGTAATGACTCTTTATAAATACACATGTAAATATATCTCTGCATTCAACCTTACTGTGCCTAATTCCAATATGCATAGTTTTGTAAACATCTTACCGAAATGTTGCTTACTTAAAAATGGTTGAAAACTAAACGTCAAGTAATTGTTGTATACGATTTTGCAGTGTTTTAATTTGCCACTGTACTAAATGGCTTTACCAAAAAATTACATTGCTTTGTGACATTTTTGTTTTCAGACGAAACCCCTGATATTACCAAGATGCCTGTTCGTACTAGTAATGTGTCATCTGTCACCACCGACAGTGCAGGTAATCTACTTATTATTCTGATTCTAAAAAAAACTATCAGTTTAAATAGTTTTATGTCATTAACCTGATGAATTGTAGCTTAACACATACTATGAATGACTTTCTTTGTTATTTACATAACAAGCCTCGTAAGTTACTAATTATAATGTTGCAAGTGTCTTGGGTACTCGTGTGCTGTTTGAATTGCCTTAGCATTGTGGCATCTTTGTAAATACTCTTTTTGGATTTCAAGATATAATTGGCAGTTATAAATGCTGAATATGGTCAAAATGGTAATATTTTAACTAACACTTGGCTGTATTGTTATATATCATCAGCGTACTCAGGGAGCTCAAGCCCCTCCCTCCCCCAATTTTTTAAACAAACATTAAAATTTCATCCAGTGTTTGTTGTTGTAAGCTAGAGCGCACTCATCAGGACACATTAGCTCAACAATTAATTCCCGAGCCCAATGTTTTTGGAGGGTGTTTTATACCTCCTAAACCACCCAATGTGTCAGAAATCAATTGCTGTTCGATTGATATTGAATTCATGTGTATATTAGTAAAACTAATCGGAGTCACTTGTTTTGTATCGTTTGCAAGTTCAGTAGGATCTTTGTTGTTTCAGCTTGTCGGTGTATGAAGTGTTGTTTGAGTTTCATTTTTTTGGGATGTAAGTAAATAGGGGAATTATTGAATTATGCATTGGATTTTTGAACCTCTATTCATCATACAGAATATTTATAAATATGTAGATAAAATGTATGCTTTAAAAATAAATTTTAAGTTGCTTGTTCAATGGTATGTAAAAAAAACCGCTGGAAAGTGAGGTTTTCAGCAAAGATAAACTCGCACTTACGTGTCACTCCGAACTCCATCTCATGGCGGTTAAAAGATTAACGAATTATATATATATGACTTACAGGTATAAAGTAATGAGAAATCAACGTAAAACGTGTATCACAGGCAGTATTTCTTCTCAATTTCGTCCACGTGTATTGTTGCTCATTACATGTTAAGGATGCATTAGTCTTATTGAGGTAGTTAAAAGGATGCCTTCTAGAGTTAAGCTAGAAACAAATTAGAATTACACATGTATGATATTTACAAAGTACATAATATTTGTTATTTTAGAAATGGAGTGAGATTCATGTAAATATTTTAGGTACTTCGAGAAAGACTAGAAGTTCTCAAAATATGAGCAAATTCGAGCCACCTTTGCGCAGCAGCACTTTTGTTATTGAAGAAGGAGGTGAGCGTTTTTATATTTTTACTCTTCTGTAAAACAGTTATCTTTTAATTTTCTATTAGTGTCAAATTTGTTAAGTATGGTTCAATGTTTATTATAATGTAATGTTTAACTGTTGATGATGAGTGTTAGCACAGTGACAGCATGTCATTCTAGTGTGTTGTAATCGATTTTGGGTTAGACACATGAATTATATCGTCAAGGAATGACATGTGGTTATTTAATAAAATATAAGTATCTTGAAAAAATATACAGGGTGTACATAAAGTCCTGCACGGGTATAATATTTTCTGAACGATACCAGATAAATAAATAAGATTTGGTACATCAATACTACACCTAAAAATCTACTTTTTGAAGGAACTATCAGTTTTCTGTAATATCATGGGGACGTCCCGCAAGGAGTCAGAAGGAAATCTTAAATAGGAGCATAGGTCAATATGGACATCATTTAAAGGGCTTGTCTAGCAGAGTTTAATGCCGCAAACCGCACTCAAAAAGACTGATCCAGTACAAAATGGCGGCTGTTCAAAGATGTTACTTGGTTACATTTTATTAGTAGCCATAACCCCAGTAAAGCAAAACTGCAACCAAACAAATACTGCAGCTAACTACTACATTATGCTGGTCAGTTGTACAGAAGTGAATTATGACATTAGTTATCCTCATGGGTTATAAATTTGGTCCTAATATATTGTTAACGGGGAAAACCTGATAACAGTAACAATTAGAAATCTCTTATCTTTGGGTCGCAGTTAGGACTTTCCTATTAGCCAGTCTATTCATAGTAGGCTATTCTAGTTTTCTTGTTTTAGTAGTGCTGTCCATCCATTTTATCAGTGCGCTTTAGTACAAAAGAGTTTGTCGTATTGCTTGTAGTTCTTCAACTACACTATGTCGCTTGACGAACGTGAACGTATAACACTTCTTATGATGGTTGGTTGGGGAAATAACAGACGATCACACGAAGAAGCATGCCATTTATTTAATAACTACTTTCACGAGAGGCAGCCAATTTCTAGAACAACTGTAGGGAGAACTGTTCAACACTTTATGAAAACAGGAAGTGTTTCCGATCGTTATAGGTCGCTGAGATTTCTAATTGTTACTGTTATCAGGTTTTCCCCTTTATCAATATATTACTACCAAATTTGTAACCCTTGAGGATAACTAATGTCATAATTCACTTCTGTACAACTGACCAGCATAATGTAGTAGTTAGCTGCAGTATTTGTTTGGTTGCAGTTTTGCTTTACTGGGGTTATGGCTACTAATAAAATGTAACCAAGTAAAATCTTTGAACAGCCGCCATTTTGTACTGGATCAGTCTTTTTGAGTGCGGTTTGCGGCATTAAACTCTGCTAGACAAGCCCTTGAAAATGATGTCCATATTGACCTATGCTCCTATTTAAGATTTCCTTTTGACTCCTTGCGGGACGTCCCCATGATATTACAGAAAACTGATAGTTCCTTCAAAAAGTAGATTTTTAGGTGTAGTATTGATGTACCAAATCTTATTTATTTATCTGGAATCGTTCAGAAAATATTATACCCGTGCAGGACTTTATGTACACCCTGTATAATTGTCTGAAGTCATAAATGATTTTTAAAAACATATCATCTTCCATACTTCTTTTTATTACACTTTTTGTTACATTAATAATTTTCTATTAAAATAAATTATGTGAGATAAACAAACTTTATCTCAGCATAGCCTGTTTTATCTTTTAACTGTGCAAACAGTTATGCCAGTCTCGGTAAATAATATAATTGTACAAATTATATCCTCATAAAGATATCTCCCAAAACACTGCAGATAAAATAAGTATGATTGTACGTTTATATATTTTCATAAACTGTTTATATGGAACTTCACGAAAAATACCAAAGTGTTTTTTATAGTATTTTGTATTGTTCCGTCATTTTACCAATATAAATTTTGAACTTAGTATTTATAGAATAATATTCTGTCATTCCTTGCAGTCATTTATCATACATTACTACCTATGTTTACTCTATGCCAAGATATTGGCACAACTATGTGTCTTCTGTTCTTTAGCTATGGTCACAACAGTAAGGTAGATTGTGAACTATTGTACATATTTCTTTATATTTTGATAATATACACTAAATTTTCTTTATGTTTGAAATTTGTAGCCAATTATAAAGTAAAATATGACAAGGTTAAAATGTCAGCAGATTTTTGGTCATTGTGGGAGGCTTTGATTTTTTATTCTTTTGAAATATTAAAGTAGAGGAATAGTTGGTCTGTCTGTTGATGTGTACTTCATCACCATTGAAAATATATATATATATATATATATATATATATATATATATATATATATAATATTATCTCAAACACTTTTTGTCAAAATGATGACTTATGCGATTTTTGCTTAAAAAATATTTATGAATTAAATGTAAAATAAGAACAATACCTCATTTGAACACTGCTTTTAATGGCACAATTTGGTTATAAATAATAAGAATTAGAATAAGACACATTAAAAAACATAAAAAAGAAAAATTAAAATTATTCAAGTGTTTTGTGTCTTCCATTCAAGATTCATTCATCATCTTCTTCTGCCTCCGACTCTCGATTCACAATGGGGTTATCATCGTTTTCAGTTCCGTCGGTTAAGGAGTTAAAAAAACCATGGTGAACTGGTGGGATAAATTTGAGCAGGTCCATCATATCCTTCTTCTTTAAGGCTGTAACTTTTCGTGGAGAACTAAAAAGTGGCTCTATAAGTACTCTGTTTAGATTTGTTAGTCGACCACCTTTTTTGGCTGGTGCTATGTTCAATGTAAGGAAGGGCAAGTCATCATTGAGGGATTCTTTATAGAATATCTTAAAAGGTTGTTCCTTGACATACCTTAGCCACTGTATATTAAACCAAGAAACTTTATCATTCTGTTCATTCGTCTTTCTTCTTGTTATGGATTTTTCCAATGAACTTGTAGAAAACATCTCTGTCTGGTCCATACAATTTCTTTCTTTTTGATTTTAGAATGGCATTATACCAATCCTCAGGAACATAGATTGTTTTCCCTTTTACAAAACGCTCTACAACACCAAAGTCTGCATCATTTGGGAGGAACGAGTGGCCGCTGACCATAAATTTGTGGTCGACAGTCTTTATTGTGCTTTCCGAACTTTGTATGTGGTGCATTACTGCAAGCGACATTTTGATGTTGCGATTCTGACCACCACAACTATCACTAAACATTACAACGTGTTCTATGTGGTTGGCTGACGATCTGTTTCTCAAATGTTCAATGACACATGAAGCAATTTCTTGGGAGCCTCTTGAAGCTGTGACTTCATTCCAAACGTACATGTATCCAGAATTTGTGGATAGATCATGGCAACCTAGATTATAGACTTACATATTCCTTTTATAGTATGCTGTTGAACAACTTAGAATCGGAAACGGCAGAGCTTTTTGCAGATCAAAGGAGAATGCGTACATTGTAGGATTTGTCTTGCACTCCTCCTTAGCATCTCCTGCCTTGCAAGATCTGCTTTACAAAGATGCAATTCATGTATGGTTTCAAGAGCTTTTTTTTTTCTTCTGCGTTCACGCACACTTCTATTTTCATCTTGTACATATCACACTTTACACAAGTATCTTTCTTTGGGTAATGAAAACTTAAATTAAATTCGAAATTGAACACTCGACGGTAAATGGCTTCACTTACTTGTTCAGCATTTATGTTTGAGCAGTGCTCCTTGTACAAAGAATAGAATAGAATAGAATAGAATATATTTATTTCCATCTTTTTTCATTTATGTTACATAATAAGATGACAATTGGAAAAGGCAAATAACCACCATTTGCCAGTATTCGGTGGTTATTTTTGGTAATTTAATTATAACATAATTACAACTTAAATTAGTAGTCTTCCGTAATAAATTAACATTTTATTTTTTCGGCTTTCTGTAGCGCATACCAACTAATAATAATAAAAATAAGTATGTAAGAGAACGAAAAAAAAACCATATTTAATAATTGCACCTATTTTACAGTTACATCACCGTTAAAGAGAAAATAATTGAAGAGCATCACATTAAAGATATACAAAATTTATAACAATATAGCTTAATACTAAATTAGATCGTAAGCTAGACAGTCAAAGTTAGGAAACAATATACAGTTAAAATGCCTAAATCGTCAATATTATTGAGCCAAATTTTAACCTTTTTGGGAAAACAATTTAAAACTAGTAATTTGTTTTATATTATCAGGTAAAAGATTGAAGCATTTTGGACCTAAGTATACAAATGTTTTTACAAAGAATGATCTGTTTACCTTTGGTCTAACAAATAAAAAAACGGCGGACTGTGCTTCGAGTTGAATAAAACAAATTTTCAGTTCCACTGTTGCCGCTCTTTTTGAAAAATGCTTGAAGAACTTTAAACACAAAAAGGTTTTTTTATAGGTAAAATTTGCAGATGTTTGAAAAGATAGTCTCAGTGTGTTTCACACTGTTTTTTAAAAAAGCATAATTCTAAACAAAGTGTTTTTTGGGTCACAAAAAGTTTATTAATTAAGTTATCATAAGCGCCACCCCAAAACTGCAGCCCCCATATTGAAGGCGGGAGTTTATCAACGCGTAATACAGTGATCTTAAGCAAGTTATGTCACAGATATTTCTTTAAGAAATAGGAATGTTCGAATTGATTTCCTGATTTCGGCGTGTAATTTATTTATATGACTTTTCCACGTTATTTTGTTGTCAATTAAAATTCCAAGGTATTTAATTTCGGGTGTTTGTTGAATAACTTCGCAGGTACAATTTTGTACACCTAAACAATTGTTGTGGTACTTAAACTCATAGTCAAATTCAAAACCAGTCAAATCAAAGTTTAAAATTTTTGTTTTTGATGCATTTATTACCATTGCATTCCTGTTACACCAATTGTTCAGTAAAGCTAAGTCATGAATTATCGACTCTTTAATTGTAGCCCAGTTTTTCAGACGAATACAAGAAGCAATATCATCGGCAAATGCTATGATTTCTCCACGAAACTTTTCTAATAAGAGATCATTAATAAAGAAGGAAAAGAGATCTGCCGATAGAACTGAGCCTTGAGGAACGCCGATATTTACTAAATTTATGTCACTCAAAACGTTGCGTATCCTGAACTTGTTGTTCTCTATTTTGAAGAAAAGTTAGAAACCAATTTAGTGTAGGGCCTCTAATGCCGGTTACTTCTAGTTTTGTTAAAAGATAATCATGACGGACTAAGTCAAACGCTTTTCTGAAATCAATAAATAAGCCTGTTACTTTTTTGCCAGAATTTAAATTTGTATAAACCATATGCATAAGTTTTTCAATCGCGTCCTCTGTGCTTTTACCTTTTTTAAAACCGAATTGATTGTTAGAAAAAAAATTTTTTGAATAAAGAAAACTTAAAAATCTTGTTCTCATAAGTTTTTCCAGCAGTTTCGAGAGAAAATTGAGAGCAGTGTGATTGGCCTATACTGCTCTAACAATTCTGGATTTCCGCCCTTGAAAATTGGCACAACTATTGATTTCTTTAAAAACCGTAGGGAACACTCCGGTAGCAAAGCTTATATTGATTAGTTTGGCTAAGGGGTCAGAAATGACATGATTTATTTTCTTTAAAAGAATTACATTAATGCTATCAAAGCCGGAAGACTTTTTGTTCTGAATACTTCGAATTGTACTTTCCACTTCATCTTTGTCTACAGGAAAAAGAAACATTGATTGATTTTGTCTTTGTAAATTAGTAAACGTTTCGTTACTTTGGCCTAGATTCTGATAAATAAATTTGGTGCTCGAAAAATAGTTGTTAAATTCATTTGCTATAACATCCTCACTTTCAATAGTGCGGCCATTTTGAAGAGTAATTTTACCAATTGGTTGCTTTTTGTTTCCTAATAAACTGTTTATCAAGCGCCACTGTTCCGCTGGACGGCCACCGCATTTGTGAAACAGCTCAGCATTGAAGTACCGGTTTTTTCTCTCGTCGAGGTCAATTGTAAGTTTATTTTTAAAACGTGTGTGAAGTAGCTCCTGAGATTTTGATTGTAAGGGGAGCGTTTTAACTGATTGTAAAGCAAGTTTCTTCTTTCTAAACGATTAAGTAGCGCCTCATTCATCCAGGGACTAATCGCTCTAAGCCTTAGCCAGTTTATTACTAATAGTTGTAACTTGCGTACTTAAATTTATGCAATCAGTAATTTTGCTGAGAAAATTTTTGAAAACTAACATCGATATTGTTATTTTGTAGCAAACTATCCCACTTAACACTAAGAAGGTCGTCTACTAGTTTTTCGAAATTGGTAACCCTTTTTGAACTTAAAATATTTTTAATATCTCTTGTATTTACGTTGCGGTTTTTTATCAGCCAAAAAAGGACAATCCGATTGCACAGTGGTCCGTTAACCCAATATCAAAGATAGCAATTTCGAAGTTCTCAAAATTACGATATCTTAAAGAAATATGATCCAAACAAGTTTTCGAAAAATTGTGTCACTCGCGTATGCTTATTTACAAGTTGAACAAAACCATTATTATTTAATGTTGATAAATAGTTTTCTTTTTCTAAATCATTAGAATCGTACGAAATATCAATATTGAAATCACCTACAACCATAGAGTTACATCTAAGTGTCGGAAGCAAATTAGAGAATTCATCAAGGAAACGCTTAGAATTGAACGCCTGCAATCTATAAAAACTACCGCAAGAGAGAACGGAGTTTTGTTTACATTGAACTCAATCACTGTACAATCAGCCGTCTCTAGACGGCAGACGACACGGGCAGCTGGGTATATTGGTGTTAACGTACACGAGTGACCCGCCCGCCCTGTATGTCTCAATTACAACATGCAAAACAAGAGAACAACATGCAAGAGTATGCAAAAAAAGCGATCAGTCAGATGTAGGTTTCAACGTGCAACGCCGATAAGCGATAAGCTCTTATCAGAGAACCGCTCAGTTCGACTGACTGAGGAAGACTGTGAAACAAAGTATACATTTGGGTAATGTTCAGACCTTCTAAAAGGTATTTCTTGTTGGTATTGTGCGCTCTTGTATAATGAGACTCATTAGAAGGAAAAGAGTCAATATGTTTGCGAACAATATCTAATCGATATTCTTCAATTTTGTTTTTGGAAGGTTGTTTACCTCTCAGATCACTACCTGGATCTCTCCCATCTCGAACTTTTTTTTGAGCTCTAAAAATCCTGCCATCTGAAACTAAGAAAGTTTGTTTAAAATACTCTTTGCAGACTACTATTGATGTTTTTTTCTGGCAACTGCAGATAATACTTAACAGCCGTACTTTTTATCTCTCGACTACCGTCTCTAGGTCTATGTGCTTTTGGAGTAGATCGCTGACATAAACCAGTAAGGTAAGCATTTTGAGCTTGAAAATTTCCCATTGCATAAAACCTTTCGAACATACCTTGTCTTTGCTCTTCAGTAATTGCATCACTACATTTTAATTTAAATGTGCAAGGTATGTTTCAAAATGTCTTCTTTTCAACTTTTTTCCCTGTAGAAGTAAAATATTCCTTACCTGAGTTTCGTTTCAATTTACGAAGTGTTTTTGTATTTACATTTCTCTTACGTTTGCGAGATTTATTTTGATTGGCATTCAAAGGTTCTGGTTCTTCATTCGAGGTCCCATCAGTACTGTGGTTTCTCTGTATCTCATCAACTGCATTACCAGGATCTGGATCTGAAACAATAACAAACAAATTAAATAGGCTAAATAGTAAAACTCTCTCAACAAAATTGTAGGTCTAGAAGTAAAAGTTGGACTCAGTATAATAAGCATACTATAAAACTGTAGCAATTTATTGTAGTAGAACTCGTTGGTAGTAGGTCTAATTACAATCCTCAGTAAATACCGTTAGGCATACTCAAATTTAACTTGAATGTAAAAGTAAAGTCACTGTAGGCATAGGCTACCCATTTTGATACACAGTAGGTTGTTGAAACACTCTCCCAAAATTATTAGATGTAGATTTTTTTCACTTTACATCTACAAACCCCTTATCTTATGTTAAGAATGTTAATTGGTCTGTTTAGTATTCAACTTTTTACAATAATGTGTAGAATAGGGTATTATGAGTTAATTATTGAAGGTTATGATTTCAACACTTACCTGGATATTCCTCTTCTGAAGGCACATATTCAGAGCCAGAGTCTCTTTAACCCTGGAAGTGTCTATCAGAATTTCTTAAATGTTGGCACTTTTCATGCAATTTGCAGGCTCTCACGGTAAAATTCATAAAAAATGTTTTTTTTTTTTTTAAGTATAAAGTGTTATACATCAATGTTTTTGCTATAAAACAGAGAATAAAACTAAATAAGTTTTAATAGGAAATTATAAAAAATTATGTTACATAAAACTATCATCATCTTAACAAAAATTTAAGATGAATAGAACATGTAGGATAGTCAAATTGTAGCAAATTTAGTTATAAACACAAAAATATATAGTTTTATTGGTTAAAAAATAAAAAAGTGATAACAATGATGTTTATACAGAAAAGTGCAAATTTGCCATTTTTCAGTTGCTAGGCAACACAATGAAATAAGTACTATCAAACAAATATTCAATATGTTTCTTACCTTTTTTTATGTTTGATGATATAAAGCAATATGTCAAACAGTTTTTAACATTTTAGAATTGAAAAAAAAAAACAAAATATATTTACACTAGGTTTTTGGTTTTCTCACTCTGAGTCGCTTCTTCTGGCAGTACATGCTGCTTTTTGGCTCCTTTCAGAGTCCTCTTGAAGTGTTGTAATTCAGCCATTACTAGTTTTAAAACGAAACTAATTATATTAAAACTGGACACAAATCACGTATATGCACTCCTGAACAAACAAGAAATGATTTGTTTACAACCTGCAATCTCCGCTACACAGATACGATCGAGCACAATGACAGCTTATAAAGTTAAGCTGGTTGCCATCTAGATACAGCACAAAAGATAATCAAAGACCACTAAACATTAAAAGCAACTCATAAGCAATAGATTGATATATAATTTAAAGGTCTGTGACCTTTAATATACCGATATGCATTTTATCGGTATATTACGAATCGACCCCGTTAGTGTCGATTGCACTTTAGAAGTGACCTCATCAACACCAAATGGGTCGACCGACACTCCAATGATGGTACGCACCGTCAGAATCACTTATTTCTTCCATTTAAATCAAATAAACCTCTGCATATACAAATAAAACTTTAAAAAGTATCAAAACATAACATTCACTTGTTCAACACAACTACCAAATTTCCTAGTAGTGCAAGGAAAAGTGAAGTAAGTCAGACTTAAGCCATTACTGCCTGAGAGGAATCAGCTGATTCATTTCTTACTTTTTTCACTGCCATCTGTATTAAGAATAGTCAGTGGTTTGACTTGCTTAGTTTTTCCTTGAAAGAGAATTAATTAATGTTAAGGAATCTGAAACAGTGATTAGTTCAAAATTGAAAAAAATGACTTAAGCCACTTTTCCTTTCAGAGGCTCATTTGCCGTCGGGCCTATACGCCCGACACCTGATTCGGGGATATTCCGTTTTGTTGATGTGCAGCCTGAATAATTCCCACGCTTTAGTTATCTATTGCATCAGCTTACTTCTATCCCGCCTTTTCCACATAGCTGAGTGCTAATTGACGCGTTTTGTTACTGGAATCCTACATTGTGTTTTTTTTATAAGTAATATTTCGATAGTTGTGCGTGTATACTAGTGATCAGTAAAAATGAGTGGCGATAATCTTCTTACGGATGAAATCGAACGTATGATTGAGAATCCGTCTTCCCCGGGTGATTTGTTTGCCGGTATAAGTGATGATGACAATGTGAAGTCAATGGTGGTTAGTGATATACCGGATAACACTGATAGCGACCTAGACTTTATTCCGGGTACTGATTCAGAATATAACTCTGATGACAATCAAGAATCAGACATGGAACTTAATTCTACTGATGCTAATAAAACAGTTACAGATATCACAGGTAATTCTTTTATTTCTACAAACGCCAAGAACAATGATTTGGGCTGGGAAATGTTTGAGGGTAAGCAGAAAAGTTTCAGTTCACTCAGACAACAAAATTTAATTTTTGTTTACCGAACAACAAAAAACCAATAGATTTTTTTCATCATTACTTGACAGATGAAGTAGTTGAACTTATGGTTGTAGAAACTAATCATAATGCAAATGAAGTAATTTCAAAGCTGCGACTAAGTCGTAAGAGTAGGCTAAAAGACTGGAAAAATACCAATCATGGGGAAATGAAACAATTTATTGGCCTTCTTTTATATATGAGTTTAGTAGGACTTCCAAGAATCAGTGATTATTGGTCAAAAAAACCCTATGCATAAATTCTCAGTTACCCGAAAAATAATGAGTAGAAACAGGTTTCAGTTACTCTTACGTTTCTGGCATTTTAACGGTAATGAATACCGGAAAAGAGATGGGGGGATTTGTAAAATAAAACCTCTGCTTGTAGCACTAAACAATTTATTCTTCACTTTGAAAGTAGCAGAGCAAGATTTAGTTATTGATGAAACTATGGTGCCGTTTCGTGGTAGACTAGGTTTCCGGCAGTATATTCCCGGAAAGGCCCACAAGTATGGGATAAAAATATTCAAGCTGTGTGATAAAACGGGTTATGCAGTAAAAGTATACATGGGGAAAGGTACTGTAGAAGTAACGAAAGACAGTTCTGTTGCGACTAAAGTGGTACTGGAACTCATGACAAACTTTTTAAATAAAGGCCACAAGTTATATACGGACAACTACTACACATCAGTAGAATTGGCTAATGCTTTGTTGTCAAATAAAACACATCTTGCTGGTACCGTGAGAAAAAGTCGTAAATGCCTACCATAAAACCTTTTAAAACAAAAACTTAGTAAAGGTGAAATGGTCTGTTCCGAAAATAAAGATGGTGTAGTTGATACCAAGTGGAAAGACAAAAGGGAGGTACACATGCTTTCCACATTCCATAGGCCGGAGTACGTCGTCCTTGACCTAAAAAAAGTTGGAGGGCCAAATGTAATGAAGCCATTAATCATCGTTGACTACAATAAGGCGAAGGTTGGGATAGACGTATCCGATCAAATGTCATCATATAACACTGCAGTACGGAAGACAATGCGTTGGTTCCACAAACTAGCTTAAGAACTTCTTCTTGGAACTGCAGTGGTCAATAGTAAAGTTGGTTGGCCTACAATAATTTTCTTAACCACACTACATCTCATAATAAAAAAAACACGCTTTTATAGCTAACCAAACTAAAAAATAGAAAATAATTTTTAATTACAAAGAGTTTATATTATGGTAGTAGAAGGCAAAACAATCATTCATAGTCAATCACCTCAAAATAAAATTATAATAAAATTTAGGTTATTAACAGAATAAATTAATTCAGAGTAAAAAGCGTGGGGTGCTTGATACATTAAATATTACAATCATTCTATCGGTAATTATCTTTGAGAGGAGACTTATGAAATGTAGTAAAATGCACCCCACGCTTTTTACTCTGAATTAATTTATTCTGTTAATAACCTAAATTTTATTATAATTTTATTTTGAGGTGATTGACTATGAATGATTGTTTTGCCTTCTACTACCATAATATAAACTCTTTGTAATTAAAAATTATTTTCTATTTTTTAGTTTGGTTAGCTATAAAAGCGTGTGTTTTTTTAGTTTTTTAAACTATTATTTATTTTTAATTTTTTAGTTCGATGTATCAATCGAACTAATCGTATTAGTTTCTTGTGGAAATGTGGTATTTCTTACGAGTCATTCCGCAATCTCATTCCGCAATCTCATCATTTCATTTAAAGCTTCACTATTTCCTGTTAACTTAGAGTAATCAAGTTCTTCAATCCGAATACCGTCTAAAGATCTTACACGACTAAGTGCTACATAGGCTTGTCCAGCAGCAAACAATCGCGAGCCTAGATCAAGGATGTCCTATTAATGGTGCCCCATTAAAGGTTCTGTCCTATTAATAGCTACCAACGGGGAAATAGCAACCTGCATCGCCTCAATATGAGTCCTCGAGCTTGCACTTAAGATGTCGGCTCTGATCCCTGGAGATTCGGAGCTTCGCAGTTCTCTTTAGATTAATTATTGTCGTAAAAATCGAAGGCTGGCATCTAAGCTACCAAGGAACTGTGGCTGTTTGAAACACCTTTTCCGAACTTGAGTGTTAGGTATGTGAAGTATTTAATAAACGTAATGTTGGCTAGTATATATCATTTATCATTTTTACTGAGCTGTATTAAAGCTATTACTTATTTGAGATATACTATTATAAAATGTTACACCCTTAACTAAGTTGAATTTTTCGTATCTTAAATCATTTTATATTTTTATCATATAATTGCTATATTCTGATATACATAGAATAGAATTTATTTATTCATTCACCAATCATACATGCATTTGGCCCCGCTAAGTTAACATACACATACATAATAAAACTAATGGTTATTGTAGTTCAGACTTGAATATACCCATATTTTGGTACATTTATTATTTAATTTATTAGCTATACATCTTCGGTAATGTGTAAAATAACTAAACCGTATTTGTTCGACTTTATTTTATAGTAAATAAAATTGAAAATGCAAGAAAAATTTGGAATATTGTTGAAATGGAATTAGTTAAAAAACACTAAAGGCTTTGTCTGATAAAAATCACTAAGTTATCACTAAGGCTTATCACTAAGTTGTGTTTTTGTAAAGCAATAACTCAAATTAGTATTATGTAATGTATACTAAACAAAGAACATGCATGGATCGTGTACTTAGAGATCTGGCTGTCAAGGAAACCACTGGAAATGACAGAGACTGGATGAATACTATAATATTACTATATTAAGAGAGTCAAGCACATCCGAGAATACCGAGACGAATGGAGACTTGAACGCTGGGTTAGCGCAGATCGCGCGCTAGCTCTATCTTTTTACTCCACTACAGAGGATCTATAAAAGAATTTATTAATCCTGGCGGTCCTTATAAGGATAATGGAAAACTATGATCAAATTATTGCATTGTCATCGGTCCTTGATACGTATGCAAAGTTTCAAATTAATCAGACTTCTGGAAATTGGTGAAAATTATGCTCAAAGATTCCGTTACATACATAGATACAACCGAAGCTTATAAAAGGGTGTTAAAAAAACAAAACTTAGTCTCTATCACTAAGTTCAGAGAAGAATTGGCCTGTTCATTGATGAACGTGCAGGAAGAGCCACGCATTCCAAATGTGACCACTACAGGGCACCACTACCTGACGTCATCTGCTTTTGTTGGTGGAGGAGTACAAAAACGCCGACAAAGAAAGGTGTGCAAGTTGTGCTACAAAAATGTATCAGAGGAAAAAGGACGTAAGGTAGCAAGAAATTTGACACAAGTAACTACGTTTTGCAGTGAATGTCCTGAAAAACCATTTTTGTGTGAAACATGCTTCAAAATTATACACAAATAGTATATCTTCATTCATCTTTTGTATAGGGTATAGGGTAATTTTGTATGTACTTATTTTTCTTTACTTAAAGGAATTGAATTATTTGAATAGTAAGGAAAGCAAAAAATATGAAAATAAATAAGATACAACTTTTTATTTACTACATTAACTTTTTGTGAAACTTATGAAATAAATCTCTTTTTACTGTAAAATAACAAATCATATATTTTATTCTTCCTGGTAGCAATAATAAAACCTTATTATTTTATATTCTAACACCTATAAAAATACCCGTCGGGCAATGTGGCCCGACAAAAATGTCCAATGTAGCAATCTCATTCATATCACTAATAACGAAAATAAACACAACAAACAACGTTCTGTTAATAGCAGAACTCTTAATAGTTCAATCAGTTTTAGTTAGTCGTCAGGGTGCAGCACAGGCACAAAGGTAATCAAAATGGCGGGTACCATCATTGTTATGCTGTCGGGCCACTTTACCCGACGTGCAATCTCTTAGAGACGTAGAGCGTCTGTCCATTTGGCCCGACGTGGCAGCTAACGTGTTAATGCTATAAAACAGCTGTTTTAAAATTAATCCTTTGAAACCCGTTACAACTTCAGCAATACCCCTCCTCGTCCAGCTATTGAAATCAGAAATCAGAAACTCTTTATTACAAAATTTCTTAGAGAAATGTAGGCCTATAGCGTCAGATATTGTTTTCACAAAGTAGTAGATATTTGCATGATTATACTTATAAAACTCCTATAATAGAATAACACTACTACTTTATGACCTTAACTAAAATTCTGTAAATTCAAAAGTTTATCTTTAGAAACATATTTAACTGTCTTCATCAAAAACTTATTTCCGATATAACAACATAACATAGTTCTTTATAAATAATTAGGAGCTGGTAAAAGCTGCAAAATATCTTAATAGAAAGGTAGGAAAGAGCCAACACTCGAAAAATGCCTGACTCTTCACAAAGAATACTCAATCTGTCACACTCCAACATTCCATAGCATGTTAAATCTATGCTGGCTGGGTTTACTGATCGATGGTAACATCCTTGCACATGTCTGAAACCCCTGTGGATAATAAGAAGTCATGTTGGTTAACAGCTGTTTCTACGAAAATATTATCTGGTTTATCATATAAAAAGAAAAAAAAAAAAGAAGAAAAAGTGTATTGACAAAGTTTGACTTAGTGAGTTAGAATATGTATTATGAGGTATGTTATTAATATTTTGTTTTTGTTCGTTAGCTTATTATGTTTTGAATTTTTTGTCTGGACATACTAATTTCAAAGAATAAATTAATTTGTTATAAATTTATTTTTAATTTTCCTTGTTTTTATTCCTAAAAATAAAATAGTGTAAGTGTAGACTTTAAGTATTTTAAAATTTACTTGGTTTATTTAATGAAAAAAGACTTAATCTAGGTCTATAAATGAAAGTAAGTGAGGGAGTGACTTAAAATCCAATAATCTTCAATAATGTTTGGTGGTATAATAACTGAACACATTATAAACTATCAAACATTTTCTTGTTAGTAATTAAACGTTAAAAATGTTTCAGCTGGTGGGCAAACTCCAAGAAGCTCCTTGTCAAAAAACCAGGCTGACGACCTGCCAAGCTGCAGCAAAACCTTTCTTGTAGAGGAGGAAGGTAAGCTGAAATTGTGTTGTTCTTATAACTGATTAGATCCTCTGTATTTATTGAAATGCTCAACTTACACATGTTATGATCATGATATTTTATCTTTTGCCCACCATGCTGGTTTCTGTCAAAATGCAAAGATATTTTGTAAAACCAATAAACATATTTTTCATTATAGTTTAACCCTTTGAGTGCCGCAGCGTTTTGCTATATGGTATGCATAAAATGCCCAGCGAAAATGCCTGATTTTGCAAGGGTCTGGTTAAAAATTCATAAAAAAATTATTTTTTGGTATAATAGACAATAGACAATATACTTTATTGACATGTTCTTTGAGAACAGTACATAGCGTCAGTTATATAAGGTAACAATTTTTAGCTGTTTGTAAATTCTTCTGTGTAAAAAGGTCTCTCTTGGAGCCATAGAGTCAGTTGTTTCTTGAAGCGGTGAGGTGGTTGGTTATTTAAGTGCTCTGGAAGGTGGTTGAAGTAGGCGGCTCCTTTATAGGATGGTTTCTTCTTGTATAGGCTCAGATGGTGTGGGGGCATTGCGAAGTCCGAGGCATGTCTAGTGTTGTGCTGGGGCAGATCTGAGTGTCTTGGCTGTGATGTTTTTACAGTGTGGAAGATTACTTCTCTTATGTAGAGTGATACGAATTTTTGAAGTGTTCTCGGCAGCTGTCACGGTAGTTAAGGCCTGCGAGGCCTCTAATTGCCCTCTTCTGGTTGATCAGAACTCTCTCAAGGTTGGTTTTGGATGTTCCTCCCTAAGTGGCAATGCCATATCTCGGGTGTGATTCGAAGAGAGCAAAGTAAGCTACCTTGGCCGTGTCTGTGCCACTTATTTGTTTTACTCTACGTATAACATAGTTTCCTGCAGATAGTTTTTTGCACAGTTGATCTATTTGTGGCTTCCATGACAGTTTATCATCAATTTTGATACCAAGGTGTCTGGTGGTGTTTTTTATTTCTAGGTCTGGGAGCGTCAAGTTAAGGTCTCTGCGTAGATTGCTGAAGGTCATCTGAACTGTTTTTTTTTATTTAAGACAAGGTCATTTCTGGTACAGAATAGTTTTGTTTTATTGAAAGTGGCAGTTGTGTTTCTCTGGAGTGTTGCTATTGATTTATTTGCTATTGTTAGTGCTGTGTCGTCTGCATACAAGACGGTGTGACAGATGTCTCCTAGCCATTTGGGCATGTCATTTGTGAGTAGGAGGAACAAGACTGGCCCCAGAACCGATCCCTGTGGTACGCCCCTTTGTGTGTCAGTGGTTTTTTATTGACATTTCTGTAGTATGTTGTTTTCAGTGTAATTTACTTCCACAAACATCTTTCTATCAGTCAGGTAGCTGCGGAACCAGCTTTGAGCTTTTCCTCTTATACCAAGGTTTCCTAGTTTTTGGAGTAGTTCGTGATTTAGGCAATCAAAAGCCTTACTGAAGTCTAGGAAGAGGCAGGTTGCTGTGCAGCCTTCTTCCAGTTGATCTATAATGTATTCTATGAATTGTATTAATGCTGTGGATGTTGATCTGCCCTTTAGGAATCCGTGTTGTTGGTAAGTAAGAAGTTTGTTTTCCTCAAGGTAGTTTAGGAGTCTGTGTAAGACCACTTTTTCTAAAATTTTTGAAAAAGTAGAAATGAGTGAAATAGGTCGATAGCTGTTTGTGTCATTATGTGGTCCGGTTTTGTACTTTGGGTAGACTTTAGCTATTTTTAATTGGTTGGGGAAAATTCCTTGTGAAAGAGATTTGTTAGTTATAAGGGTGAGTGGTCTTAACAGTTCGTTTTTAAAAGTTTAGCTGATATGTGATCTGCTCCAGATGAGGTTTTTGTTTTAGGGAGTCTATGATTTTTAAGATTTCATTAGTTGTGGGTTAGTCATAAGTATAATGTTCTGGGTTTTGGTTTTTGTTTTTTGTAAATAAATATATTTTCTTTATTAATATAATACATTGATTACTTATTTAACGTTTTTATACCAATAAAAAAATTAACAAAAACTTTATGAACAAAAACATTTTGTTTTTTATTGAAGTATTTTATTTTTTCACTTTCAGTTATTCTATCTTATACTCCATTTAATTCTTTACAAAAATACATATACAAACTTTTTTATACTTATAAATAAAGTTTGGAAAATAAATATGAAAGTATGAACCCCTAAAAAACTATAAATTTTCTAACCTAACCTAACACTCTTGTGTATTGTCACACTGCTAATGCTTAAATCTAATGCCTGCAATACTAGGTCTTTATTGTCAGTAATGTTTTTATGACTCATTGCTTATAAATATTACTGAACAAACACAAAAAACATAAAAACTATACAAACGTATTTAGTAAAGTACTAGCTGCTTACGATCACCGTAACTCACGGTCAAGTCATTGTTCTACTTATACACAGACGAACAACATACACAAAAACGAAACAATATGAACATACTAACACTACAAACTCATCTACACTTAAAAACTTTCAATATTTACAATCATTTGTGAAATAAGCACCAGCGCAACCTCCGTGTAGCTGGCGATTCTAAACTCTCTTTACAACCGCCGTAAAAATCAGAATGCAACAAATCTTCATCAAAAGTTATATTGAAGCCTTTGGAATGCGTATATATAGTCATTGACCCAATTTAGATAAATACTATATAAAATATAAGCGTTACTGCAGAAGTCGCAAATAGCGATTCTGGCATTTCTTGCATATAATGCAGGATCGCAAATAGCGAAGCTCCGGCACTCAAAGGGTTAAGAATTAAACATGTCACTATGTATATCAAGAAATGTAGAAAGTAATATCGAGTAATAATTAAATAAAATTATTAAAAAACTAAAGCTAAGGATAGAAAAAGATATATGTTGGTTTGAAAAATTCCAGTAAAGTATGTCCAGAAAGTGTATACTGTTTCTTAACTTATGCCTCCATTTCCAAATTTAAGAAGTATGTTTGAAGACTCTCCTGTACCAAGTTTGCCTTTGTGATGAAAATTTTGACTCACAAGAATCAGACTCAGACCCTATGCATATGCATAGGTAGAATTATTTTAGTTTATAGAGATTAACAACTTTACAATTTGCAAAAACAATGAAAGCAACAAAAAAGTAAATCGTCTACTTTCAACTCAATACAGCATAATGAAATAAAATTGTGTAATACATTATACTATCAAGATTTGTTCTGTGTTAGTGTATCATGGATTTCCCTGGTTAGGCTGCAAGGTTTGTAAATCCGTTCTGTTGTTACATCGATTTTGTGATGATGGAAATTGTTATTATCAGTATTATGTTTTTTGACGATTGGTTATGTAAACACAAAATAAAATTTTTTTGAGGGTATTCATGGATTTCACATGAGACCCTAATAGTAATGTTAATGTTTTAACAGCTCTGGATATGATAAAAACTTGTCAACAAAAGGACCACGGACTTCCATGGTTAGGCTGCAAGAATTTCAAAACTGTTTCTTAGTGAGCAAGTTAGAAATAAGACAAACCTTTGCACAAAGTTCCATGGAAATTTGTTATGTGGTTTTAGAGAGTGTGTGATGAGTCGGTCAGTGGATTTGGCTTTTATACACATGTTGTTATGAACATTACTACATAGTTTTCTATTACTGTATTACTGAACATTCGGAATTAACTACTTAAAAATTAACAGCAGTCAGTTTTACTGATTCATGAAATAAAAAAGTTATATAGTTATGTGGAATCCATCATGAAGCAATGATAGTGGAATTCTTCAATTAACATAGCATAGTTCAGAGCCGCTATGTGAAGTGTCTCTGTTTATGTCAGAATTCCATTTCAGAGTTAAATATATTTGTTTTGTGTTTAACAGCTTTAGAAACAAAATCAACGCCGGTTCAACTGGCACAGAAAGTGGAGAAGTCTATTGGGGCAAGAATTTTGTCTGTCTCTATGAAGAAAGGAAATATAAAACCTCTGGTCAAACAAGCAACAGGTAAAAATTTCTTGAGTTAACTGACATTTTTACCCTGATATAGGAGTTAGTATCAAAACCTTGAATAACTTTTGATAACTTTAAAGTAATATTGTGTCAAGTTGAAATGTGCATTGTTACTAAGTAGGTTACATGATTTTCACATGAAGTTAATAAATAGGATGTTAAAAATTAATTAATTGGGAGGGTAGCCTTCAAAGTATGCATTTCCTTTCAGGAAATCAAACTAGTTTTAAGTATTATTAGTAAATCGGGATGGCCCAGAAAATTCTTGTCTGTGTTTTTGTGTCTACACATTATTTTAAGAACTGTTGTGACAAGCAGTTGACCAACTTAGCACAATGTGGGTCTATTAAAGAGTAAGGTACAACCAGAAGTTGTGTTTCTCTTTATCCCTTATACCAGAAGTTCATCAAGTGCAATAAGTAGACATTTTTTTTACTAAAGTAGGCTTCTGAAGCAAAATATGAATAATACATATATGGTATATGCCTACTTCCATTTAGAAATTATAATAGGGTCCATCATATTACATCTTAGGTGCTTTCACTAAGCATGCTATGAACTTGACTTTAGTATTTCTTACTAAAGTCAAAAGTCCATAGCATGCCATATCTTAACTTGGTTGTAAAATAGTATTTAGTAAGTATTTAGAGAAATCATGCATCTATTCCATCAAATGTCAAGGGATGTTGCAGAAAAATGTGATTTATTTCATTTTTACTATAAAAAATTGTCAATCTCCAACTTCAGGGTCCAAAATCTTTGAGTCCAATTACTCTAAAATGGATGAGGAGATTGGAATATCTTCCAATGACCATCTCAGGAGTTTGTCATTGTCCCAGTTATTCAACAGGAAATTACGCACGAAACCACGTGAAACTGCTTGTATGCTATATAACATGGCTTTGGAAAAAATAACTGTCCCACAAAAAGCCCAACCAATTTGAAATTGGACAAAAATCTATCTTAAATATCTCATGTAAGATTGTTGTCCAATTTTGTTCCAATATGGCAGCCATTCAAATAAGAAAAATACAACTCAGGAGATATTTATGAACCAAGTAAAGGAAATTGTTTCTGTCCCTATGTAGTTGGAATTCTTAATTTATAAAATAAACAATATTATTAAGATTTCAGTTATCACAAAATCCACTGACTGAGCAGGAATATTTACTAAATAAAATGGCATGAGTTTAAAAACTAATAATGGTGTAAACTTATGAATATTTTGTCATTCCAGGTTCTTCAACAGTGACGAAAAGCAGCATTACCAAAGCAAAACATTCAAATACACCAGGTATACATTTAGACTTACTGCTTGTTTAAAACTTTGTTTGAATTATAGTTAAATGGCAGTAACATACTCAAAAGTTTTATTTTATCTATTTAATAAATATATTTTGTGTACGTTGAGTTTTAGATTAGTTGATTTTTATAATTGTTCATCTTCTTTGGAGCACCTATTCACATTTACAGAGTCTACGGTAAACCCTGTATAACACATATGATTTTATAGTATTTTTAACTCTAGTTTTAATACTCTAGTTAACTCTATTTTAAGTTAAGTATAATAATATACAAAAGCATTGATTTTCAAACCAAAGAATAAACATAATGTTAAATTAAGAAGAAAACAAATTTTGATAGAATCAAAATATTAAACTTACTTAAATTAAATTGTTTGTTACTTAATAAAATCAAATTGTTTGTAGTATGAGTAAGTTCCATATACTGTACAATACACGAAGTAAATAAATATTTAATTTAACAATAATATTGGATTTCAAAAAAATTAAGAAGAAAACAAATGTTGATAGAATTAAAATATTAAACTTACTTAATAAAATCAAATTGTTTGTATTACGAGTAAGTTCCATGTACTGTACAATACACGAAGTAAATAAATATTTAATTTAATAATAATATTGGATTTCAAAAGTTGTACTCCATGTGAAAATATCTATTAGTTTTATTATTTATATCAAAAAGTATATTTTGAAATAAAAAAATGTTTATATCTTTAAAGTACAGCTTGTTGAAACTCAATTTATAACAGAGAACGAATGTGCAAGAAAGATAACATCTTCATAAAGATTCTTAAAAACTGTCTTAAATTTATTCCCATTGAATAAAACCTGTGTCTGTAATTAAATTAAATTTTAAACCATTTTTCCTATCTGTTTAGGCTCTGTATACAAGACCAAGTTTGGTGTCGCAAAGAAACCGCCAAACTTCAAGTCACTCCATAAGAAACTATTTCAAAATATGGAGTCAATTGATGAGAACAAGCAACGAACTATGGCACGTGCTCAGGCTTTGATATCTTCACCAGCAGTCCCCAGGGTGAGTCCATTAGGATCTTGAACACCTTTTGTTTTGATCTTATAATGAGCCATCTACTATCATTGTCAGATGTCCACAATTTTTTTCATGAATGAGGTTTTACTATACTTTTGTTTTGCCTCACTGTGATTTCAGTATTTTTCTTATGTTAATTTATGCTCAAAATATATTATTTGTTAAAAAAATGAATCAAAGAATTTGTATCAGCTTTTGTGTGAAAAATTAAATAAAGTGTAACAAAGTGTGGAAAATGTTAACAAAAGCCGATGTTGGGTCTGCTATGAGTAAAACAAGGGTTTACAAGTGGTTAAAATGTTTCTAAGATGGCCGTGAAGACATTGAAAATGATGAATGCTCCAGACATCCCAGCACATGAAAAAAATGGAGGAAATGTACATGAATGATCACCATATTACAATCAGAGAACTCGCTGATGATGTTGGCATATCAATTGGTTCATGCCATGAAATTTTGTTTATTGTTTTGGGTATAAAACGGGTGGCAGCAAAATTTGTTATAGAATTGTTGAATTTTGAACAAAGGCAGTGGAGAATGAAAATTGCTTAGAAAGAATTTGAAATGGAATTGAGAATGGAATTTAGTGTCACTAAATGAAGTCAACGACAATGCAGAATTATTGAAGTGTGCTATAATAGGTAAACAACCCACTACCGTAATGATTGTCATATCCAAAAACATGGGTTTATGGATATGACATTGAAACTAAGGCTCAGTCATCTCAGTGGAGCATTTTGGTTTGACAAGTGCAGTCGAACATGAAGGTTACGCTCACTGTGTTCTTCAATTTTAATGGTATAGTGCATCATGAATTCTTGCTATAAGGTCAAATGGTCAATAAAGAAAACTACCTGCAAATTCAATGTCATTTGTGTTAAGATATTTAAAAAAAGGCCGGATTTGTGGTAAAACAATTCATGGATTTTGCACCATGACAATGCACATGCGTATACTTCATTGGTTGTTCATGAATTTTGGCCAAAAACAGGACTGTAATGGTGTCCGAGCCTCTATATTCTCCAGACATAATACTATGTGACTTTCTTATTTCTAAAAATAAAGAGAACCTTAAAGGGCCGTCGTTTTACAGGTATAGATGATATTGAAAGTGCATTGTTGAAAGAGCGAAAGGCTATCCTAAGGATCGAGTTTGAGAAGTGATTCAAGGATTATAAGAAGCGCTGACACAAGTGCATAATATCTAACGGGGTCTATTTTGAACGTGATAACATTAATGCTGACTAATAAATAATTATTAATTCAAAAAATGAAGATTCTCATTATTTTTTAATATACTTTGTTATTCTATCTTTGACACTGAGAAGTAATTCAGCAATGTGCTTTATTTGGAAAAAATAACCTAAAAAATAGAGCAATGGGTGGCCACTAAAAAAAGAAAAATTTCAATCCTCAATGCATTGTTTTATACATTTTTTAACATATAACAATGGCAAATTTACAAAATTATATTAAATGTACAGTTTCATTTTTTTATCCATGGACCAGATTGCTTTCAATCTGTAATTGTGATTATCCAACTTAGTCACTGTGCAATGTTTTTACAAAAGTGTAATCAAGTGCTTTGTAACGACTTAAATTTCAAAATAAGTAGTGAACTCTAATACAAAACGAAAACGTAACTAATTCCAAAAAAAGTATATATTTTGTAAACTTTCCAACTTAAATTTAAAAATAGTTACTAGACGTTAATTAACAAAATTAATTAAATAAATAAAATTTGAGTGTGGATCATCAGGTTTGTGTTTAAAAAAATTAAATATGCAGTATACATATTAAAACAGACAAATACAAAGACTAGCGGGTCTATTACTGAATTATTTATCATAAACAATGGGTACTAAGTCGTTCAAATATTCTTTATTGTCCCTCTTTGCACCATGTTGTTTGTTTATGATGGATAGAGATGGATGTGATTGTACCATATTATACGTTTTTAGTTCTCACTAAATTATTCCATAATGTGTATTGTTCATAAAGCCACTCCATGTCTTCATTTTAGTCGGTCTCTGTGTCTTAAAAATAAAGGTACAATCCAATATAAATTGTATCAGATTGTGCATTTAGAGTCATGTGAGTCCAATTTATTAATGTCAAGTTTCAAATAAAAATGTGATTATTTATTGATCAAGCGTACAATTTATTTTTGTTTTTAATATTGTTTATTGTTAAAGTTCACAAGAATGGAGTTTTTGTATTTTGTCTTCTTCAAGTTTTGTTTGTTTTGTATTTTAACATACAAAATTTTAATTGGCATTGTTCAATTTATTATGCAGTAATAACTATAACTTTCGATTATCTTTTTTCTTCTTTTCTTTTAGTGTGCTTTACTGAGTCCTAAACCTGAAGTGGCAAAACATACTACAAGTTCTAAAAAAGGTAAGTCCATTTTTTTATTTGAATAAAGATACAGTGGTTTGTAATGCCATATTAATCTTGACACTAGATGTTTGAGAAAACACAATCATTATTAAGAACAGTATTTCTATAATGCATATACAATTGGAAATAATAAATTAAATGAAAGAGCGTTAATTCGTCATTATTATGTAATAGTTAACTTAAAAATATTAGACTTTATGTATATGATAGAGAAATTACTTTAATTTACATAGATATTTGTCAGTTAATGGTCTTACATTGTAACCTTTATTGTAACCTGAGTCTTAGGCACTGATATGGTGTTCTCAAGGGTCATATTTACTGTACAATAAGATCCCTGGTCTAGAGTTAGTTATATAACAATACCTGACTAGTTCAAATATAGAATATTATTGTGAATCTTGAGTTTGGATCCAGTTCATCTTCCTCATTTAAATAATAATTTTAAGTAAAAAAAACCATAGGAATTATAAAAAATCTCAATGAAAGGGACTTAAATTGCTCTGTATGTGTATATATTATTTTTACTGGATGTGAAAGCAGATTTGCCCAATTGTACCATTAGAGAAACCATATGCTCTTATAAAACTAGAAAAAAGTACATGTTAGAGCTGCCAAGGACCAGGCTTGAAAAAAACAAAGGTAGTTATATCTATATGAAAATAAAACCATTTAATTTTGTTTTATAGTTTTAAGTTTTAACCATCTGATTTACGTATTTTAAGTATTTATATTATTTTTACATTGTTCATCGGTTTACAATTGTTTTTGATTTTTTATTTACCAAGCAATACTTTCATTATTACTTAAATAATTTTGTCTTATGTTGTCAAGCTTAATTTCATAAACTTTTTGTTTTAAACATTTTCTTATAAATATTATTCAGAGGGTTTAGATTAGACAATTTAAGTGATCACTATTTCCACCCTACTTAATAAAGATGGTGAGATTCTACCCATCAGTGTTCTTGTCCGTACACTGTAAGAGATCATGCCCCTATGTTGTTGAAACCGTAGGCTATTAAAATTTGAGTGTAACATAGTTACATTGTAGTTTTGTGTAACAAATTATTAACACTAAAATAATTTAAACATTTCAAAATCGTTGTTTTTATATCATGGTATGGATTATTTTAATTGTCTGATTTCTTCTAGCACCGGGGCGTAATTTCCTTTCACCATTGGTAAGGACACCTTTCCAGAGTATCCAGAAGGATAAACCTGTTCGTAAACCTGCTTCTCCTTCCCCTTCTGTTAATCGGTTTGGTTTTAAGAAGCCCGTTAAGAGGCTAGACAGCTCTACGATCAAAAATAAGCTACCTAACACAAATTTGTGAGTATATTCATAGTAGTTTGTATAACTAAGTATTTAACCATATTCACAAGTGCATCCATTATGTAGTTATATTCCTGCAAAGATTGTGATATGTGAATTGAATATAATCTCAACAATAAAACCCATCACAGGTACTGGGAAGCAGCCTAAGCATATTCCCAAAACTCAAATATAAAAATGTTTTTATATTGGGAATATTATTTAATGTCAAATTAACTGTCCTTATTAATTGACTGTATTAGTTTCTAAGTTAAAGGCTGGAACTCAAATTATTATAGTTTTGTTAAAGGAAATATTTATCATTCATAGTTTCAATATTTTAAAGCAAAATTTAATAAAAACTAATAAGAAAAGAAAACTTGTAAAGATACCCAAAAGATATCTAATAAAAAGACAAAACTATTAATATTTTATTTGTTATACACTGATCATAAATAATGTAATAAATGTATGTTTACTTCCCTCATACAATCTATTTCTCCACATATTTTCTAACTGACTGAAGTGGATTGCACGAGTGCAGCAAACATGCTTTTATTCTGTTATTTATTATTATTTTGCAATAAATAAGATATTAACATTTCTCTTGGGTGTCTTCACAACTTTATATTTTTATGTTGGTTTTTTTTTAAATTTTGCTTTACAATTTTTAAAAGGCCGCCATTTTGAAATTATGAATGATAAATTTTTTCTTTCCATGGAAAATATCATCCTAATGACATAGGAACATGCAAAATTACAACTCAGTAACTTAAACCGTTTCTGAGATTAAAGAAAATTGTATATACAGATTCTAAATGAGGCAAAATAGACCACAGTGTTATGGGAACTTTTTTTGTTTGTTTTCACCTATTTAACCACATCCCAAAAATTGTTTCTTATTTTTTAACACCCTGTATAAATTTGTGTTATTTTTTAGAGATTGATTTATTGTTTCTGTCTGGAGTAATACAAATGTGGTCTTTTAAGGTTGCTAACACTTGTACATAAAACAAGAATTTTTTACATTGAGTGTTTGTAATAAAAATCCGTGCGATTGAGGTTCAAACTATCTAAGTTCCACTCTACTTGAATATTTGCTACGCTTCAGAATCAAGATGCCAATTAATGTGCAGTACAGAAGGGTCGTTGGTACTGAAACTGCCTTGTTACGATATTCCATAACTGCAACTGTTACAGAACCGTGACAGTGAAAAAGTAAGAGGACAATGCAACCATTGCAACTGAATGTTCTTTATGTTCATATAGTTACATAGTCAGAAACGTAGCAACGACCCATACTTTATGAACTTTATGAAACTCTTCAGATGAGGACAGACTTTTGAATTGTCTGTTCTCTTTCACTTTACAGTCCATTTTTGTAATCAAGTCATCGGTAATGCCTGAAGGTTGCCCACATCGTGAATGTTCGTGCTGCCATCTATAAAGGCCCTAACCCATTTCCGTACCATTCCATCACTCCACCACCATGTTTTCACCATAAACACCACTGATTTGGTGATGAATGTCTTTGAAGCCTTTAGTGCTGAGAAAACATATTAAAGCACGCACTTTGTAGTCAGCAAGATTCTCAACCGGTGGTGGCATTTTAAAATTACGCAAACAGGTGTAGATTCAATCAGACAATTCTGTAATGGTGTCTGTGCCTTCCTAACAGATGTAGTTACGTGGTGCACATATGCTAAATGTTGTCCGCAGCACTGAAAAGCGTAAATTAACACAATCGCTACCAAAATGCACAGTAGTTTTGTGTGGTGGGTGACACGTGCATTGTAAGACAATAAAACTCTTGGTAGCCAAAGTGTTGTGTTATAACACTGTATAGTATAACTATAGTATTATTATTATTATTATATAACACATTCACTACCAAAGGGCACAGTAGTTTTGTGTGATGATACATTATCAGACAATGAAACTCTTGGTAGGCAAAGTCTTAAAAACTGTACTTACTTTTGAAATGCATCTTGTATTTTTAATATACCAGATTTGATCTAGTTTTTAATATTGAGGGCAAACAAAACTAAATAAATTTGGTATTTTATATATTTTTATTGCACGTGTTTGTAAAAGTTTTTTTAGAATTTCAACCACTAAGTATTAACTGGGATGTCCTTTAACTTAGTTACGTTGCAAAATTAAAATAGCATTCCATTGTAACGGAACTGTTAGCTAGTACCATAGCTGTCACAAACTAGTTATGATGGTTGGAACGACTCACACACTTCTAATGTAAACAGCTTATTATGTAATTGACCTGAGTTAATTTGAAAAGCAGTTTGTAAATACTGAAATTCGCTTGAAAATAAAGTCATTATTTATTTTTTATTTATTTAATGTACAGCTAATCTGTAATGTGTAGATGGGATCAAATTTTGTTTCTTCAGTTCTTTCTATTTATCTTTGTGAACAAGATTGAACTGTTTTAGATTATCTATATACCTGGAAATTTAATTAAGTGTATTTCAATATTTTGTTATATTTTTCAGGGCGAAGATAAAGGATCAGGAAAGGCAGATCCTGCAAGGTGTCAGAATGAATAAAAGATTCTTTCTTCAAATGAAGATGAGGGAGGGCAAGCAATAACAGTGCCTATGGACAAAGAAGCCTTAGCAAGGCGATAAACAGCTGTTTTATAGTACATAACTGTTACACCATTACATTTTATTAAATAAGTCTAAATACCTATTAACATTTATGGAAATTCAAAATGCTAATTATAAAAATTATATTTAGTAGTAAATTTCCAATGCCCAGTAAATTTTCCCCATAGGTAAAAATAGTGATGAATGGCCACGCATATATTTAACTATTTTAACATGCTATATATAACAACAGTTAAAAATCTACATAATTAATTATATAAAGTACAATGCTATCATATTACACTTTCTTGATAGTTGCTATTCTGTGATACTGTAATATACAGAATATAAAAAACTTTGAGTCAAAATGATTATTCAGTTTCTTAACCCTCTTAGATTACAAATTCCTAAATTAAGTCAATAAGTACATAAAATGCTGAGGTCGGCTACACATTTTTTTAAATATGCTGTTGTCTTATAATGCTACTGACTATTGAAAGTGTCATTGTGTTGGTTTTCACATTTTTGATGTCCTTGGAGTGTATACAACTAATATGTCTGAGCAAAAGAAGCAAGTCATTCTATTCAGCTGGTCTATCGATGTTCAGCAGCTATAGTTCTATTGTATATAGTCTTGAATGTTAACTGTTTCGTAACTTACTATTATTTAGTTGATTTATTGTTAGTTGTAATAAATCATAGTACAGAAGTAAACTAAAAGTTGATGATATATTAAGTGTTGTAGATAAGTAAATCCAGAATATATTTCAAGCTAATTGTTTGTGCTTTTCTTTTTCTTTCTGTCTATAGTTTTAAGATTGGACAAAATTTTGATGTATATTTATGTGCCGTTTTATAATGAACTAAAAACTATAAAATTATCTCTATGAATAAATACTTTTTTATTTTTCTCCATAGACTACTGCATTTTAGGTAAAATTAGATAGCATTCTTGGGTATCCCAACAGGCTGTACCACTAAAATGGTTACTAATAACATTCTGTATGTGTACCTCAAGATTTTTATTATTTATGTAATTTTGAATGTAAAATAAAAGCACATTATTCTTGGGTGCCACAGCGATGAACGTAATTCGTGTAGTAGGTCCGGAACAGTGTGTACGCAGTGTGGAGAAGGTTGCTGTGGCGTATAGCTTCCCAAACACATATGCAGATCATTTGTGTGACTTTATGCCTGTTTGTAGGCCTAGTGTATATATTTTCGGGATAAAACAAAGTAAATATGAAGATTACATGTTAATCGGAGATCCTGAATGGTGTGTGAAGAAGACTGCCATGGCGTTTAGTTTCCCAAACATGTATGCCTCAAATTCTGTGACTTTTTATGCCTGTATTATATATATATATATATATATATATATATATATATATATATACACATACTAGCAGTTACCCGCGGCTTTGCACTCATTTTTTCGCATGAAAACTCGGACAATATATTCATGTATTCTTTATCTATGACATAATAAACACTCCTGAGATAATCAATAGTCAATCAAAGCTATTCCAATCTCCTGATCCATTTTAGATCTATGTTTAAAGAACAGTGTTTTGGGGGTCTTGAAGTCGTAAAGAGAAACAGTTTTATAAGATTCATATTCCCTCCAACATTCCATGATAATTTATTGAAGTGCTCCAACGATTTCAGTAACAATAAGAGTTAGCCTTTTATCCCAATGACGAAAGTGTATCGTCCAACTAAAAAGTTGCTGCGGTCAATATGAGTCTGTTCTGGTTGTTTAAATTCGCCCGCGGTCTAATCTATATGTTGGTTTCAGAGCGTATACATAGCATTTCCATGGCATTAGATGGATTAATTATTGACCATTGGCGCAATCAAAATTTAAAATTAGATAATAACTTCGTCTCTGCAATCTGCATTACACTACTGATCAAGCAGTTTACAGTAATTTAATAGTTATTAAAATTTCAATGTAAAACAAATGTTTTCTGCCTTTTTGATGAACTTCAGCTGAAAGTATCAGTTTCACTTTGTATTACGTGTCGTAGCGCAATCTGCCAGTTTATTGTTAATGTTAATGTTTATTGAAATTAAATAAGGCTATTGCCATTTATACAATTTAATGTAAATAAAAGTCGTTTGACAGGTATTTGGTCTTCCGATCATATTGTTAGTTTGCTTATTTAAACACATATGTGACAGATACGGCCAAATACAAAATAATTGAATCGGAAAAAGTAAGTGCTCTGTGGTGTAATGGTAGCACATTCACCCGGCAAGTGAGAGATCCGGGTTCGAGTCCCGGCGGAGCAAGTACTTTTTGTGTGATTCAATGTTTATTGAAATTAAATAAGTCTATTGCCATTTATACAATTTAATGTAAATAAAAGTCGTTTGACAGATATTTGGTCTTCCGATCATATGTTAGTTTGCTTATTTAAACACATATGTGACAGATACGGCCAAATACAAAATAATTGATTTGGAAAAAAGTGAGCGCTCTGTGGTGTAATGGTAGCACATTCACCCGGCAAGTGAGAGATCCGGGTTCGAGTCCCGGCGGAAGCAAGTACTTTTTGTGATTCAAATGTTTATTGAAATTATATATATATAAACACATACTAGCAGTTACCCGCGGCTTTGCACTCATTTTTTCGCATGAAAACTCGGACATTATATTCATGTATTCTTTATCTATGACATAATAAACACTCCTGAGATAATCGATAGTCAATCAAAGCTATTCCAATCTCCTGATCCATTTTAGATTTAAGTTTAAAGAACAATGTTTTGGGGGTCTTGAAGTCGTAAAGAGAAACAGTTTTTATAAGATTCGTATTCCCTCCAACATTCCATGATAATTTATTGAAGTGCTCCAACGATTTCAGCAACAATAAGAGTTAGCCTTTTATCCCAATGACGAAAGTGTATCGTCCAACTAAAAAGTTGCTGCAGTCAATCTGTTCTGGTTGTTTAAATTCGCGCCCGCGGTCTAATTTATATGTTGGTTTCAGAGCGTATACATAGCATTTCCATGGCATTAGATGGATTAATAATTATTGATCATTGGCGCAATCAAAATTTTAAAATTAGATAATAACTTCGTCTCTGCAATCTGCATTACACTACTGATCAAGCAGTTTACAGTAATTTAATAGTTATTAAAATTTCAATGTAAACAAATGTTTCTGCCTTTTTGATGAACTTCAGCTGAAAGTATCAGTTCACTTTGTATTACGTGTCGTAGCGCAATCTGCCAGATCCAATATAAAAACACTCTAACATCAACAACAATTTATAAATAAAAAATTAATTAAATAAACTATTTAAATCGGACCAAATCATGAATCTAAAACCATTCTCGAATTCCATTGAAAACGCACAACATTTCATCAAAATCGGTCCAGTCGGTTAGGAGAAGTTCAGTTACATACACACGAACACAAGAAATATATATATATATATATATATATATATATATTATACAGTGTATATAACCTTTAGAAAAATCAAAATAAGTATGAAGATTACATATTGAAGATATGAAAGAAGAAAAATGTGAGTACATAATACGTTGTTCTTTAACTTTCATTTAGTGTGGTGTAGTCTGCCGGTAGGGCTATTACAGAGATTTTTTTTTATCATATACATAATTTTAAAAACTGTTATGTAACAATTGTATTTCAAGAAAAAATTGTACAATTATTCATTTCCACATTTATAATATTGTAACAAATGGAAAAGTGTTCCCACTAAATAATTTGTTGTATTTGATTTGTTCAAAAAACATCAAAAGTACAAAAAAGAATACTAACTCACATTTTTAAATTTTTATATGCTGCAAATGCATATACTATTTTCTTTTGTTTTATTGGTTTTATGTTATTGTTTGTTGTACATTTCAGTACAAACATTTTGATACCATTTTCATGAAAATGCCGTAAAAAATATAATTTTTAACTGGGAGCCCTGCAAACCGCTAATTATTGCCTGGTATTTCTCCCACACAACTTACAACATAAATGTCAGGTGAATTTCTTTGTCACTCAATTTTTCCTCTGCAGCATTCAAAGGGTTAATATACAGTAGTTAATATTGAACATTTATCTGTTGTCAATCTACAAAACCCTTTACTTTAAAAGTGTTATTTGCTGAAATTTGTAATTCAGTAGAATAAAATTCTAGGTATGTGAAATTTGAATTATAAAGTTAATATTGTTTCTTGTTTTTTTTTTAAGATTAGCGAGAAGTTTTCAATACCTTAAATATAGAGAAATTCTAAAATAGGTTACCAGACATTTGGAAATGGGTAAAAATTTACAAAGTTCCTATAAATGAAAATAAAAATCACACATTTAACTGTATAGCTTTAACAATTACATAAAAAAATACCAGAAACACGCAAACAGATAGGCAGAAAACTCAATGTTTTTTTACAACTTTTTAATACCTTCATCTATTCTCCGAACAATTTTAGAATCACCCTGTATAACATGTAAATAAGATCCCTTGCAAGACTCCATTTCAAACGTTATTTTAAGGCTAACATTTTAGTACTTAATGTTTCCTGTGCTACAGTATATATATTTCCAAAATATGATTTGCTGTTTTAGCAAATAACATTGAAACTATTTCACATGAGCAGTGTTATTAAAAATTTGTTATTTTGTGGAGTAAATTTTTAAAGGGATGAATTATATAAAAATATTGAGTGAATTCATCAATTTTTCCTCTTTCATGTTAATTGATTTGAGTTTAATGGTCATTCGTTACTAGTAATAAAAAGTAAAGCAAGTTAATTCTTTTTATTTATGTTGTCCAACAAAAAAAGGCTTTATTTTGTATGTACCCCACTTCATCCTGAAGTAGAAACAGTAATTTCTCTACCATTAATTAGAAAGCAGACATGATTGTAGGACGAGTTGAATTTGACCAAAATGACAATCAAGGAGAGGTTTTTATTTGTTTTCTGTGATGTTCTACCATAATAACATTGGATGAGGATGACAGAATAGTGGTTGATTTTGAATTGAACATCGTTGTTTTTAATATCATTTCATGGATAACCATCCATTTGTGGTATTGTCTAAGAAAAAAACGAGAAGCTACTCTCCAAGTGCTACTATCACATTGGGATATGTTCGTTTTTGTCAAATTATGTCCAAACGGCTTTTTCAATCAAATACTTAGAAAATATCAATATATTCCCTCACAAAACTGGAATCATTATCTTGAACGTTCTGAAAAGTTGTAATAACTGGTTCAGTCAGCTGTATAATATTAATTACATGGATGAATTGTAGTAAGAAATTGTTTCAAAAACATAAATGTAGGCTTTATTAAATTTTAAAATTGGATCAATTGAAACCATACGAAACTTGAATATTAAATCTGAGTTTATTGATATGATTTCCGCATAAATACTGCAAGACTTGATTCCCCAGATTAAATATTTATAAGAACATATTTTTTCTTGTTCGCTCCTTACAGCACATTAGCTTAAAATTTATTTTCAGCATATTAAGAGCTGGCTCTAGTAAAATGGCTTTGAGTTCTCCATAAAAACAATGTTGAACCTAGTGCAGTTTTACAGTATTTATTTTTTTTTTGTTATAGTGTTAAAGGAGATGCCTCATTTTAACACATTCACTGCTAACAAAAATATTGAAACTCATCTGGGATGCTGAAATATTTTGGTTTGTGTATAAAAAAAGGTCTCCAAACCAGAGAAAGATATGGCCAAAGTTCTGCAATCAGAGACAGCAGCACTCACAGTAAGTTCAGTGTGTCTCCTATCGGAGATGTTAGCCGTGAATGTGTGTATACTTTTTATTATTTAACGATGAAGCACAACAAAGTTGGGGATTGTTTCTGAATACTATGTAAAAATATCTTTAAGAAATGTTTGGATGCATATTAATTATATCTTTAAAAGGAGACATCAATAATTCTACAATTAAAAATAAGGATGTAAAACTGCACAAGGGTTTACATTGTTCTCATTGGGAAATTAGTCATTTTACTACAGCCGGCTCTTAACTAAGTTTGTGAAACATTCCTTAAATTGGCTCCAAGCTTGGGTTTGTGACTTTAAACCAAGTTCTGAATGAACTTGTGTAAATGAACCTAAAATGACTTGAAGATGAAATTGATTGATACCAGCTGTTACTTAGGTGAGATAATGTTCTTTGTGAGAGCTCCGTGGTTTTTCATTTGTTCCTCGGAATGGAAGCACTGAGAAGAAGCATTCAGAGGACATTCCGGCACTGTATTTAGTGTGCTGATCCCCAGTCTCCATACAATTACAGGGAGTGTTTTAATTAATTGTTAGGAACAGTCCAGCTACACTCGGAGGATTTCAATGTTTCAACCAGTGTAAGGCTATCATTTATGCTAACCGAACTAATAAAATTTAGTTGTCCTTAAGGATTTTTCAATTCAGAATTTAACGCTTTTGGTACTATTTGGATCTATGAAGTGGACGTTGAGAAATACTAACGTCCTGTTATACGGATGTGCCTGTAACTGTTGAAAATCCTGATATTTTTCACTTTTCAATTAAATTAATTGTATTTATAATAAATATAATAGTATATTCTTTAATTATAATGTATAACCAATAAATATTTGTTGAGTACAATTTTATCTCAAGTGTTTGGTGATATTAAACATGCTGAATCAATGTTTTTTACGAATGTTATTGCTACTAAAGGAAATTTTTATTTTTGTAAGCATTTGGTAGTGAGCCTACAATTTGTCTAAGAAAGAAGTCGATTGTCAGCCACAATAATTATAATGTAGGTAGATCTATTGGGTTGAACATATGAAATAATATGTTTTTTTAAGATCATATTTTTCTTGGCTTGATACATTAAACCAACAGTCAGACATGTGAATCAATGTTAAATCAGCATCAGCTAACAATATACAGACACTGAAAGTAGAGACTCAGTCTTTTATCTATGTGTCTGATGGTCAGTTAAGTGTGCCAAGCTAAGGAAAATATTATGTAAGAAACAATATCGTTTGATTTTTTTCTTTTTTGAAACGCTCCCATTTCAACCATCAAAATTAGCATGGCTGATTATCGATTTCTTTTCAAAAATGCCTTTATTGATCGAAGAAACCCAGTGTTGTGTGCTTACACAACGCAAATTAGCACTCGGCTCCTAGACTCAAACTGCAAATTAATCTTTAAACAAAATATGATTCTCTAATCGGATTTAAAGCAGCAGAAATTGATCAATGCCTAGCTGACATGGTTCGGTATTGGGATGTAGAAATGAAAAATATTTGCATAAGTTCCAAACTCATCAAAACAAAATTGAAAAAAAATTCGAGATTATACTGTTGAACATCTAGGAATATAAAAAGATTTAATTCTTTTGTTGAGTTCCACGAAACTTACTATTTGCAGTTCAGTTGAATGTGAGCATGGTTTCAGTCTTTTGAACCAGACAATTAAGGAATCTAAATCCAGGCTCATGGCATCGCATATTGACAAAATATAAGGGAAAGGATTGTGGAGAGTCCTTCACTTAGGGTATGCTGATTAGCTAAGACATCACCAGATCGCTAAACCCCAACATTATCCTTGCACAATAACCTGAAAACCCATATGGAGCATTAATTCAACCAGACATTGTATTTGCTAAACTTGAACTCTTCATTATAGTGTGTCTATAACTAGGTTTCCTGTCTTCTTAAGGATGATTCAGATGACTGCTTTTCTGCTCACACCGTCCCAGCAATCTTTGGACTCAGGTGTCAGCTGACCTGTGATGTCCCAGAAGCTAGCTCTCTCTTCTCACAGCGCACAAGTAAAACATGTGATCGGCAGAGAAAAAAATTCTTATCGTGGGCAAATAGTGGTGACACTAATTATGTACAGTTAATAATGAAAATATCCACGCCCCGTAAACAAATGGTCAAGCAGAAGTTTAGGCTATTGTTAAATTTTATTAGAAGATACGTAAAAAAATTAATTTATTAATCTATTTTTTTAAATACACTATTAATCTTTTTCACGGCTTAGCAGTCTTGCACTCGGACTGGTTATATAATATGTAGTAAAATGCTTGATAAATGTTCATCTAAAAAGTACTGTACTGGGAGAGTGCTTTCTATAGAAACTTTAAATTCGTTTATTCCCCTCTCAAAAAGAGTGACACTGTGATGCAAGTGCTGTTCAAAGCTTGGCGCCTGACAATAAATTAGAGATAATTTAAACCTCAACCAAACACTCGAGGACAATATGTTGAATTCACTATACAATATGAATTCTATACATTTTGGTGCGTTTCTCAACTATAATTAACGAAGAAATAAAAGATTCTCGTGAAAACCCTATTTTATCTTTCTTCTGCAACTCTATTGCCACTTATAAATAAAACTTAAAATCGCTACATTACTCCATGCAAAAAAAGTTTGGTGTTATTATGGCCAATTTTAGCAGGAAAACGAAATAACTATGTTTGCTCTGCAGTCTGTACATCCACTAGCTACTCTCGTCCTTCACAGTCCAGTCCAATGTTACCTCCTATGAAAAAAATATTAGATTACATAAACGCTCATCTAATATACAAAACTAAAGAATTCAAATTACAAGTATTTAAAACTTAACATTATTGTACCGCATTAAGGTCTCACAAATATATCACATAACATTTTGACGATAACTTGGTTATAATACGTTTAGCTTTGTGATACATTACATGTTATTAACAAAGCAGCTGGTAAAATATTTATTGAATTATGACAAACAAACAAACAAACAAATCTTTTATTGCTCGTCACAATTACACATTGTATGGCAAACGTCAGAATTAATTATAAATTTAAAACTCGCATACCACATTACCACCCACGTCCAAACTTACATAATGTTCATGCATTCCAGTCTCATTCATCCATCGCCAATCTCAACCCACTTTCAGCGCTGGAGTCAGTCATCGAATTGGGCGGTCTCCCAGTTAAACGCCAGAAACTCGTCAACGCTGTAGAATGCATTTGACACCAGGAAGCGCTTAAGAGACGAGCTTTTGACGCCTTGGGCGTTTGGGCGTTTGTAATAAAATTTGGCAAACTGTTGATGAAATGAACACCTGCCTGCGAAGGTAAGTGCTCATAAACCACCGTTCTATGTCTTCCCGTACGGTAGTTTATCTCTTGCCTCTAGTCTCATACCCGTGTATGTCACGTCCCCTGGTTAGGGCACATTTAGACAAACAGAACCAAGATGTTTCTAAAATGTAGAGACTGGGCAAAGTCAACAGTTGCAAAGTTTTGAATGCTGTCCTGCACGACTCTCTGAAATTCAACTTTGCGATGATACGAATAGCTTTTTTTTTGCAATTTGAACACCCTCAGGAAATTATTGCCTGTACAGGCCCCCCACAACACCACTCCATAGGAAAGGTGAGAGTGAATTAGCCCATAAATATGCCGCAATCAATACCTGACTGGGGCAGTACCGGGCCAAGGGACCTCAAAACATATATTCCTGAGGACAGTTTGGCGCACACATGGTCAATGTGATTATTCCATGTCAACCCTTCGGTCGAGGAGTATTCCAAGGAATTTTGAGGAGTAGACTTCTTCCAATAAGGAATCTGCCAACATGACGGCTGACCCACATTGGGAGTCCGTTGGACAGCAGTGTGAAATTCAACACGTTGGATTTCGAAGAATTCGTTTGAAGGTTGAGGTTATTGAAATATTGCACACAATTGTTGATATCTACAAAGGATTGTAGCTCCAAACCTTCTTGTGTGTTATCTCTGAAACAGAGAGTCGTGTCATCAGCATACTGCACAATTTTACCATGCAGCAGCGATGAAATGTACGTCGTTGACGTATATCAGGAAAAGGATTGGACTGAGTATAGAGCCCTGAGGGACTCCATAACTCAGTTGAATTGGTTTAGAAAATTGGTTTGAGATCTGAACCACTTGACTTCTCTGACTTAAAAATGATTTAAGCCATAAGAGCGGCAACACCTCGGATGCCATGAGAATGTAATGTGTCAAGCAGTATTTCATGGTCAACGCAGTCGAATGCCTTAGAAAGGTCCAGGAACACACTTAATGTGTGATCCTGACGTTCTAGACCCTCTACAACCATATCAACCAGACTCACCACTGCGTCTATCGTCGATTTATTTTTCCTGAATCCAAATTGGTGTTCAGAAAGCTGGTTGTTTTTTGTTTAAGAAATAAAGCATTCTCGTTAGAAAGAGTTTTTCAAATATTTTGCTCAGTACAGGCAAAATTGAGACTGGCCGATAGTTATTTAATGAACAGGGGTTTTCTTTCTTGAAAATTGGGATGCACTTTTTGCAATTTTTAGGAGAGAGGGAAAAACTCCTGAGTTAAAAAGACAAATTGACCAATTGAGTCAGTGGTTTCACGATATGCTTAGAGCATTGTTTTATTAACCACATGGATCTCGATTCTAGATCATTCGATTTTTTAGCTGGGAATTGTTGAATGATTTTATCGAGCTCTTCCTCAACTACAGGAGTCAGAGCCATTTGAGGCTGTTGGACTCTGTCTACGCGTGGGATTCCCCTGTGGCAGCGATGGACGAGGGCCCCGTCCACAAGCAACAGACGCAAAAAATCCGTTTAAACTCGTCGGCAACCCTAGAGGCATCGCTCACAAGGGTGTGTCCCCAATTTTGACTGTGATTTGCTTGGATTCTTGATGTTTATTGTTAATGATGCCCCATACAGTTTTAGAAACGTTTTTTGAAGAAGTAATTGATTTTGAGACATCATCATACGATTTTACAGCTTGGATCACCTTCCTGTAAATTTTTTTTATAATTTCGAAAAAGATTTTGAACTGTTCATTGGCTGTTTTTTTCTCGACACCAGAATGCCTTTAGTGACCCAAGTATTATTTACCTTCTTTGGACGAGGTTTGATCGTTTTTGTAGGGCAGCAGGTGTTGAGATGGAAGTTCAAACATTCATTGAAAATTTGAAACTGCTGCTCTACTGGGTGTGAAGAATTTAGAAAATTCCACTTTTCTTTTGAAAGGGGAAGCGTTGGAGGAGAGCAATATTTTTCTGGCCTCGTGTCTCTTATTGTTTTGGTAATTAATTCTTGGTTCTCATCTCGATTTGTTTTCCACTAATGATAGCCTCTTGGCCATAGTGGTCTGAGATAGCTGTGTTGACCACCGATACTGTGACATTTTCAATGTTTGTGATGATGTTATCAATAGCCGACTGTGTTGTAGCCGTCACTCTCGTTGGAGTTTTGACCAGCAGTTCAAGGCCGAATGACCTCAGCAGATCGACTAGTCGCTTGGTGGATGGATGTTTGCTGTCCATCGCATCCACGTTGAGATCGCCCATCAAGACGTAATTGCATTGATGGTTAGTCAGGTCAGTGAGTAACACTTCGAATTTTGAAAAAAACTGATCTTCATTTCCACTGGGAGACCTGTAAATCCCTATCACAATTAATGTTGACCTGTTAGTTTGTACTTTGATCCCAACTGCTTCGAAATCTTTCGCGGTCGTTTCTTTGATCGTAAATTTTGTAAAAACTAAATTTTGTCTCAGAAAAAATTGCTACACCACCTCCTTTGGAGGTCTGGGCGACAGTTACGCTTCTGCCAAGTTGTAATTTGGAATTTTGCATAGTTCAAGGTTTTTTCGTTGTTAAAACCGTTCTCGGTTACAACGAGTATATCTGATTTCAGCTCCTCACACATCAGCTGAATTTCATCCAATTTGTTGGTTGCGTACTGGGCGTTTTGGTGGAGTAAGTCTTAGGGAACCTTGAACATGTAATTTTTGATTTGTCTGATTGATTTTTGCCGATTTTGGTCGGTCAATTTTAGTCCTTTGCTGTAAAGTGGGTCCCCTAAAAAAACTGAACTTTCTTTTAGGTTTGTAGAGCCTTCTTTGATCTGCAGAATGTCTGGACTGGGGAGCGTCTCACGGCGTCCGCGTAGGAGACATCCTGGATGCTAGCTGGCCGTTGAGGGGTGGTCGCCGACTCTTCTCGGGCAGCAGCGGGCGTTGGCATGCTGGAAGTGGAAGCAGGCGCTGCGCGAGGATTCTTCCAAAGTCGCGGCTGCGCCTTCATTTTTTGGATTCTTGAGTGGCTGGACTCATCGCCGCCACGATCATCCCAGCCAGTAACCGCTTGCCCCGCCAGGAGAGATGTTGGCCGTGTCTCGTGAAATACCTACGCTGATGTCATCGAAGTTTAACACTCTAATATTGTGTCTAACAGCCGTTCCTCAATGTAGGCATTCACGAGAACGGTCTGATAGTGGACAGGGTGGGTCGGGTCCAGATCGTGGCGATGCGGCAGTGTGGTGAGGATGATCTCGGTGCTGGAAGATCAGCAGCGATGTACCCCTCCCAGATGGCGGTAAATATTTCGCTGCCCGCCAAACCGCCCAGGTCGTTAGTACCGGCGATCAGCACCTTGCAGCAGGGCCGGGGCTCAGATGCCGTTCGAGCTGGTCTCACAATATCCAGAAACCGGCCGCCGGGTACCACAGGACGTCGCTCACCGCGGTTGCAGGGCCGAGCTGTTTCCTCACGAGTCCACGAGGTGGCGAGCGTGGCTGGATGGACTTAAACTGTACGTTGCGTGTAGGGATTTTTGGAGCTTGCCATGATTTTTTTGACGTTTTTGAAAGCTAGTTGGATAATTTTGATTTTTTTCCATTTTAGAAAAAGATTCACTTTTTTGTTGAGTTCATTTTTGTTTGGGGGGCAAATAAATTTATTTTGAACCGGTGCCGGGTATTTGGGCTTCCTCTTCTTCACTTCTGTCCACCTGTAGTTCTCTTTGAGATCAAGCGCACTCGCAAGTTTTTCAGCTGCTGCTTGAGACTCTGGTTCTCCGCCTCCAAGACCTCTACTGTTGTCCTCAATCGGTCGAGAAGGTCAGTCCGCTCACACGTGGCAGCGGTTGGCTGTTCCGGCAGGTCGCACTGCACTCCGAACTCCACAGAAACGGGTGGGCTGAGGAGCAGCTCGCACTGCACTCCGCGGTCCGAAGTCAAGGGAGCATGAGTCCGTCTGGTCGTCGCGGGACGAGGTGTCGACAGGGAAAATCTGGTCCGTGAACTGCAGTAGGCGGGTATCGGATTCAATAGTATGATCTAGGAGACCCTGGAACTCTTTGTTAAGGCGTTCTATCTCCTTGTTTAGTCTTGCGATCTCTGCTGCTGCATCCTCAGGTGTTGTTTCAGGGGTCGGTTCGGGTTCCGTAGAGACAGACGCAGGTGGAAAGGCGGTGAGTGAGGTGGCGGGGTCCGGGCCCGGGCGTGGAGCAGGCGGGCGCGGGCGTCGTCGGTGTGTCGGGGGACGCGTGGACGCAATACGGGGGCTTAAGTAAAGGCGAAGAGAGGGTTCGCATAGTGACTGGATGATTCCCACTGTGCTTTTCGTTACAAACCGTCACTCTCGTTATGTTCTCATCATCTGTTATTATGAAATTATCCTTCACATATCACAGCTACGGTGGGAAGGGTTGATTATTTGCAAATGTTGAGTTTAGCTCTATTTCACCTCCCGATTAGTGCGGCGTCTGAAGTCTGATGCTGCAACAGACTATTGGAATCTGGAGTCAACGTTCACCTAAAAAGATAGAAAAGTCGGCAATGAAGAAGCTCGAAACGGATTCTTTTCATCGTTTTGACATCAGAGACACCCAGACTACAGAATCAAGTGCAATCTAAATTTGATTAGTTATTCTCATGGTCTCATCAGGTGCACTGCCATGTTTTAGGCACGATTCCAATCCACGGTGGAGCAACTGAGTTTTTTACACATAACGCAAGTATAATAGTGGGAAGGGTTAATTAATTGCGACTGTTGAGTTCAGCTAAATTTCTACTTCCGCTTAGTACAACGTTTGAAATCTGGTGCTGTATCAGACAACTTTAAATCTGGAGTCAACGCCAAAGAGATCCGAAAAGAAATTGGCAAGGAAGAAACAGCAAAAGAAATCTTTTCATTGTTTTCACATTAGAGACAACTCGACTACAAAATCAAGTGCAATAAAGGTGAATATGTATCGAGCACCTGATAAGATAATGAGCTGCGTCTTACCAATGTTTCTTGTATGGCTCAAAAACCTCATTCTTGGTGGAAATGTTCTTCTTTTGAATTAAAGCCCGTAGATCAGAGTAGAATAATTCGGCTTCTAATAAACCTATACATCAAATATTTCTTCAACTCACGTGTCTCATAAACCACTCACTTATGCATTTTCTCCTGAATTACTCTTTAAATGTACACTTACAATTTAATTGAGTGGAGTACAGACAGATGCCTCGGCAAAATTGGCATCTCTGAGACTTTTATCAGTGTGAAACCTTTGCAGAGAAGAAAATTGCATTTCCAACCAGTTAGAGCTGCCATGGCATCTAAATCCTGTTAATCAACAGCTGGAGGATATTGTATCGTTCAACTAGCTATTCAGGCTATTCAGGGTCATGATTACTGTAGGACTGAGTTACTTGTATGAGATATACTTTTTGCTGATGTGGTCTCAGTGCATGATATTTTCAAAGAACATTTAGTATTCAGGTGTATCTAGAAAGACTGTCACAAGCAGTGTTGTCTTTTACTCAAGAACACTTTCATACTCTGAACGACAGCATTCTCTTCTTGAAAAGAAACGCAGGAAATTGGGGTTTCAACAAATAGCAGCACTCTCTTAATAGTCGGCCTTTTAAGATTTTAACTAATAATAAAAATCATTTGCTTGTATATTTATCCAAAAAGGCTCGGAAAAAAAGAATGAAAAGAATTAACGTAGGTGTTTAGAACTGCGTTGCTTTAAATATAACATCGTCTATACAGTCTACGAACAGAAAACGGAGTTTCTAATACCTTATTAAACTTGTGTGGTTCCATTCAAGTCATGCCTAATCTTCAGGAAATAAACTTACCCTATTCTTTAGAAGAATAGAAGAAGTGCGCCAAGTTAAATCTGGTGTAAAGTTTGTGGAGAGCTGAAACCAGAGTTTTGCAGCTATAAAATTAATCTGATAAAGGCAACATAATTATTTGAATGATTAAACATCGTTTTTTTAAAGAACCTCTATCCAGTTTTAGCTAAAACAAATTCACCCTCACAATCGTTGATTATTTACGCCATCCGTTTTCATTTTCATGATTAAATACATCATCAACAATCATCAAAATGCTAAGTGAACTGTTCAGTCGGTTTGGAACGCCTTCTTTCATCAATTCAGAATGTGAATCACCGCTGATGTTACAAGGACAAGGACTGAAATAATTTTTTTTTTACATATGGAATAGCTTTAAGTCACTCTTCAGCGTACAACTCCAGTTGCAATGGCTATTTTATTAAAATACATAGTATGGTGGTATGTAAGGTATCTATGTTGGGAAGATTTGATTCCATGCGAATGTTGAGTTAAACTCTAATTTACCTTCCTTAAGAGGAAGGTAAGGAATCCTTAAGGTAAGGAACCTTAAGGTGTAGCGTCTGAAATCTGACGCTTTTACAGAATTTACTCTTGAAATCTGGGTTCATATTCATGTACGACTTTTTTGGAACCTTTTCAGATGAATATGACTCCAGAGTTTAAAAGCTAGTCTTTGACAGCGTCAGATTCCAGACACTGCACTAAGAGGAAGGTGAACTGGATTTAAACTCAACATTCACAATATCAAAGACTTGCGCCACTAATTAGTAATCCCAATAGTAGCGTTCCTATGCCACCACGCTACGTGCAGGAGTACGTCAGAAAACGAAGCTATGAAGAACAATGTAATATTTAGCACATTTTTAGTCATATTTTAATTGGCCTTTATTTATTATCATCGTTCCTTGATTTGTTGTTTAGTTACTACTCGATAGTAAAGCTAAATGTTTATAGTTTACTTCCTTTTCGATTCACATTTTTAATTTGAAAAGAATGAAGAAAATGGAATTCAACTGCTTGTAAAAACTTTTACGAAATGTTAGTTTAAAGGGTGAATTCGACAGGGTTTAAGATGTTCACATTACAGTTTAATACTTGTTAATAAATAATTTTGCAAGATCGATTTTGGTGGTTACAGGTTATTACATTTTATTGAAATTGACTTCAATATATAGTTAGTATAGTACTAAATATTTTGAAGATAATAATCATTATCCTGACACAGTCCCCGAAAAAAAATCTAGATAGGTAGTTTTCTGTGCTCTTGTCAACCAGTTCTGCATAAAAGCTCCTTCAGGTGTCTGAGCCAGCTGCAGATTCGAAAGTGAAGTCAGGAAGATGTAGGCTTGTTACGTCTGAGTTAAGTTTTCAGTACACATTACATATCTGATTCGGCAGTATAATGATGTACAATTCAAATTATTAAAAAAATCGCTAAAACCATGTTAGTTGACATGAACTTACAAGTGCAGGTAAATGACGTTTTTAACAGTATTTTAAACTTTTAAATGCCAAAAAACCTAGTTCCATCCGAACTATGCTTTTAACAGAATTGTTTAGTTGTACATTGAGGGATTTTTATAAAAATACTAATTTGAATATCACATGAACCTATAATTATTACATTTAAACATATTGCTCAATAATTTATATGTGACGGTGATTACACATAATGTACCTTTTCAGGTATTTTTACTTTGTGTTGTTGGTCATTGTTCGTATTGGGCGTTTTGTTTTGTAACATCGCGTTGAGATTCGAGTGGTGTGCGTTCATGACTTAAACATTTTTTAGTTGACAATTATGGCGGAACCAAAAATGTCCAGTGAGGAAAGTGGTTTGTTATCAAATATTGTTCAGGAAATAATAACCAGCCCCTTAAATATCGCATTAGTTCTAGTGATATCGTTTCTTGTTTATAAAATATTTAAATCACAACAGGGTGATAATGAAAATGTAATTCACTTTGAAAAACCTCTTCCTAAAATGAAGAAAAGGGACTTCACTATTGAGGAACTGAAGCCGTATGATGGAACTGGAGAGGATGGAAGAGTGCTTGTTGCGGTAAATGGAAAAGTATTTGACTGTACTAAAGGAAAACGATTTTATGGCCCAGGTAAGTTTTGCATTTTTACTGGAACAAAATTTCTTTGGTTTTTTTAAATATTGCATTTGGATGGGAAGTGACAAGCAGTTCAAAGGTTGCCTTGTAATCATGGACTGCAATTTATCAGTTACTTAAGTTCAATGACAAAGCGATTTTAATGGGTTGTATGTCAACCCTATATTTGGTGCCATGCTGCAAGTTCATAATGATCACTCTACAAGCTTTTTTGAAATTTAAGTCAAGACCTCAAATTCATCTTTGTTTTTATAGCCTATATTTCCTGGTCAGAAAATCTAGCAACTGTAATATTGTATGGTAGACCTACTTGTGAAATTAATAACTAGATTGTAAAAACCTTTAATTCAAGATTAGAACTCCCAAGTAAGACAAGAGAACCGATTTTTATATCCCTTAGTAAATTACAAAGTGTAATCATCAGTACTTCATATATCAACAGAACTATCATTTGATATCAATATAGCCTACATAAAATGTTAAATGTCACATGTTTGAAAACAATTAAATAATTGTTCAAATAAATTTGAACTGGTTTATTATGTCAATGGGTGAAATTATGCAATATCATTCGGTTTTAGGCTATCGATAAAATTCTGGGTCTGCTTTCTCCTACTTTTGCTTGGTACCTTAATCCAAGAACTGGCAACTAAATTACCTCTATTGGCAGACCATTTCTCCATGCTTTGCAAGGATATTTTATTAAAAAATTAAGAAATACTAAAAGTTATTTGATTATGAATGCATTATGATACATAATTTTTTTCATTAATGAAAATCTACATTTGTTTTTTGGTTGTTTTTATCTAACAATTCGATAAAAACCCTTTCCCTTTTATGTAACATATCATTGTCAAATTGAAGAAGAAGAAGAATAACTTGCCTAGCTTGATATTAATGAGTAGTGAATAGTATGTGAAATAGAGGAAAGAATTCTCCACATGGGTAACCAGAAGCCAAACCCACATGTTGAAACCACTTAAACAAATCTCGTCACTTATGAGAAATATCTGACATTTTTTCCTTATATTCATCGCCATTTTCAGAGTTTTAAAATATTCGTTACTTCTTGCTGTTTATTTTTTACATTAAAATTACTAGGCCTAATTAATAAGTTGAAATCATATGCTAAGTTAAATAAATTGTAATATTGAACTAATCCTTTGGATGAAAACATCGAACCATTAGATAAAAACAACTGAATAACGAGTGTAGGTCACTGATTAAAGTCTACCCTTTTTTACTATGCTTACTTTCATCAGTAAAATTCATTTTGTTTTTAACTTTTTTGAAAATTTCAAAGTTTTTTATATATTTCTTGTTTTATGCGGGTGGGACCATAAGTAGAGAAATGGAATAGGATAGAGTATAATAAGCAGATCCGTTTTTTATATCTATTAGTATAATCATCATTACTTAATATTCGTATAATGAATATGAGTCTATCAATCATATCAACATATCTATAGTTATTATAACAATTATATTTGAAATTAGGGTACTTTGGGATTATACCGACCACACCCAGACATGAATCGTTATTTCACATTTCGTTTCTACTGATTACTAGATTAGCGTAGAACAATATTTCGTCAATATAAAACAGGAATTGTCTTATCGCAAACACCTCCCCATCCTCAGACAGAGGTCAAAGTCGAGCGTCTAGTAGATAACGTGATTGCAGAGTCTCGCCGCCCATTCAGCTGGTGCATCGCTTTGTTGTACTTCCGTGTTTTACCTCTACATTTCTCCAAACACAAAAATTCAACAAAAACAAACATTTACCAAACTAAACTTTTTATTAAAAAACACTCAAAACTTGTTTTTATTCTTGATCACATTCCGCCACCCAAAATGCGAGTGCCTCCGGCCATCAGCGCGGGCTTCGGCAGCACCTTCGGTGCTGCCCCGCACTGATGTCGACGAAAGAAAAACATCCCTCGAGATAGTACCTATCAGTAAAATATCAAATTCTAGAGGGGCTAATCAGAAATATAAATTGAATTGTAATGGAAAGGCAATGATGTACCGTGCAAATCACGTGATGCCGCGCGCGGCCTGCCGTAATCAGGATTCTCGAGAAAGATAAGATAACAGCGACAACAATACCGATCACAATACCTGGAAATGCTTGTAAGTTTGTAATTTTGTAATTGAAGAGTTGTTTTTTCGTTCTATCATGTTTGTTTCTATAAATTTCTATTTTTGTGTTCTTCATACTGGTGTGGTCGGTATAATCCCAAAGTACCGAAATTAGAATAATTACTAATATAATACACGTAGTGACAATTTCATAAATATTAAAGGAGCTATAATGATCAAACAAGCAACTGGAAATAGGAAAAAGCCGTAAATAATAACAAAATGATAACAATAAAACAAACATTTATAACAAAAAATACGCTAACAGAAATATGCTAACTATTTGTGTTTTCTCCTGGGTAGGAATGATTAACCCTTTCAAAAAGTTATTGAAAGCATCCTCTCTAGAAAACCATACTTCTCTTTTCTGTACAATAACACACAGAGATGATCTGCAAGCAGGTCGTCTAACATGGCACTTTTTAAAATTCGTTTGTTGGTTATATCAATAGTTATGATTAACCCTTTTACTGCCGGACACTTTTTTTTTAGTTTGTTGAAAAATGCCAGACTTTAATTTTACTGACTTGCTAAAAATGCCAGGCTGAAATTGACTAAAATGTAATGATTTTTTAAAAAAATCATGGATTCATTATTTTTTATCATAAATTGATAAACTTTATCTTGTTTTTTTTCCTTATAAGTTGAAATTTGCTACAAAAAATAATTTAAACATTTTCTGTCATTAAAAAATATATATATTATGTCATGAAACAAAAATTTTAAATAAATAATAAAAATTATTTTTTGAGTTTGCACTTTAACAACTATATTTAAATATTAAACCACCACCATAATTATAATTTTTTATTGTATAGTAATTATATAAACATTCCCAAAAAGTTTTAGGAACACACCTTGAAAAATACTGAAGCTGTGATGAATTTTTGAAATTGGTGCAATATCCTCGAATTTCAAGATAACACTTATTGATAACACTATATCACTTTATAATACATAAATCACTTTATTACATAAATCACTGTCCATTGATATGCAAATATAATATATAATAGAAAATTAAAGTTAAAAGGCACTTTGATCAATATTTACAAAAATATATATACATTTATAGGTTCATAGGCCTGCTGATTAGCACTTGTGTTCCCCAAAACATGTGGGATGAACACCTTTTTTGCAGTTTTTGCAGGTGACAGGTGATCTTATCTTACTCATTTTATTAATCGTAAAAATATGTAGATTTACAAATATAAATGTCAAAATAAAGTGTAAAAACACGAAACAACACAAGTGGAACTCATGACTAACGAGATCGACCATAACCTTACCAAACCAAAACTCGAGTTATAACCAAAGACGTTCAGTAACAAAAATGGCTTCCATAGATTATAAAACCTGTTTTCTGTGTGTTGTCCATATAGTAATGAATAACACAGCTGAATTTCGATGCATTTGGACAACATTGAAAACCAGTAAAAAACAAATACGAGACGGCTTTTATAGCGCACGTCGGCGATTTCCGCACAAACGGCAGAGTGCGCAAATAAGCACGTCGGCAGTTTTCGAACAAATCGCAACGTGCGCAATTGCGCACGTCGGCAGTAAAAGGGTTAAGCAATATCGTTTGTCAATATCGATATAAAAACTGGTCCACTTATTGTACTCTATCCGTGGTATATTTTTACTAAATCAAAATTCGAAAATATAAAAATTATTCGTACATTCCTCTTGTTTAAGAAAATATAGTTTGATGGATTGATTTAACAATTTTGTATTTTTATATTGATAGAACTTATATTGCAACAGAACATTTTTTTATGAATGTTCACATTATCCTGGTAACATACTATATTACAACAATAACAGTTATTCCTAACATGAAACTGTATTATATCACATCAAGAGTTAGCAATAACATATAATTTATCAATAACAAGAACAAATACAGAATTATGTAGCATAACTCATCATATTTATAAATCCGGAAAGCATAAATTTTCTTACTTTCAAATTTTTTATCTTCAAATTTAGAAGCAATGTTCATATTTCCTTCTCATTTGAAACAATAAAATGTTATTTATCCATTGAACACATTCTGTATTGTGAACACATATCCCTAATTGTTAATTTAGAAAAGTGTAAAATTATAAACCTAGTTTTGGTTGGGGCACTGAGATTCTAGTCCTAATTAGATTCACCACCACTGTCATGGTGTACTGGTTCAGTCTCTAAGAAGTTTCTTATATCACTAGATCCTATCCATTTCAATGCATATATAAGGAAATTATGTGAGATATTTCTTAAAAGTTACTAGATTTGTTTAAGTGGCTTACATGTCGGTTTGGCTTCTGGTAATCCATGGTAAGAATCTTTTCCTCCATTTCAGAAAAGCTTATTGCTATCCGTGTAAGCTATAAAAATTGTAAAGTTTTTGTTATGTGTGGGTCTAGGCCATAGTTAGTTTTGTTATTTAGTAATGTTATTGTTACATTTATGTTATTAAAAATTGTAATGGATTATTCTTGTTAATTTATTATAATTCTTGTTCCATGTGATTATTATATAATATCGAAGTTGAGTAATATATAGAATCGTTCTTTAAAGAACAATTGAGTAAAAAGTTTAGGCTGCTTATTAAAGTCTCCCTGTTTAAAATAATATTCACAAATTGTTCACATTAAGTTATACAATCTCGGATCCTAATTACTGTAGTCCTAATAAAATCTTGTGGTTTTCATTATGTGTAAATATATGATGTTAAAAACACAACTTTTATACTAGAAGCTGTTAGTTTATGCTTTTAGGGATGTTCTCTTAAGTGTAACCCTATCACTCGTATAGAAATTGAAAAAAATAGTAAATAATTGTAATAGTTAAGAATAGTCATAATAAAAAATTTAATCTGTGTGTAACTGTATAAGGGTGTTGTGGATGGAAACGTTTTCAGATAGATAAAAAAGTAGTTGCAGAACTTGCTCATACAGAGATTATTCATTCTATCCGTGTATAATAGAAACATGTGGATTCAAAGAAGTACACCTTTCATGGACCACTTGAGAGAACATCTGCTGGATCCATACGTAATGGGGAAGGGAGGGAAAGTATAAAAACTTCTCCCTTTACCAGTCAATGTTATACTTCTAATTTGGTTAACACTTCTAAAGTTACACATGGAAAAATTTTTAGTTAAATTCTTAGTAAGTTTTATTAATACTTTTTATTTTGACCAGGCCATATCTTTTTAAAATTATCTTTTATATTTCATGAAAAGGATGTCTACAATTACAGAGACAAGCTGTAACCTGAAAAGTAGAAAGTTACAGCCTTTTCTGGAAGAACTTTGACAGAGAATTTTGCTGAATTGGTGAAAGATATATATAGCTTATTTAAAGAAAGATTCCCAATAAATCAAATTAGTTTTTCAAAGGTTTGTAAGTTTAGGTCCAAGGACCACACCCTTCTGGGAAAAAGTGTAAAACAAAAAGTGTGTCTTTTTGCACATTATATCAGGACATCAAATTAATGATAAGTGAAATACAATTGCAAAGTTTTGTCCTGAATGATGAAATATATCTATGAAATAATAGATGAAGGTGGGTAACTGTAGATAGTTACGTGTTTGCTGGAAATAGTAAAAGAATATTAGCGATACTGAGTTTTGAGTTCTGTAGGTACGGAAAATAACAAAGAGGTTTAAAAAAACACTTGCTTCCTCGCCTTAGTGAATCAAATGCAATTTGATTGTAGACACAAAAAGTTTTCATTCATTTGTACCATTCTCAAAGTATCAAATTATTATCACTGTAGTCAGATGAATCCATTGAATATATAATGTCAGTATACCAAGTAACACCAATTGGTTTTGTTACATAGTAGCATAATGAAAATTGTTAAGAGGCTGTGATATAGCCCATTGAGACAAAAATTAACAACATCTATAGAGTAAGCATGTGTGTGTGTGTGTGCGTGCGAGCACGTGTGCGTGTGTGTGTGTGTATATATATATATATATATATCTCCAAAAGGTATATACCAAGAGATGTATTAGAGGGGCCAAGAAACACTCTTGTGATAATGTGAAGGATTCAAAAGAATTAATTTTATAGTTCACCATAGAAGAAAACGTATATTGCAATAAAAACTTTGAAAGATTTAACGTTAGTGCTTTATTAAAACATCTAGTAGCAAATTGAATTGCTTATGCTTGAGATGAAAGAAAAGAAGATATAAAAAAAATCCAGTACTCTTATTGTTAACAAAAGCAAGGGTCAATACGTTGATTAAATAAAAAGGAGACTTACTGGTATTTGGATAAGCAAAATATCTGAAGTTGTTTATTCTATTTTACATACCAACAGAAATCTCCGTTTTGACAGTTTGAACAAAGCAATTAGAGAAGTAGATAAATAATATAAAAAAAGATTATAGTAGGGTGAAACATGCAATAAACCCTAACCATTCATTAACTATGCGGATGAAAATTTAACCAGTGAATAATTGGTATTAATAAATATAACAAACAATAAAATCAATAAATACAAATAAATAATGATAGATAGGGCAGAGTATGATAACAAAATAACAGGATAGATTATATGTCTATATATGTTACCGGCAATGTTACCAGGCCTGGATCTATCACTCTGATTTTTAACAAGTTCAGAGTAGAACCGCTGTTTCATTACTGATACACGATCACTGAACTCACTGGAGTAATTACTTGTAACGTCATTTTTTTTAAAACAATACTGAGAGCCAAGCAGTGTGACGTGGGGCACGATGGAAGGGTGTGGGGTAACGTTTACGGTGTGACCTGAAAGCTATGTCTAGGCAGAGTACATAATATTCATTTCATACTTTGCCGGTCATTTTTAGGCAATGTATAGAATGCCTAATTTGATACATTGCCGGTAACATATTTATATATATACTAAATAACTATATATATATATATATAATAACTAGAAATATACTGTATATGTATACATAGTATACATACACACACACCCTTCCATCGAGCCCCACGTCACAATGCTTGGCTCTCAGTATTGTTTTTATAAACAAAATGACGTTACAAGTAATTTACTCCAGTGAGTTCAGTGATCGTGTATCAGTAATGAAACAGCGGTTCTACTCTGAACTTGTGTGTATACAGGGTGTATATTATGTCTGGAAACACCCAAATATATCCTTTAATAATTTAAATATAAATTTGAAAACCTCTTACAATCGTGATAGAGATTGGGCATCTACTTTTGGAACAATGTTTTGTTATGTCACACCAACGGGGGGACGTCCTGCCGAGGGTATCGTGAATATTCTTTAATGGAAGCCTATACCTTGTGATACATAATTTTTTTAAAGGTAATAAGCTTACTGAATTGAAATGCCACAAACCGCATCTCAAGGGAATTATTCTATCAGAAAATAGAGCATTTTTAGTATTGAAAATTTACTGATGTTCAACAATGTAATTTTAACATGGTTCTTGCCACAAAATGTGTTACACTATTTTTTAGCATTTTTTTTAAATGTTCAATTAAATAAAACAAAAATTTCATTTTAAGCTGGTTCTATTAGCACAAATTTGCCAGTTTTTATTACAGTACAATTATGGAAATACTTATGTTATTGATTTCTTATTACAAATAAAAAATAATGTATGCTGTTAGAAAAGTCTTACAACAAACGTTTTACCTGCATTTGGTGTCAAAGCAATTGTTCGAACTGTGTTCCTTCTACGGTTTGACAATGAGCCAATCTTGTGTAAAATGATTCGACAGAGTTGCCTAACATTTCTTCAGTTATCAAAGCAATCTCCTCTATAATCCTGTTTCTTAGGTCTTCCAAATTATGAGGCTTTCTTCTATAAACATTGGATTTTAAATGACCCCATAGGAAATAATCGATTGGTGACAAATCCGGAGATCTTGGAGGCCATTCGATTTCTCCCTCTTCGGCCAATCCATTTATGAGGAAACCCTTAAATCCAAATACTCTCTTACCTGTCTCCCATAATGGGGGTGGAGCACCATCCTGCTGAAACCATAACATTATCAAAGTATTCTCCTGATGCAATTTGAATAGCTGGGATTATTTCATTTTGGAGCATATTGTAGTAAAGTTCGGCATTTAAATTTCCATTGATGAAAAAGGGTCCAACAATTTTGTTACCTAAAATTCCACACCATACGTTCAGTTTTTTGTGGTTGCTGTGAATGGGACTCAGTAATCCAATGTGGGTTTTCACTAGCCCAGTAAGTAACGGCAATTGTGCCTGTTAACATTGCCATTTAGGAAAAAAGTTGCCTCATCAGAAAATAGTATGTTGGTCAGAAAATCTCTATTGTCATCACATTTGCGCATCACAAGTTCACAAAACTCAACTCTTCTGTCGTAATCATCCTCACTTAACTGTTGGACTAAATGAACTTTAAATGGTTTGTATTTATTAATTTTCAAAATCTTACTCACAGACATAGGGTGCATATCATGTTGCTGTGCAGCTTTTCTGAGCGATGTATGTGGGTCTTCAATAAATGTTTGCGAAACATCTAGTGCATGTTCTTCATCTGTTGCAGATTGTATCCTACCCGACTTTGGCCGATTACGTACACTCCCTGTCATTTCAAAACGCTCAATAGTTTTTGATATTGTTGAAACACTTATGGGATTCCTTTCTGGGAAAGTGTCATTAAACAAATTACAAACTTCCAATAAGATCTTTGACGATCGCCATATCCTCGCATCATCAACAGAGTAATTCGTTCTCTTTCAGACAATTCCATTAAAATGCCAAATAAAAACTGAACTACTGTAATTAGATAACTTGTTGACAGCAATGCTTCAGAGACACTGATTAACTCGACAGGAATGATATGACCTTTGTCCATTTGTAATTCCCAAGCTTAGACCTGTCTAGTGAAAGCTCCATGCTCAACAAACTGAAAACCTGTAGACCAGATGATTAATAACACAATAATGTTTCTCATAGGCTAGTGACCTTTGTCTCTTTAAACCTTCCTGCTGACTGGAAAACACCAAGTACAAAGATTCATAAGTAATCAGAGAAAGTGACTCATAATTTTATTCATTGTAATAAAAACTGGTATAATTTGTACTAATGAAACCAGCTTAAAAATAAATTGTTTATTTTATTTTAATTGAACATTTAAAAAATGCTAAAAAAATTAGTGTAACACATTTTGTGGCAAGAACCATGTTAAAATTACATTGTTTAATCAGTAAATTTTCAATACTAAAAATGCTCTATTTTCTGATAGAATAATTCCTTTGAGATGCGGTTTGTGGCATTCAATTCAAGTAAGCTATTACCTTTAAAATTATGTATCACAAGGTATAGGCTTCCATTAAGAATATTCACGATACCCTCGGCAGGAACGTCCCCCGTTGGTGTGACATAACAAAAACATTGTTCCAAAAAGTAGATGCCCAATCTCTATCACGATTGTAAGAGGTTTCAAATTTATATTTAAATTATTAAAGGATATATTTGGGTGTTTCCAGACATAATATACACCCTGTATATATATATATATATATATATATATATATATATATATACACAAACAGCAACAATCATAACCAAAAATGACAATTTAAATAGAAATTCCATTCAGCATTACAAATTAATTCATGCCACAAAATACTTTTGTCTAAACATGAATGTCCTGTGATTTTTGTCTTAAGCACCGCTACTCTGTCCTGGAAAAAGTCTACAATATTTCAGCAACACTGTTTCCAGATCTTTGAAGTCAGGCTATCATATTGTGTACTGTATAGTTAGTGCGGTGTTGCCTGACGCACAGGTGTTGTCTCTAATTAGGGTAATTCACTTTATTATTTTAACTTTGAGTGGCAGTTCATTGCCGGATTTTTTAGTTTTTTAATGTCTTAGGGTCTTTTTGTACATGAAGAAGAGGGCAGATTTCAGTCTTCAAAACTTAGAGAAGTTATACTTTTTTGTGACATACAATGATGGCTAATGTCCAAAATACTATTACCCTTTCAAATAATGCATCGTCTGCAACAAATTTTAAACAATTGTCCTTTGTTTGAATGTTGATTTGCATTAACTTAAAAATTAACTTCTGAGATTCGCTCAAGTGTTAATGCTGTTAGGGAATACAACAGTTAATCCACTAATGAGAACTGGTTGAGAGACCTAGCCAAATGTCAACTCTGTTCAACTTAATTAAGATTGTTCTATTTGTGAACACCCTTAGGGAATATATTTGAGCTAACTGGATCATTTGGTTACCCTTACGTAGCAACATCTAAATCTCAGATATTGAAATTTGCATAAACCCAAGTCTCTAGAAAGTGTTAATTTATATAGAGAGAGTTATTTGTTTAAATTTTGTTATTGATGTTGACGATGGATGGTTTGTAAGGATAATGTGATTTTGGACATTTCGAGGATTTAAATGTACCCTCTTCCCCAGGTTTAAAAACTTAATACATGAACATGTACTTAAAACCTAAAACATACTGTGGCACTGGAATTCAAAAAAAAAAAAAAAAATTGGAATCATTGCCAACATTAGCTTTGAAATCCAGACAGAAGAAAATTAACCCAGCCGTTGTCATTGTACAGAAATCAAGAGCACAAACAACACGTCACACCTGCACAAGCTAAAGAGAAACACTACGATTTCAATCCTCAAAACATAGTTTTGTACAGGTTGTAACATATAAAATGATTGCAACTGTCTGAAATCCTGTATGTAGTTGTTGCTAATCCACTAAATAGACATACTAGTTTTGGGACCGAGTCTATGTACAGGTTGTAACATATAAAATGATTGCAACTGTCTGAAATCCTGTATGTAGTTGTTGCTAATCCACTAAATAGACATACTAGTTTTGGGACCGAGTCTATGTACAGGTTGTAACATATAAAATGATTGCAACTGTCTGAAATCCTGTATGTAGTTGTTGCTAATCCACTAAATAGACATACTAGTTTCGGGACCGAGTCTATGTACAGGTTGTAACATATAAAATGATTGCAACTGTCTGAAATCCTGTATGTAGTTGTTGCTAATCCACTAAATAGACATACTAGTTTTGGGACCGAGTCTATGTACAGGTTGTAACATATAAAATGATTGCAACTGTCTGAAATCCTGTATGTAGTTGTTGCTAATCCACTAAATAGACATACTAGTTTTGGGACCGAGTCTATGTACAGGTTGTAACATATAAAATGATTGCAACTGTCTGAAATCCTGTATGTAGTTGTTGCTAATCCACTAAATAGACATACTAGTTTTGGGACCGAGTCTATGTACAGGTTGTAACATATAAAATGATTGCAACTGTCTGAAATCCTGTATGTAGTTGTTGCTAATCCACTAAATAGACATACTAGTTTTGGGACCGAGTCTTTGTACAGGTTGTAACATATAAAATGATTGCAACTGTCTGAAATCCTGTATGTAGTTGTTGCTAATCCACTAAATAGACATACTAGTTTTGGGACCGAGTCTTTGTACAGGTTGTAACATATAAAATGATTGCAACTGTCTGAAATCCTGTATGTAGTTGTTGCTAATCCACTAAATAGACATACTAGTTTTGGGACCGAGTCTATGTACAGGTTGTAACATATAAAATGATTGCAACTGTCTGAAATCCTGTATGTAGTTGTTGCTAATCCACTAAATAGACATACTAGTTTCGTGACCGAGTCTATGATCATAGTGGTAGTAATAACCTAAAAATATAATAAACAAGGATAAGAAGTTAACTCTTTCACTACCAATGTCCAATCTGTAATATACATTAATATACAATGCCAGTGTCTGGTTTTACATTTGAAAAAAATTATGAGAAGTTAAATTAAAAGTTATTTAAATATGCGTCATGTTTAGAATTGAATACTTCATACGACGATAATTCTTTTATACAAAGAAATCCACTTGTATACAGTATGTGCAAATACAGAAATGGAGTGTACACATGAAGTGCTACCCTCTTCACTCATATTAAATGTTTGGAATTATGACTTGTAAATGTGTTAATAAATTGAAATAATCTGTAATTTTTTTTAGTGTTCTGTAAATGTAATAAATGCATTTTTAGGCTATAAATTCTTAAGACTATTATTTTAAAAAATAAGTTCTTTTCATATTTATCTCAGTTTCGTATTTTATTTTATGAATAATTAATTAAAGCTTAACTTGTAAAATAGTCAACAATTTGTAAATAAGCTGTAATTGTTTGGTTTAAGTTTGAGAAGTACTTTTTTTATTTTTGTGAATAATAAATACCACAGGCTAAATTATATATTTGTTATGTTTGTGTGAATCATGTATTTTTGTATTCGTATGAGTGGAATGATTTGCAATACTTTATGTTGCCCACAAAAATGTAATTTATAAATTATCTCCATGATCTATTTATTATTGGTTCATAAATGTATTGTGTATCAACTATTAATTGTAGAATAAATCATTTCTATATATTGTAATAGGTACAAGAGAACTTAAAAAGATGTAAAACTAAATAACAGACACAATCACCTGTTCTAACACATCGGCTGACCAAATATACTTCAAAAGCCTGTCACCCTCCTCAGGTTACCCAGCAGCAAGTCCCTCATCCTCTGCCCAAAGCATTTACAATCCTCATTACTAATGTCATCAGGGTGAACGTTAAGATGACAAGCCTGAACAGTAAAGAACGTAAACACAACACAGAAATTATAAATAAACACGTATCACAAAAATACAAGGGCTGTTTTTTAAGTAAGGGCCGTTTTTTTTTGTAAATAAACAACAATTATTTTTTTCAAAATACATTTATTTTCAGAATCTGCATACTTTTCTTTATTTTTCTACATAGTTGCCTTGTTTGTTAAGGCACTTATCATATCTTAAAACTAAGTTTTGAAATCCCTCTTCAAAGAAATCTGCCGCCTGCTCTGACAACCAGGAGTTCACGGCCGTCTTGACTTCTTCGTCGTCATTGTTAGCGCTTCCCGCCAAGATGATTTTTCAAGTAACGAAAAAGGTGGAAATCGCTCGGAGCAAGGTCGGGGCTGTATGGCGGATGATTCAAAACTTCCCAGCCAAAAGAGTCGATCATTTCCTGTGTCCGAGCAGCGGTGTGAGGCCTTGCATTGTCGTGGAGGAGCAGAATTCCCTTTGTCAGCATGCCGCGTCTTTTGTTCTGAATGGCGCGTCGGAGACTGGCCAGGGTTGCGCAGTAGGTTCTGAGTTAATCGTCATTCCTCGCGGCATAAAGTCCACTAGCAAAACACCGCGCCTGTCCCAGAACACAGTTGCCATAACTTTGCGCCGCGACAGCGTTTGCTTGGCTTTGACTTTGACTGGAGATGTTGTGTGCCGCCATTCCATGGACTGTTGCTTTGATTCAGGAGTGATATGGGATACCCATGTTTCATCTCCTGTGACAATTCGACTCAACATGTCGTCTCCTTCCTCGTCGTAGCGGGTCAAGAAAGTCAAAGAACTGCTTAATCTCTTTTTTTTGTGATCCTCAGTGAGGAGTTTGGGTACCCATCTTGAGCACAATTTTTTAAAGTTTAGGTTTTCTGACACAATTTTGTACAGTACTGACCTGGACACTTGAGGAAATTCCATAGAGAGAGTGGTTATTGTGAACCGTCGGTCCTCATGAATTTTTGCGTCAACTGCAGTAACAAAATCTCCCGTGATCACAGATGGCCGGCCTGAGCAATCTTCATCGTGGACATTTTCGCGGCCATCTTTAAATTCTCGGACCCATTTCCGCACTTTACCTTCACTCATTGCCTTGGCACCATACACCTCACAAAGCTGACGGTGAATGTCAGCAGCCGACATGTTTCTTGCAGTCAAAAATCGTATCACTGACCGAATCTCACATGCGGCGGGTGATTCGATAATCTTAAACATTTTAAAGATCCACAGTAATGCATTCAGGTTAGCTACAGAGCTGCAACTGGCATGAAGTTGTTCGCTAAGAATGCCGGGAGGCGGGGCGCACGCTCGTTACGGCAGGAACGCAAACTACTACCGTGTACGGGAGAACGGCCCTTACTTAAAAAACAGCCCTCGTACATTATGGGATGAATTAAAGTATGCTTCTTCTGCTATCTTCTATGTTTTTTACATTCAACCTATTTAATTAGTTTTATCAAGACATATGCATATGAATGTTACAAAAGTTTTTACCGGTATTCTGCTTTAGAGGGTCCATATGCAGCATTTGGTGGAAGAGATGCATCAAGAGGCCTGGCAACATTTTCGATAACCAAAGGCAGTGACACGTACGATGACCTCAGTGACCTCAGCCCTATGGAGATGGACAGTGTCAGAGAGTGGGAGATGCAGTTTACAGGTTAGTACAGCTAAGTGTATTCAACATGACAATCAGTATATTATCTAAGTAACCAATGGCAGTGACGCGTATGATGACCTCAGCCCTTTGGAGATGGACAGTGTCAGAGAGTGGGAGATGCAGTTTACAGGTTAGTACAGCTAAGTGTATTCAACATGACAATCAGTATATTATCTAAGTAACCAATGGCAGTGACGCGTATGATGACCTCAGCCCTTTGGAGATGGACAGTGTCAGAGAGTGGGAGATGCAGTTTACAGGTTAGTACAGCTAAGTGTATTCAACATGACAATCAGTATTATCTAAGTAACCAATGGCAGTGACGCGTATGATGACCTCAGCCCTTTGGAGATGGACAGTGTCAGAGAGTGGGAGATGCAGTTTACAGGTTAGTACAGCTAAGTGTATTCAACATGACAATCAGTATTATCTAAGTAACCAATGGCAGTGACGCGTATGATGACCTCAGCCCTTTGGAGATGGACAGTGTCAGAGAGAGGGAGATACAGTTTACAGGTAAGTTAATCATTATGACAATTTGTATGTTTATCTAAATAGAACATATAAAACGGAATGAAATGGATAGCTTTTGAGCTCCTAAAACATGTTCTTGGCCATAAAAGATAGGTAATAATTTTACACTGAACAGTTAATGAGATCGTTTGTTGAGTTGATTTGGTTGCCATCCGGTCATTATTATTTTCTGTAATCTCCATGCAGTTGTAGTGTTCCTTTTTTTCATTGGTGTATCTCTGAACTAAATGAAATTAATTGAGGTAATTGATATTAATTGGTCACTCGAGGGTCTGGAAAATTTCATTTCTGTCTTGTCAGTCCACGAAATATTTTGTATACAAACTGACATATAGACTTGAAATAATTGTGAATTATGATTCTCCCTTTCTACATGAGGAATACTGAGTTTGATGATGTTGGATGTCACTCTATGGAATTTGGCTAAGTGTTAGTGAATAGTTTTGTACTGGTGTTGTGGGTAAGGAGAATAAATAAATTTGGAAAGAAACTCAGTACACTAATAAGAGATTATAACATGTTACACATTTAATGAACAAAAATGTGAATGAATTATGTGAACACAATTTCTTTTTTGTTTGACAAGCGATGTTTTTCGTTGGTTGTCAAGGTGCTGCCGCAGCACACACTGATAGACAGAGGCATTAATATTAGGCCATTTTAATAATAGTTCCTTCTACAGTATTTAATACATTTTCTGGGTTTTTGAATTAATTTTTGTTTTTGTTTATTTAATTAACCTATTAAGCAAGTGGGTAAAGTGAGTGCAACCAGAATGCAGACTGATGTGTGGAACTGTTTACAGAGAAGTACGAGTACGTAGGCAGACTACTGCAGCCAGGCCAGGCACCCAACAATTACTCCGATGAGGAGGAAGAGACAAACACGACGGAGGCCAGTGAGAAGCCCAAAGACGAGTGAACATTCTTTTGCGTTCCATCTTTTATAAGCTACTTATAGATTGCTAGAATTTATACAGGTTAACTACAAAGTAGAATGTAAACCACGGTGGTGGCCGGAACACTATTGTAAAACGCCATTTCTTTCTTATACAAATTCTGTTGAATTAAGGTTTTATAAAAGGACTGAAACAAAATGTCCTCCTTAAAGGTCATTTTTGGAATGGAACATGTTACCAAACATAAGCACTGTTATTGATAGAAATGTTGCAAATTATTGTGTTAACGTTAATTGGATGTAATGTGGTTATTCAGCGCATAATTACATATTACATTGTTAAAATATCAATAAAATTGTCCACAGCTAAATATTATTGTATTGATAGCTTGTTTTATGTTCTAAAATTTTTATTTTTTCTATTTACGCAATTCATTGGTTGTTTTATGTAAAGTTTAAGTTAAAATTATAGTATATGATTGTTGAATATGTATTTTACTCTATTGTTGTATATCTGTGTTGTAAGTAATTTACTTGGTAAAATATTATTAATATTACAGTACTTTCAGATCAGTTCTTAATCTTGTTGAACAAAATGAGCGAAACGTGTTAAAATATGTATTAAGATAGTTGATTTTATGTTTTTAAATTATGAATATAAAAACAAAAACAGAATCTATTTAGGTGATAAAATACCTTGCATTGTATAAGTGTATAAATCAAATTCATGTTCTTTAAATTAATTTATTATCATGTACCAAATTGGAGTTTGTATGTAAGTACTACTCCTATCGATTGAATGTGAAGTAAAATGAATACAAATCCATTTATTTATTCTGTGTACATCTTTATGCACCAGTATTATAATCTGCCCCATACCACACAATAAAATCAAATTGGGTGTCACTGAACGCTGATAAATTGTGTGTTTTATTATTCTCAGTGTTGAATGTATATAATGTATGAAATGAAATACAATCTGATATATTATAAAATCTAAATTTATGTTGTAAAACGTTTATTAATTGTGATAAATTCTGTGAATCCTCCTAATCGTTGTTAGTTTCGTATATGTAATGGAAATTTATGAATTAATCTTGGAACATGCTGAGCCAGTTGTAGCGGGCCAGTTTTATAACAGCTGTATTGCTTATAAGTGGATGTGTCTTACGAAACAGGCATTTCACAATGTGTGAACAGTTTTTGTGATGGACCTCTCTTTCATGGGGTTTTGTTACCAATGCTAAACTGTATATAACTGTTCTTTGGTGTAAACAGAATGCTTTGTTTATAAACAGGTTGATTCTTCTATCTCTTTGATGAATTCAGTCTTGGTAGCATTTGAGGAAACAATTTGTTTGTAGCATTTTATCCTAGTGTACTACGAAACAATTATTTTCTATTTTAAGGTACCCATTTAAAGACTTATTTTACAAGAATGATTGATTGAACTTATTTTAAACAATATTAAAATCGTGGATTTGACTATTATTAATGCAAAATGTTGCTTTTTTAAGATTTATTGTACATTCACAGCGAAACATTCTATATATTAAATTGTTTGATTTTTAGTGAAAAAAATTATGTGACCTCAATCTAATCTGACACAGCCAAAGAGAGAAAAAGCTGTTGATTATAATTATTGTAATTGTACTTGAAGTGATCAAGTGGATTCTATCACTTAGCATTTTGCACTCTTGCCCTTTACTTGATAACTTTTATTGTGTTATCGTTAAAATTATAGGCATTTTGATTATGGATCTAAATGACCTATAGAATTAGTTTTCCTGTCTTTGACTTCTGAAGAATTCCATAACATTTTTATAATGATTTTAATGTGTAAAAACATGAGATTTTTGACAAGTATAAGACTGATTTTGTTAGGCTACTATGAACCCATTATAATTCCAATAGGCTTCATTCAAGTGGTTGTTATTGAATGTATTAAATGCAATAATCCAAAAAATAACTGTTGTATCGAATTTGTTTTCCTCATTTTTTGCAGTTCACTCACTATATACTGCTAAGCAAAGAGTTAGCAGACTCAAGGTAAAACAACAGAAGATAAGGATATAAACTTTTAAAGGGTGTATATAAATATATGTAATGTGATTGAAGAGTTATTAAAGCAATGACAGTTTTTTTATGAAATTTGACTTGACATGGTGGTTTTTTTTATATATTACATATATTTTAGAATCAACAAATATTCTCTTGAGTCATGTTTCATATTCATACTCTAATAAAATCCATATCCTTACCTCCAGCAGTTTACTCCCATTTAACTACTATAATTTTATCAATTTTCTTGTAAAAGTGACACCTTTATTTTATTTTTAATATTATTTAGGCAAAATTTCACAATACAATCGTTTTTAAACCCTTCGCACACCACTTATAAATCCATTAACTTTCCTATAACGCCAAGACAAGCAAAGCAAATTTTTTCTTTAAGTTCAAAGCTAGTTTTTATTATAACTAAATTATAAAAGGTAGAAACAAAAAAAGTATAAAACTGTATAAGTATAAAATTATAAAAGGGTGTTGTACTTACAACTAGCGTATTTATTGACAAAATAAAAAAGAACCATTTACAAAAATGTTTATTTCAAATAAATTTTAATTTTATTGTAAAATGTAACTAAACTGAAAAGTTGAATTACATTTTACTATAAAACAAGATAAATATTTCAAACTAATCACAGCACTACCACACAATGAAGAATAATAACAAGATACGTAGTAGATGCACACTTTTTACAACCGAGAAAGCAATAACACATGCCACGGATATATTTGGTTACGGCTCCGTAGGAGACCGAGTTAGACAAAGGGAATTCCCTTTCCCCTACAGCAGGGTGGAAGTCGTTTATAAATACTTTCTTGGCAACCGCGATAAGCACAGAGCATACACCGGGCATTTCAAAGGCCTTTTGTAAACTAAAAACTCTTCAAGAGAATAATCTATAATATCAGATATAACTGTATTTGGCGTTTTGGTCAAAGTCTGGGCATTCTAATATATATGTGTATGGCGTAAGAAGAGTTAAAATATCTTCTTTTTTCCTTTCATGTTGTAAGGAATAAGTTGGGCTTTAATATTCTATCTGGAAGTTGAATTTTTCCTACCAAGCTGTTTTTGAGCGATTTTATAATAAAATATTTAAAGAACCTTTATTGTAAATCTTTCTATGTTTGGTATCATTTTGATCAAATTAACTAGAGAATACTATAACGAATAACACTGGCTATATATAACAAAATAATGTCCAAGTTGTAAAAACCAGTCGTAAAAAAATAAAAAGGACGGGAGTGAATCAAGTAAAGATACTTTGCATTTAAATTTATAACATAAAACATGTCACTTATTTTTATAACATACTCTTGAGGACTTATAACTATATCAATAAAGATAAATCATTAAACACAAAATGTTTACCTCAAAACAATAATGTTAACAAAAACAAGTGCTGCCCTCAAAAATAGCATACTGGTTTGTGAAACCTGTCACTGACAGCACCATTGGTATAAAGGAATAAATAAAGCTACCACATTAATCAGCTATTTATTACGTTTTCAGTGGTATATAAATCATATGGTTGTTCAACTCTATGAATACAGCAGCGGAATATTATCTGCCAGTCACCAGTTACATTCGCCAAGATCAGCAGCTTATCAGTGCATCACCAATCTTGACATTAAAAGAAATATTTAAAAGAATGTTATAAACAATTTTTTTTAAATTACACATCTAATTCGAAAACTGTAATGATGTACTTACAAGTTAAAACATTTTTTCAACATTTTTACTTCATAGAAAAAAAGTTATTCTGTCTCATTTATTTGTTTGCCAAAAATAATCATTTTGGAGGAAAAAAAGAAAAACATAATTTTTTTGTAGCTTGGTAATAGATGGTAAGTGAGAATTTTGCATATGTTTCCAGTATTTTGTTTATAAGCAAAAAATGTTTATTAACTTTGTTCTAAAATTTACGAAGTGTATAAGAATAATCTATTGCAAATAGTAAACATTACAACTCACTTTAATTGTTGGTAGTTAAAAAAAGTCTATTCTTTATCATAACCCAATTCTAGACCAAAATCAAAATTAAGCAGGAAAAACTGGCTTCAGTTCCATTTTTTCATTTGCGTTAATAAATTTGTCATTACTCACTGTGCATATTGCAGTACAACTCGTACTGACAAATTAATGAGAGATTTCTCTATACCTCAAAATTCACTACTGTATTAGGCAGTTTTTTTATTTACATATTCAAGAATAGTAATAGTCACATGTTTAAAACATAGTTAAATATATGGAAATTAATATTATTGACAATAGATGATGTCAGAATGCATCTAGAGATATCCATTCTTCTCTGCATGTTTCCAGGAATTCTTCAAGTGTTTAAAATGTTTGGTTTACGAGGGTTGTTCAATAAAGACTGAGACTGTGTCTATAAAACATTTATTATTTAATTCTGATCTACATCAAATTTTTCACCTTCAAAGTATTCCCCATTAAGTGAAATGCACTTGTCCCAGCGCCTTTGCCATGCCTGGAAAACGTTAGAGAAGCCATCCTTTGACATTGTTCTTCAGGATCACCTCCAAAGCCTTTACTGCATCCTGTTCCGAATCAAAACGACGTCCCTTTAATTCCTTTTTTGCAGTAGGAAACAAAAAAAAGTCACAGGGCGCAAGGTCAGGACTATAAGGTGGGTGGGGCACGACCTTAATGTTTCGTTTGGCCCAAATATTCTGTCACAACGTGTGCAATGTGAGGCCGCGCATTGTCGTGATGAAGTTTCCAGTTTCCTCGAACGCTTTCGAGAAATGTGATCATTCATTAATGTAGCCAAAACTTGTTTGTAATAGTCTCCATTGATTGTCTGTCCAAGTGGAAACTGAATGAGTGTACACCATTCCTTTATAGTCAAAAAAGTAATGACCATTGCTTTGTTTGCAGATTTGGTTGCCCTAGCTTTCATCGGGCAACCTTCATTTTTTTCTACCCACTCAGTGCTTTGGATTTTCATTGCAGGGTCATACTGATAAACCCAGGACTCATCAGCAGTAATTACACTCTTACACCAATCCCTATCTTCTTCAACGAACCGCTTTCCACTCAAGGCAAATATCGACACGGTTTTGTTTTTGTTCAGGTGTGAGTAAACGAGGAATCCAACGAGCACACACTCTAGACATGTTAAGATTGTCTTTTAAAATTGTGTGAGCACTACCTACCGATATGTCAAGGAGTTCAGCAATCTGTCCTGACGGTCAGACGTCGTCGGTCGGTTTTGATCATTGCTGCTGCTGTATTGATGATTTCCTCAGTGAGAGCAGTAACTGGGGCACCATCTTCTCCCTGCAACTCTGGGTCCTCTCTTCCCTCCTTAAAATCTTTGAATCAGCGAAAACAGGAAGCACGAGACATTGCGTCATCCCCAAAAGCTTGCTTTATTTCTTCATAAGTGTTAGTCGCAGTTTTGTTGAGTCTAACACAAAACTTAATTCGCATATCGTTGTTCACGCAAACTGGACATGATAAAACGTTGGAGGCGGCACTTACCAAGCTGATGTTCAAATGAGCACTGATGGCTTTGTGATAGAGATAAAGCAATTCAATGTCTGTTGGTAAACAATAGGGTCCAAAGGTATTGGAAAAACCTGGCATCATGTCTTATCAGAGCAGTATGGGGGAAATCCCGGGCCCAGTCTCAGTCTTTATTGAACAACCCTCGTACAAGGAAGTTCTGGAGTTTCCTTTTCAGAGCATCTCCCTTTAGTCTTTTAGTGTCTGGTAGAGTGATCTACAGTTTTCAATCGATGTAAGATGGCTTTTCTTCAAAAGAATACTGTACGTGTTGAGGCAGAACAGTCATCTGTCTGGTGGGCGTTATGTGAGTGGAGGTCTTTCTCTGTTTGGAGAATCAGCTGATGAGCATGCAAAATTACTCCTTGAATTTAACCCTCTCCCGATTCACAAGCCATGAATCGCCACGCACTGTTCCGAGCCACTGCAGGTGAAACGCCACGAATCGCCACGATCTACATTACCATCTGTGTCTGTCTGGTGCTGCCTCCCACCGGCATTAATTTGAACTATTACAGTTTCTAGCCTATACGGAGTCCTACTTCTAACTATTGAAAACCATTACAACGAATTATTATCTGTTATTTTGGCAGTAGTTGAGTGGTAAATATGGCTGATTTTAGGTGTTCACTTCGCAACAGTGAGATTGATCGGGAGGTGTGTGTAGTATTAGTGATGTTAGTGATGCATCAAGTGTTGGTGATTTGAAATGATGTTGACGATAATATATTACTGACTGAACAAAGTGATTCGGAGAGTGCTGGTGAGTCAAACGATGTTGCTGACCTTGAGCCTGGCGAGCCGACGACTAGTTGTCGCCGACAAACATGCGGCGTGTGCCCCCTCCCTGGTCTCGCACAATAACTTACACAGAACCAAATTTATTTTACAGTGATATTTTGGGCCATCTCACACTTTGCCTGTTGGTTCTGATGTCGTAGAATATTTTTATTTATTGTTGGGAGGTGATGCATTTTTTTGACAACATAGTCGAGTGTACGAATGCATATGCTGCTAAAAAACAAGATGCTGTAAACAAACTTGACCCACATTGGGCCCCGGTTTCTAGTGATGAAATCAAAGCTTTTGTAGGAATAGAAATTTTTATGGGCTTATATGATCTACCAAACGTTGATGAATATTTCATCGGTTGATTTTGTAAAATGCCCTATAGTTCAGCAATGTATGACCTTGCGCCGTGGTACAAGAAAATAAACAGTATTTTTCATGTAAGTGATCCAGCACACATTCAGACTCCCAGGAGTAACAACTATGATATGTTGTATAAGGCTAGACCAGTTTTTAAAATTAATTGATGACTTCAGACAATACTTCAAACCAGGCCGTGATATATCTGTAGATGAGGCCATGATTGGTTTCAAGGGTCGGTTTTGTCTAAAGCAGTACATGCCGAAAAAGCCGACTAAATGGGGCATAAAAATGTGGGCGTCCTGCTTGTAGCAAAAGTGGTTACTTTTTATTTGGTAAAGTATATCTGGGTAAGAAAGAAGAAAAAAACAATACACTTTTATTGGGAGAACAAGTTGTGATGGATGTGGTTGAACCATTTATTGGTAAAAACCATCATGTCTACTTTGATAACTTTTTTTCATCTTTTAATTTTAGCCAATATGCTGTTAGAAAAAAGACACTTATTCATGTGAGACAGTCAGAATAAACAGATTTGGATGGCCTACAGAGCTAAAAAACATAAATCGTTGAAGCTAAAAAGGGGTGATAGTGTGTTTAGGCAGAGTGGCCAGGTTTATTGCGACTGTTTGGCGAGATAACAGAGAAGTTTTATTTCTTTCAACTAATTCTAATCCTGAGACAACTTTAGAAATAAATAGAAAAACAGGGAAAGGGCAATGATATTATAAAAGTAAATTGTCCTGAGGTAGTAAATAAATACACAAAAAATATGGGTGGAGTAAATAAATCAGACCAGTATCGCAGTTACTACGGTGTTGGTAGGCCATCAAAGAAATGGTGGAAATATTTGTTCCACTTTGTTATAAATACCACTATTGTAAATTCTTTTATTATTTATAAATTATCTAACTTACCTGCAGAAAACAAACATGGTCAAACACAACTAGATTTTCGCAAAAGCTTGTTGAGCAAACTCATTGGCAACTTTACATTGCGGAAGCGATTAGGAAGAAAGCGGAGTTTACCGATAGGTGTAGTGTCACCAAAAACCCCTCATGTTTTGGAGAAACAGTCACATGCAACAATCTGTGTGGTTTGTCGTGATAACAAAAAAGAAAATTAATTCTGGCAGACCAATCAGAAGCTATTGGAATTGTAAAGCAGTGCGACATTACGTTCTGTAAACATCCCTGTTTCCTCACTTACCATCAAAATAAAGGAGTCGAGAGATTTCTCAATGACTAGTAAGTAAAGAATTTATTTATTACTAAACATATTTTAGTCTTATCCATACATCTATCTAATAATTAAAATACAGAATAGATGCAAGCAATATAAGCCACTGAGCGCTCACCGTAACGCGCCGCCGCAAATTAATAGGTCTCGTTCTGCCGTGAGCGCCTGAAATTAATGTGACCGGGAGAGGGTTAAGACCAGTAATGTTCATTATTCCCATGGATTGGAAAGCATGTCTGCTGCTTTGTTGGGGTTCAAGATCAGGAAGAGTTCTTATGGTTTTTTTTCTGGAGAATATGCTTGCAACCTGTGGAGATTTCCAGCTGAGAATCCATTCCACATGATAAACCCGTATCTCATATGGGTTTCCACTAGTAAATGATAAGCTGTCATTGCCACCTGTAAATTCCCAATCAATTTTATCTGCTGGACAACATGTACACCAGTGCTTACTTTATACAGAGACTGTCTACGTGCTCAGTCCAGGTAAAATTTCCAATTAAGAGTGACACAAAGGAATTTTACATGGTTTTCAGTTGTTATGTTAGGAATGTGGTCCTTTCTTTTACTGAAATAACCAGAATGGTCATAAAAACAACCATTACAAAAATCCAATTTAAAATCCAGTTCAAGCTAGAGGCATGGAAAGAGGGAAAAGTGCTGAAACATTTGGGTGGTTTATACCTTCCTGTTGAACCTACACTGGTTACAGCAAAAACCAATGTGTCACTTAAATCTGGGCAACTGTATAGATGTCCAGGAACACCACTAACTGCAAATGTCGAGATATTGTGGTGCAAGGGTAAACGATAGGTCTAAATAAGGGCGTACCACCCCTTGCCTGCTTTGACTGGTGAGTGGCATTCCCTTCTTCCAGTCAGCATGATTGAGATTAATGCTCAAAATCCTTTGTCGTATATCTTGATAGGAGGCGGCCCCTACCCCCAACCTTATCCATCCAAAATATTCTGTCATTCTAGAAGCAGTGCAAAGGTCCTTTTAGCGCCAAGTGCAATTTCTTAATTTCTTGTCGTAAGACAAAAAAAAAAAATAAAACTTACTAGAACGCTGGAAAAAGAGGAGAGACATACTATAACAAATTTTAACACAGACGTCAATGACAGTTTGCTCTAGTAAGGATAGTCACAATAACCCTCAGCACTAGAAGGAGTGCCTAAAATGCTTGTGGAATGGTAAAAAAAAATTTTTTACTATTTTATATCTTAGGGAAAGTTATCCCAAAGTACTGTGACAGTGACATTACAAAAGATTAAAAATATAAAATGGATAACATAAACAATATATTTTGTATATGTATTAGTTTTAATTTGATCTTAGGATTAATAGTAGTTGTATTGTAATGGTTCTTTCCTCCAAAATAACAAGCACATTTCATAATTTTGGGCCTGTACTGTAAACAATGGTAGTTTATGTGTTAATTGGATTGTTATGTTCTTAAATGAACATGAGCGAAAACTTCCATTTTGTAGAACTGTAGTCTTTTTAACCCTATTGGTGTTTGGTGTTAATGACATTCTGACTGTCAACGACGTTTCTGTAGTGTTAACCTAAATTTCTGTTGATCAAACATGCTCTCACATAACAACTTTTTTTTTAGTAAGTTATCAGTATTTTATTTTGAAATATGGAATGAGTTATATTAAAAAGACAGTCTGAGTCTGGAGACAACTCATGAGCGGTGGTTGAACTGATGAACTCGGGTGGCGGGTTGTCTATTTTGCGTAAATTAAAGGGTATAATTTCAATTAAAGGACTGGACGCTTTTATGAGTGAGGAGGTGTACAAAGTACAAGCAGACGATTGCCAGAAGGTGGAAAGAATCAGCTCCTAAATGAAAAACTTTTACTCATATTTATAATAAATGAATTTTTACTATAATTTGAAAGGATGTTTCATATAAATTGTCTCAAATTGATTGTGAGAGAACAAATTATCTTACAATAATAAACTAAAAGGTTTCCCCTAAATCAACACCTGGGTGAGAAAAGTTTTAAAATATTTTCATGAATTTGTACTTACACAATGTGTCAAAATTCAGAGGTCTTAATTCTTCAGTTTTTCAAATATAAACATGTAAAATTATATACCGTACATAGTTTTAAAGGTATATCATTACACCTGCGGAGAAGATTCCACCACACCTTGAAGGCACCCTGGAACTCTTCGACTGGAATGCTTCTCAGGAACCTTGTTACATGAGCTTGGATGTTCTTCACCGACACTCAGTGCTTTCCCTTCAGCTCTCTTCAATCAGGGGAACAAAAAAATACATACGGATCCTAGTCTATAAAGAGGCTGGGGCATTATGGGGTTGTTTTGGGTCAGGTAGTGGGTAACAACGAAGGCCGTGTGGCTAGGGCAGTCATGTTGGAGCTTAAAGATGTTTTTGATTACAAGCCTGACGTGTACGACCTGGCGTTTCAGTCTCTTGAGCACCTCCAGATTTTGTATTGACACTTCGTCTGCAGTACAAACTTAAAACTAACAATTTCTCAGACGACAAAGAAGAACATCAGCATTATTCTGAAGCATATTTGCTCATGCGCACCTGTTTTGGATTTGGAAGAGGATTTTGTGTACCACCTTTCGCATTGAGATCTCAAAATGCATTCCTCCTCAAAGGCCTTTTGAAGTATTTCATAAAATTTTGTTGTGTTCATATTAAAAGGTTGGTAGCTCTTAAACTTTACTAGTCATATTATTTCAAAACTCAGTGATGGATTAAAACTAAAGGATTTTTAATTCTGTACAGCACCTGGTGTCCTATAACGTTCTATGAAATGTTCCAAGTCCAAGTTACTAATCTTATTGTGTTACTGGCTCTTGCCCGTGGATTCTCAAGCAATTTCCTGATGAATCCAGGGAAGTCTTAGTTGTATCCTTTATTCAGTAACATATGAAGCACTCCTGATAAATAATACTCTTTAAAAATATGCCTGTCTCCTTATCCTTTTTAGAAGAATTAGACTTCAAATTTAAAGGACAGTGGTTCAAGCCCCTAAAGTTAGAGAGTGAAACAGTTTTTATAAGCACCAATGGTTAATTTGATTTTATTTGCAACATTTCATGATATTTTATTGGATAGCTCCAGAGATTTCAGTAGTTTTTTAGCTATTTTAGACCAGTGGGGTGGAATTCTTAAGTCAGTATAGCTTTCTTAGTGAGAGCACTTTGTGATGAAAAATAATTGAGTGCTATAATAATTTATCACATACCATAGCACATTAACAATGGTACATACTATTTTAATGTTCACGCAAACCTGGAAAGTGAATATATGTAAACTGGATAAAAGTACAGTGTATTTAATTGCTTTCCAATGTTTGTTTAGTGTTTAATCTATTTCCTTGGTTCAATATAGAAGATCTTATACAATTAACATCAGTTCAAAATGGAGCACGCTATCCCTGGATGGTTTTTGGCTCTTAAAATATTGCCCTTTGTGTCTGGTGCACTGCATTGTCTGACTCCATTTGCAATGGTCAAATACTAACCGTGATCGCTTATTTGTTTCCTCAAATTTTAATCACCCGGGAGTAGGTTGTTGAGTCATATGCTCTCTATTTCTTTATTACTTTAGCTACTGTAAATATCCTGTACCACAACGTCAAAGGATCTCAATTTTGAGTATCCTATGTATTTACAATTTCGTTCATTAAACTAAATTTCATACAAGTGTTTAAATATTATCTAGAATATACTCAATTGTCTAGACTTGCCATTGGTACCATCTAAGTTACATAATATATGTCATTGTTGTTTGCAATAACAAACATTTAATTGATATTTAACAACATTCAAGTTGTGTTATCAATGTCTATATTAAATAGACATTTTTTAACTAAACGTGTTTATTACTTATCTCTTTCTATTAAAAAATCAATTAAATTTAATTTCAATGAGTATAACCTTGCATATATCCAAATAATTGAAGATAAAAATGTATGAAATTTATAGATTGTTATCTTAAATTTTGAATTTAGTTATTTATATAATGTTATGTTACATAAACTCAGCTCTGTGTAGAAAGTCCTAGACAACAAAAGGTTTACTTCAGGTTTCAACTCTTCCATATCCAGTTCTGAACACATTATTGTACTGTCTTTTGCCGACATCTCTATGAGTTTCAATATTCATCGTATATATGATTATAATTTTTTTCTCTCAAAAGTATACACAAGCATTTCTTAAGTATCTCTAAAAACAATACAATCTCTAAATTTTTACTATAGATATTTCTATAGTCTGGTAGAACAGAAATCTATAGTCTGTGATACAACTAAGGGAGTAAATGTTGAATTCTTAATTGATACAATATCAATGTTTGACATATAATTTACAAGTTACTGTCTGCTAGCTGTCTATTGATTTTGTGTATAAATAATCTGTATTGCAATACCCTTACTATATGTAGAAATAAATACATTATTTCATATTTCCTTTGGTATCACCATTTTATAATTTTGGTAAGCCATACTTATCTATATAGATTTCAAACTAGTTTCATTTAATTATATTGTATTAAAAACATTGTTATTAACAACAACCACTTATTTGGTGTGATATAATCTATTTTATTTTACTAAAAATTTCCGCTGTCAACCCCTATTAAATTTAATCAAAGAGATTAAACACAAGTTTATGGCTTCTTTGAGGAAACAAAAAAAATTAATACAAAAATAAATGTTAATGTGTTTGGTGTCTTAGGCAACAATTAAAGATATAAAAACTTATTTTAAAATAATTAATTATAAAAAAATATATACCTATATATTATATACACACGTTTAGCTAAAAATCAGAATTCTTTAAGATTTCACATTGGAAGGAATAGCAAATTAACATTGGACAATTCCCCTAGGAAGGTTCACTTCTGGCTGGTTTATACCTTCCAGTTGAACCTACACTGACTGGATACAGTCAAAACCAATGTGTCACTTCAATCTGGGCAACCTTATGGATGTCCAGAAGGAGCACATCTTTAACAGCAAATATTGGGGTGCAAGGATAGATTGATACGTTTAGTCTAATGTGGGAGATGACTATTGGAGTTGGTGAGGCTCCCTAAGTGTTCAGAGCTGTTGCTAGGCTAGACATAAGAGCATGCCACTCCTTGCTTTAATCGGAGAGGCTGGCACAGAGCTGACTTCACCTTCTTCCAAGGAGACATGACTGAGATCAATGGCCAAAATCCTTCCTTATGGATCTTGACAGAAAACTGTCCCTACCCCCAACTTCACTCATTTAGAATTTCCTGTCACTCCAGAAGCAGCACAAAGGTCCTTTTAGGACTAAGTGAAATCTCTCTGTTTCTTGTCTTATGAGAAAAAAGAAACAATCATTGGCAATTGCACATCCACTTGTGTCCAGAAAGTGGGTACAATCTCCAATATAACATGGCCGCCTATTAAACATCAAGAATTAGTGAGTGCAGTGAAAAGTGAGTTTTAAAGCTAGAAAAAGATGTCTAGGGAACACAAAAATGCTCACCTCAGATTTACATAGAGACTGTGAGTTAAACTAGCAATAAGTTATCACTATATACTCACATAAGATCACTAAAAAACATAAATCACTGCTACACACTGAGCTGGCATTCCAACTGCCATAACCCACAAACTGTTATTAATACTTCTCTTAACAACAATTAACAACAATTTCTCTCTTTTCTTCACACTATCAAGACCATTTAAAGAAAAAAAAATTACTTCAGTGACTCAAGATATAAGACAACTAACCATTTCTCACATACAATGGTTTAATGACGTCATTAGGACAGCCAACTCACAAGAAATAGTGACGTATTAGACTTTGTAATAGCATCCAGCTGTACAGCAGAAGCATACAGTACAGAGCGAGGTCACAGACGGGAGCGGTGACCCAGCATCTGCTGACAGTGCAACCTCAGCACCTGACCACACACAACTGCTCTGCCTCGACCACCTTGCTAGCTGTGATAATTATTCATTCTAGCAAATCCTATACTCATCTGTAGCACTGTTTAGTAATGGCAACAACCAGTGATTCTTTCTCAGTTGGAGACATTGTTTTTTGCCAAGCTTAAATGCTACCCACCACTGGCCTGGAAAAATAATTGGAATGTCTCCTCAAATTGGAGAAAAATCTCCAAAATAACAACGTTCTATTCTTTGGTGATAACAAAACTGCTGACATAAAATCCAAAGACCTATTCCTGTATGTCAAGCATAAATATATTTATGGGTTACCCAAGACAGATAGTTTCTAGAAACAGAATATTTAACAAGGCGCTACAAGAAGCTGACACAGCCATAGGTTCAGTAACAAAAACGCATATAGCCTCTCTTAGTAATCCTTCTGATGTAGCTATCTCCATAGAGTCTGAAGATACCATAAACATAAAACCATGTCCAAAACAAAATCAGAAAATATGAGCAAACTGATGAATTTGACCTAGAAACGTCTCTGACTTTAGCAGCAGAAGCTGGGGAATGCTCTACTTCACGAGAACAATATTCTAAAGATTGAAATTACTGACCTCAAACTGCTAAAAATGACAAACTTACATCTCAGCTCAGAGAAGCAAATCAAACTAAATCCTCATTACAGCAAGACATGGAAGGAAAAATAGAAGAACTGGGGGATAAAGTGTCAGCACTAACGGACTTTACTCGCGACCTTTCAGAAAAATAATGACCACCTAAGCAGAAAGCTCACTAAGGAACAAAGACTAAAAGAAGAGTTATTAGCACAGGCAGATGAAGAAAAGAAAAGTAGTGATGCTGTACTTAAACAACTGCAAACGTTGCAAACTAAGTCAGAGGAAAAAAAATAAAATATTTGGAAGCAGAATTAGCTAAAACCACAAAATGGGCAGATAATGAAATTCTCATTCTCAGAAATGAAAATGCTCAATTAATTTCACGAGGGAAAGAGACAGAACAAGAGTTACAGAACTATAAAGTAATTTTGTCGAAAACGGAGGAAGAAGTAGAGGAAAACCCAGTTTAGATTTACTGAGCTGATAAACAAATTTTAAAGTCTACACAAATTCATTCCTTGACAACTTTATGAACTCTGACTCAAATACCCACTTAAATAAAACCAGGGAATAATAAAATTACATCCATGTTGGACAGAAAGGAAAGTCACATTCCTCAGCTAGAGGTCACATGACCAGGACCATGAAGAACAGCCAACTGGATAACACTTTGCAAAAAACAAAACCTGTTCAGTATATCACTCCAAGCTGCTAAGTACAAAGCTAGCACTCAAAGTGTGAATCACACTTCTGAACAACACCACAACTTGACCGCAGAAGCCAGACAAATCTGCGTAAACAACACTGAACCTTCATTGACAACCAGGATTACGCCTTACTACAACTTGACCTCGGACAACACTGAACCTTCATTGACAACCAGGACTACGCCTTACTACAACTTGACCGCAGAAGCCAGACAAATCTGCGTTAACAACACTGAACCAACATTGACAACCAGGACTACGCCTCATCACAACTTGACCGCAGAAGCCAGACAAATCTGCGTTAACAACACTGAACCAACACTGACAACCAGGACCACGCCTTACTACAACTTGACCGCAGAAGCCAGACAAAATCTGCGTTAACAACACTGAACCAACATTGACAACCAGGACTATGCCTCACCACAACTTGACCGCAGAAGCCAGACAAATCTGCGTTAACAACACTGAATCCATACTGACTAAAGTAAGAGAACACATCTTCCCTGTAAGTTCAGCTTTATGTAAGTCAGACAAGGAAAAAACACAATTTACAAAAATCGCCACCTATGTATGCAAAACTGAAGCCTGAAAATCAAAGTTTGGATGAGTTTTTTTGCAATGAATATTCAATTCTACCTTCAGATTATGACTAAAAACTCAGGAAAATTCTGCAGTCACTAGGAACATGATGCCAAAGACTTCTTCTGAGGCACTGCTTCAGATCTCACCAGTTCTCTTGGAAACACTAGGACAGGAGACAGATGAAATAGCCCTGGCAACACCTAATCATCACCTTCCTCTACCGCCACCATCTCCCACAGGAACCTGGACATCAGATCCTGGTGCAAGCAGACGTACGTACACCACTCCAATTCTTTTCTAGACCATACCAACATGTCAAGCTGCAATAGTAATATAAAAATTCCGCAATGCTCAGAGTCATCTTCAACAGAAACAAACTGTTTTTTTTAGGCAGCACTCAGCAGATAAAAAATGACTACCTGACAATATGTCATCAAAACATAATAAGAGGTCTCAATACAAAAATAAACCGGCTAAACCATCTACTAAGTGAAGTATGCCCCAGCCTCTTGGTTCTAACAGAACAACGGTCTCAAGCAAAGCGATATTGAAACCACAAAACTTCTAGGATACTCTCTCGTATCTGAATACTGCAGAAAAGAACATAGACTGGGGGGGGTTGCTATTTATTGTAGAGACAACTTAATAAACAATATAGAGAGGCCATAGACATGAGTAACCACTGCGAAGAAAAACTATTTGAGGCTGCAATGGCAACATATTATAATCAAAGGGAAGCATCTCTTTCTCCTTGGCGGTATACCGCCCTCCCGGGGTAAACATTCAAAATAGCTTGGACATCCTATCAAACATTCTGGACAATAGTCAAGTGCAGAATAGGTCGTTTATTCTGACAGGAGACATAAACATTGACAGATTAAAACCCAACAACCCGGACAGCCTGATGTTTGACAACGAATTGGCAACACACAACATAAGAAGGCTCCCTTTGCCACCAACTCGCATTACAGTTGACACAAGCACTTCAATTGACTGTATATGCACTAATATTCCAGAACATGACCTTAGTGCAACAATTTTACAAACTGGACTATCGGATCATACCGCCCAAATATGTAGCCTGGACTTTTGTAAAAATGACGACAACACGCAAACTCTTCGGCGACAAATGGGAAGGAGAAACCTTGACCAGCTCAAGTCACTGCTTTCCATAAAAAACTGGGGATACTGTCTATAATGCTGAAGATGCGGAAACAGCATATAACATATTCGAAGGAGTGCTGCAAACTGCCCTTGACATCTCCTGCCCTCACAAGAAGAGCAAAAATAAAACTAAGAGTAAACCAATTCATTTACTATGACCAAGAATCAGCTGAGATAAAAGCTGCCTACTTAAGAGCCTCAAACACCTATGAAATTACCGGAAGGGCACAAGATAAAGAAACTATGGTAAACATAAAAAAAGAAGTACGACAGAAAACTAAGGATGTTGCAACAAAATGCAAAATACACAGAAAATAATGACATCTGACAACAAATCCAAAGCTGTATGGGACATAATACATACAGAGACCAATGCCAAACAACTTAGCAAAACGTGTCCTAAGCTAAACATTGACGATGCAGTGGTAGACAATCCTCTTCAGGTAGCTGAACAACTAAACACTTTCTTTACTCAGATAGCAGAAGTGACATTACAGCAAAACAACCAACAGCCAGGAGACAGCAGATTAGAAGAGGACCTAAACCTCTTAAAACCACCCTTTAATACAACCATTTGATCTGACCGCCACAACATGGGAAGAAGTAAGTCAAGTAATACACAACCTAAAAAAACAAATCATCGAGTGGTACAGACGAATACTCATCAAAAGTTGTAAAGCATTGCGCAGTGGAATTGATTCATCCATACTCTTGCATCAATTATAAATAAATCATTTTCCCTGGGCCAATTCCCAACAAAGCTTAAAGTCTCCAAGGTCTATCCCCAGCACAAAAAAGGACCAAAAAACTGACCCAAAAAACTATAGACCCATTTCCTTAATATCAACGTTTCAAAAATTATTGAAAAAATAGTATTGAAGAGACTAATGACGCATCTTACACAACAGGACTTAATTACTGACTGCCAGCATGGCTTCCAGAAGGGAAAAATCTACTTTATCTGCCATCATAAGTCTGGTCGAATCTATAATTGACAGCATAGAGGAGGGACAATTTGTCACTGCCTTATTCCTAGACTACAGTAAGGCCTTTGATTGCTTAGGACACAGCCTCATCTCTAAAAAACTTGCAGCTTTGGGAGTAACAGGTCTGGAAAACAAGTGGTTTGATAGTTATCTCAAAGGGAGATCCCAAATTGTGGAGATTCAGCATACTACATCTGGCGTCACTAGCATGTTCAGATCTTGTCCTCAACCAATTACTTAGAGGAGTCCCACAGGGATCTGTGTTGGGACCCATTTTTGTTTATTCTGCTGACTAACGACTTCCCAGCTTTAATTCAAAATGAAAGTACGAGCTGCAATAAATGTACGCAGATGATACCACTCTTCTTCTAAGAAATGACACAGCTGAACAATTGTACAGTTAACTCTATCACATCATTAGAAAGCGCCATAATCTACAGTAAATTAAATGACTTAGCAATAAACCCTGACAAAACTACACAGGTACACTTTAGCAGGAAGAAAGAGGTACCAGCAAGCATTCCCAATATACCAGTGGCTAACCAGATCAAGTTTTTGGGAGTAACTCTCGATAGCAGACTCACATGGGCAGATCATGTAAACAACATATGCAATAAAATTAGTACAGGCATCTACGTTGTTAAACGTATTAAATGGGTAGGCTCTCTGGAAGCGGCAAAAAATAGCCTACTATGCGCTAATAGAGTCTCACATTAGGTATGGCCTTATAGTCTGGGGAACCTCCCAAGGAAACCTCAAGAGAGTTCTGGTACTCCAAAAGAAGGCAGTCAGGACCCTTGCAACCTTGAGCCACTACAACTTGCCGACAGGCCTACCAGACCCTAGGCATACTTACAGTACCTGCACTTTACATTTATGAAGCCATCTTGCACGTAGATAAACTACATCTGCAGACTCACATGGACCTCCATAATTACCCCACACGCCATGCCTCAAGGCTCACCCTACCTCAACACAGAACAGCTTTATACGAGAAGAAACCTTCATACATTGGCCGGAAATTTAAAAACCTTCTACCAGACTACCTCCGCAGCCTGACAGGAAACAGACTAAAGAACCTACTTCGAGAGTTTTTGCTGAAGAGACCTGTATACACCATTGAAGAGTTCCTGGAATCTGCTAACACTGGAACCACGTGATTTTAAAAATTGAAGCATAAACCTCCTAAACTCACAATGATGACACTATTTAAACTGTAATTATCTAACTTTGCATTATGTATTATATTTTGACAAATTACTGTACTTAATGTTCACGTAATAAAGACATTTTGATTTTGATTTGATTTGAATCTCTTGCATGTTAAGATATCAATATTTGACCATCTTTAACGCCATAAGTCCAAGTGATAATTTTATTGTTTTCAAATAAACAAGTGAGAAACCTACAGGCAACGTTTACACAATTGTCAGTGTTTTGGTATGTTTGAATAAATATTTGTTATATCAACAACTGTATGGTTAGTGTTTGTTGTACTGAATGCAATAGAAACAAAATTTAGTTGTGTGTAAAATTTCACTAATTCTTTATCATTGAGTTCCTCTTATGTTTTAGATACGGTAGCTAAGTAACGTGTTTGGTTTATTTCACTGAGTGGCCAGTAAATCAAAAGGGCTTTTTGTATTATTTTTTGGTAATTTTATTTCAGTAATTGTAAGATTGAGCATGACAATATAAAAAGAGAATACTCATTTAGAGAGAAAAGAAAAAGGTCATTTAGACATTAAACTGTCTTAAGAATGTTCTGTTATTATTTTGGAGTTAATATTAGAACCAACTTAAGATCTCAGAAAATTGTTTAGAAAATCAGGGTAATTGCAGTGGGAGCTTATTCAGCAATTTATTCAGTTTTATAAATGAAACATTTTTCAGCTTGATTGTAGCAGCACTAAAAAATCATCTGAATAAAATTATTTTGGGTTCAGAAATTCTATATTTTATGCAAGTACAAGCAAAAGTAATTTAACTATACAGGGTCATTGAAAAAGCTGGGCCCGATTTTAATTTATAATTTTAAAATTATTAATGTAGCGATTTAAGTGAAACTAACATCGTAATACAGAAAAGAATATTGGAGTCTTAATATTGTCATAGGACTGATCTTGAAGTTGTAACATTGCGCATGCGCAAGTGCCATCTTGACGTGCACCAATTTCCAGCTCAATGGATTGGTAGAGGTGGTCCTGTTACGTAGTTACCAAGACCTGACTTAACTCATTTGGGCTTCTTCTTTTGGTGTTATGTTGTCTACGCTGTAAAGATCTGGGACTTACAACACTTGAGGGAACAAATCAACACTGCGATTACAACTGTGACTCCTGACATGATTGAGCGGACCTGGATGGTGGTCGATTTTCACTTAGATGTCTGTTACGCCATAAAGGTGCTCACACAGAAACTTATTAAAGTATGTAACGAAACCCTTTTGAGATTGTCTATATCTTTTGGTGCAAAAGAAATTAAAGTATCTTTATTACAACTTTACTTATTAATGTTTAATCTTTAATCCATCTTTTTCAATGACCCTGTATTAGGCTTCCTTTAATTTTATTGATGTAATCAAAACAATTGTATTATGTTGTACTCAATGTATGTTTATCCAAGGGAAGCATCTAGAATCCCACACTTAGTCGTAGAAAAACCTTTACACCTCCCTTACTTATGTTTATCCCTCAAATCTAAGGTTCCTGCAAAAACTAGATTAATATGCTCATGTTCTCTAATATCCTTTGGGCTCAAGGTATAAGCCCTAGGCACCTTTTCTTTGTTCTAAAAATAGCAGGACATTTCAGTCATATGTGCTTCGCTGGTTCTTCTGCCTGACTACAGAGTCTACATTCATCAGTCTGGCTTAATCTCACCTTCATCAGATGTGTCTGAAAAGGGCCATGTCTTGTTAGCATTCCAAGTACTATTTGTATATCCTTCTTGCTCAAGATCTAATCCATCTTTTGGCATAAGGAGAGATACAAATATTTGATTGCCTAAGATCTTTCTCCATATCAGATCTGACCATCTTTTCAGACACACATTACGCTCTTCCAATCAACGTAAGCTTACATTCTTAGGTATGTATTTAATTGTTCTTATTAGTACAATTATTAGTGATAAAAACAACTACTCTGATCAAGTAAAAAACTTATCATCTCTTAACAACTCTTTAAGAAATATGATACAAAAACTAGAGGCTGAACTAAATGAAAAAAAAAAACAAGAAATGTGATGAGCTCAAGATCGATCTTATAGCAAAAAATGAAGAAATAATATCTCTAAACGACATAATTCAAACCTCAGAGCTACAACATAGAACACAGGAACATAAACTTTCAGAATATGAAACCACTATGAGAACATTCACAAAAACCTTCTTAGACAACTTCAGGTCATATATAACTTCAGATTACCTCATACAACCCTCCTCAATAAGGGAACTAATACTAACAAGCCCCAACTCAAATAAGCATAAAAAAACAATCCACTAAACCTCTTTTCCAAAGTGAAAATCTACAGAAAAAGGAAAATGATCTCATTCCTATTATTACTAATAATAAGCAAAGCATGCCCAAAATATATGGCATATTTAAAGTACATAATGGCCCACCAGTGACAGCAAAAAAACTACTGAAAGATGAAACTTACAAAGAACTACTGCAAATATTCACAGACGAGATCAACAGCTCAAAAAAAACATTCAACTAACTCAAGCATCAGCAGCGACTCAACGTTCACAACCAGCACGGTTGTTGCTCACAGTTGTTCCAGCTCACATCACCCCATTCCGAATCAACAGAACAACCACTCTAAAGTGCCTCACACTACAACCTTTTTTTTAGAAACAAACAGCCAGAAAAAAACCAAAGAAAAAACACCAAATCATCAAGCAATTCTTACATAACAATAATGCACCAAAACATAAGAGGATTGGCCAAAAAGACGAACAGACTACACCATACTCTAAACGATACAAATCCAAGCATTTTAATTCTGACTGAACATGGACTGGAAAAAACAGAATTAGAAGCTACAAAAATTCCTGACTACACTCTAATCACCCACTTTAGTAGAGAAGAACGTAAACTAGGAGGTGTGGCAATATATTCCAGGGAATCCCTTGCTAATGTAATTACAGCTATTGACATATCAAGCTCATGCCAAGAATTGACTTTCGAAGCAGCAATGGTTCGCATGCAAACAGGAAAGAAAAAATATATCTACATCCTAGGAATCTACAGACCACCAACTGGAAACACAAGATCCGCCCTTGACCTACTATCAGACACACTGGAATTTCAAGATGTGCACAAGAAAACTTTATTAATCATTGGTGATATAAATATCGATAGGCTTGTCCAGGATTTTAAAAACACCATGCTGGAAGAAGAGCTAAGTGCACAAAATATCTGGAGATATCCTTTAGGGGCCATCAGAATAACCCATGACACAGCTACTTCAATAGACTGCATTTGCTCAAATATACCACACGCAGATATTACTGGACATGTTGTGCACACTGGTCTATCCGACCATTCTGCACAGTGTGCCTGCTAAAAACACCAAGAAGACATTCCACAAAATTTCATAATGAAGAGAAACCTAAACAATACTAACCTTAATAAACTGAAGGATTACCTCCATCTACAAAACTAGGAGCATGTCTATTCCTCAGCCAATCTTGAAACTTCTTACAACGCATTTCATAGTATCCTTCAAATTGCATTGAATTCTACATGCCCTCTAAAGAAAACTAAAATCAGCACTAATAAAACACAGATTAAGTACTATGATCCTGAAGCAAGAACTCTTAAAGAAAACTTTCTGAAGGCTTTACACAAATTTGAATTAACAAACAAAAATGAAGACAAAGAAGAAATTATTAACAGAAAAAGGATATATGACATGAAATTAAGGAACCTACAATTGTCTTCCACAGCAAATTTAATACAACAAGCTGACAAACCTCCTGAGACCTAGCACAAAATTAGTTTGGATCAAAGGCTCTATGGCAAGTCATAAACAAAGAAAGGAAGGGAAAATGTGAAGAAAAGCTCCTCACGGAACTAGAAATAAATGGTAAACTCAGTAAAAGCACAAAAGAAATGGCTGAGTATTTCAACACATACTTTTCAAAGGTAGCTGAAAATACCCTTGATCAAAACAGAGAAATTGCAATAGACCCAGGTACGTCAGTGAGTGGAGAGGAACCTCTCATTCTAACATCTCTTACCTTAACTTCAACATCCTACAAAGAAGTTAAAACAACAATAAACTCCCTCAAAAGCAAAACATCAAGTGGAGTAGACGAGTTTTCTTCAAAGATAATAAAGCATTGCTCTCAAGAACTTATCTCACCTCTAGTTAGTCTTATAAATAAATCATTCAAAGAAGGAATATTCCCGTCCGCCATAAAAATCAGTAAGGTATACCCTAAATACAAAAAAGGACCAACTAAAAGTGCGAAAAATTACAGACCCATCTCTCTCATTTCCACTTTCTCCAAAATCCTAGAAAAAATAGTTTTAGCAAGATTAATGGCACACCTTATTCATCACAACCTCTTAACTGACTACCAACATGGCTTTCGGAAGAATAAGTCGACGTCTACAGCTTTAACAGCACTAATTGAGTTTGTCTTAGACCAGATAGAAAGTGAACAATACACTTCTGCCATTTTCCTAGACTATAGCAAGGCTTTTGATCGCCTGGGCCATGACTTGATATGCAGTAAACTTGAAAGACTAGGTATAAGAAACTCAGCTCTAAAATGGTTCAAAAGCTATCTAACAGGATGCTCCCAAATTGTGGAACTGAAAAACGTATCAAATGAAGCTACAATAAACTGCAGATCTTCAAAAATCGAACTGACAATAGGAGTCCCACAAGGCTCGGTATTAGGTCCGATTCTTTTCATCTTGTTTACGAACGACTTCCCCAAGCAAATCGCAAGCGAAAATGCCACTGCAATCATGTACGCAGATGACACAACAATTTTACTCAACGACAACACAGCTCAAGGCCTTTACCTTAACTCAAAATCAGTCTTAAGCAAAGCAATCCTTTACTCAAAGAACAATAACCTCACAATTAACCCTTCCAAAACCACATCTCTAAATTTCAGCACGAAAAAAGACATAGTTCCTCAAATGGATGATGTAACAACAGAAACCCATACAAAATTTCTCTGTGTTATACTTGACAACAAATTAACATGGAAAGAGCACATAGACCACCTGTGCAAAAAAATCAGTGCTGGAATATATGTCGTCTGAAGAATTAAATACATTGGTGGACTCTCTGCAGCAAAGACAGCTTACTTTGCCCTGATGGAATCACATCTTAGATATGGCTTGACAGCGTGGGGAGGAACTTCAGCACACAACATTAACCGAATCCTTGTTCTTCAGAAGAAAGCTATAAGGATTCTTGCTAATCTTGACCCTCTACAGACTTGCAGACCAGCTTTCACCAACCTAGGAATCCTCACAGTGGTGGCTCTCTACATACTTGAAACCATAAAGCATGTAGATGAAATAAACCCTATAAGAAACCATGATCTACACCACTATAACACTCTTCATGGCTCCAAGCTGGTCCTTCCAGTACATCGAACTACTCTCTGGGAGAAAAAAACCTTCTTATGCAGGCTGTAAACTGAGGAACCACCTACCGGACTGCCTGAGAGACCTGACTGGCAATAAGCTGCACCAGGAGCTGAAGAAGTGGGCTGATCAAAAGACCGGTCTACTCACTAAAAGAATTCTTTGAAAATACTGAAAAATAACATGTACTTTTATGTATTTATGACACCATTGTAATTCTTAACAAATTTGCAATTGGGTCAAGACTAACTTGTGCAGGTATCAGATTGAAAATAGGCAGCTGTATACCTAGAGCAGCAGTTCGGCAGTTTTCCTCCTCAATGATTTCACATATCATCAAAAAGAAAGGGGTTTTGGGTTTCAAAAGATGGTGTTATTGTCTGAAGAGGTGCGCCAGCTGAAGAATTGCAGTATTGTGTATTTTGCCATGCATACAGCAGTTACAGAATGAATCTTTGTTTAACAATTTGTTTACTAATTGATTTCTTTATATATGCAGTTGATTATAAATAAAACTATAGAGGGGCTTGAAATTTACATAAATACATAACAAAATTGAACAGGAGAGTGGTTTTAGGCTCTGGAAGACATGTTTGGTGAAGCTATGTAGAATTTTCCATAAGTGCTACCACAAGAAAAATTGCAATAAGCTGATTTTGTAACTAAGGATGTCCAAAACCAAACCCTAGAGTTTTATAACAACAACAAAAATTGCATTTGTTCAGTGGCTCCACAAATAGGTCATTGGATCAAATTAGTTGGCCTTGATTCTTTAATCATTTGTAAAATACACTTTTACTTATTTTGTGTCTGCATAAAGGTCTTATACCAGAAACTATTGGTGAATATTTTTATTGGTGGTGGTATACGATAGAACATGATCAACAATACTTAAAATGTATTGAAAAAAGTCATTGTTTACCATAATTAATTTGATGCAACTTGAGTTATTTTGACAGAACCTTTTAACATTAAATGAATTTTGCAATGTTAACCATGTGATAGTTACCAATAAGGCAAATAATTACTTAAAATGAAACTGATGCCTTTATTTTGATAGTTTTCACAATATTTAATGTGGAAAAACTAGTCAGTCAAGTGTGCTGATTCAGACATGAACTGAGTACAATAAAAATATTATTATCAACCTGATCACGTTATCCTTAGTCAATAGTATTTTTATTGTTAAAGAACGTGTCCAAATATCTAAACCTTCAATACAAGAAGTAGTTCAGATTACCAGGGAAAGAGAAAACAAAAGCTGTCATAATATTCCATATATAAATATATAATTTTTATATTCTGTCATATACATGCATGTCAATTATAGTAAACAATGGATACAATACATGTACCAAAACCATTAGTTGCACTTTAACTAAAATTATATTATTGTATTATGATTTTCCTACTTGCCCTATAAAAATAAAGATAACTGGTCCATAATGTAAACGAATGATGGCCACAAGATAATCAAATTATCCTTTGGGAAGCAAATTTTTAGGTACAGTCAGTAAATATCTTGTTGTGAAGTCCAAATTCCTTGTCTTATTTGTTTCCCTATATACAATAAAACAGATTACTTTAAGTTTGTAATAAGTTGCTAGCACTGTAAATGGAAATTGATAGAAGAATAGGGTAGAATCAGTTTAGGACAGGTTTTTGGAGCATGGAGGGTTTGCTATCTACTAGCATTACAGACCATGAGAAATCTTTGACTTGGAAGGATTCGTATGGAAATTACATGAGGATTATCAACTATGAAAATAAACCTAAAGAATATACTGATACAACAGAACGTTACAACAATGGTAACGCATAGACGGACCTATGTCTTGGACCTGTGTACCAAGTTTCAAATCTCTAGGTCCTTTCTATCAAAAGTTATAGTATAGATGGATGGACAGACATATGGACTGCTCTTTGATCTTTTGACCTTAAAATCAATAAGGTTCTTTCTTAGATCAAGAGAAACTTATGTACCAAGTTTTAGTCTCTAGGAACTTTCTATGAAGAGTTATAGCACAGATGGACAGAAAGCATGATCTGAAGAAGGCCTTGTTGAGACCTAACTAAGTAATGTTTTTTCTATTGTAAATGTACTAATTGCTTAATGCAGACCTTAATAAATCGTTATAAGTCCTGCCTGACTTCCAGAATAGCCTTCTCACTTATTGTGTAGGAAATACACACTGACGAGCCTCTAGAGAATTCACTACACTTATGTATTGGCAGAATACAACCCAAGGAGACTGAATCTCTCAGCTACAAGAATCTTCAGCATCCTCAATAGATATTGTATGTATAAACCTAGACAAGGATAGCATATAACTCCATCATATTAAATAAAACAGCAATTAATAAGACATAATTTCTGGGAATGGATATTGATAAAATGCTTATTAGAGGTTCTCATGTGGATTTTGTGGAAAGATATCCTCGGGTATTTTTGTCTTTGGAAACATAGTGACTGTCATATGTTTTTTACAAATTTAATTTAAACATATAATTAGCTGAAAATTTTGTTTACAAATTATGTCGTCCATGATCATTGTTCATGTCTTGTTTATTGTTTATCCTTTCTAAAGCTCTCCCTGATTGAGAATGAACATGTTCTTTTATGTCAGTTAATGTTACAATTTAATATACTTTAGAATGTATTGAATTCTCAAACCAGAAATGTTTATTAGTGATCCTACTTCAAGTAATGCTACTTAAGAATGGACAACTACAGTTTATTTAACAACTTAACTAGTATTGATCTTTTTCCCTCTGAACCAGACAAACTGAAGATTTTAATCAATCTCATATCATCAGATGTAGATGGGTAGCAATTACGACAAGTACGATGAAGCCATATTTGTTCTCGGTGGTTATTTATTAAACCTTCATTGAAGTGTTTGGAACACACAATCTAGCTGTACGAAGGCAAAAGCCAGGTGACTATATCGACCAGTATCTTCAAGCTCTTCAGGTGTTTAAATAAGGAATATCAGTTTAAAGCTGTAAGGTATATAAAAACCGAGATGATTTTGTACGGAATGCTTTTATTAGTGGTCTTCAGTCTAGTGGTATTTGTCAATGCCTTTTAGAGAAGTCATCGTTTATTTTTGAAGAAGCTTATAATAGCTTAAGAAGCTGTCTCAAACTTTCCTGTGAACCGCTTTCCTTTAATTTAGGACTACAACCTTTTATCAATAGATTATCACTTCAGACATGTTCAGTCAAACTTCAAAATGAAAGTTACAAACCAGAATAGTTAGCATGAATAAATAATAAAAAGACCTATTCCTGTCCCCCTTCCTTTTTATTTCCGCCATCTTGTTTCTTTCTGCTGTGACGATTGCCATTTGCTATTGGCTTCTGGTCAGTCGTAGGTGGTTGGTAGACAAATGCAGACGTATTGTGACCTGTATTCTGTAGAAGTTTTAATTATTAGTGTTGTGTATAGTTTTTTATTAAGTGCATGTTTTAGAGTTAGTGAAGTTGACACACAACATGGTGGTTGTGATTCCTGACTTAGGCGTGCTACAACGCTTTGGTATGCTTTGTTTATTTTAACCTAGTTTGTAATTATGTATTAGGTTATCCCCCCCCCCCCCCACCCCCCCCCCCCCCCACCCCCCCCCCCCCCCACCCCCCCCCCCCCCCACCCCCCCCCCCCCCCACCCCCCCCCCCCCCCACCCCATTAGGAATTATCTATTTAAAGTTTACTCACTCAAAGGAAAGGCCTAAAACATGATGTGGAAGAGAAGTGCTTAATTCACTTTAATTGGCATTAAAACATAGTCACACAGAGAACATTACATTTAAAAAAGTCTTTTGATTACAAAAGCTACTTAAAAACTATTTTTTAAATCTCAAAACTTAAATTAAAACATATTTTATTATAAACCAGTGGCACTGCCGGATTCAAACTGACTATCAGCCTTGTGACGTCATACAGACAACCTGTTCCAGACAACTGCAGGCTTCTTATCTACAACATTGTTCACCAGTTTGCAGCTTATCTCTAATAGCTTTGACAGACTCTTTCTCCAAATCATTGTTGTTCTTTGTAGATTACTAGCTGGTAGTTGTACTCTATTTATTTAAATCACAGGCAATTTGTCACTAATTTATATATTTGACTTGGCATAAACTAAGTAGAATATTTATATTAAAGAATATTTCAAGTTGCTTTTTAATTATTTTCTAAAACTTTATAATAAAAACATATATTATAAACGTATAAAACTGTAAATAGTAATTAAATTTTAGATAAAAAGATTTGGTTGATTTAGATAAAATGTTTTTGGAATAAAAAGTTGTTTTAACTATGTAATAAAAAATTACTGTAAAATATAATTTGTAAATATAGTTTCATAGTTTAAAACTGTTGATAAAATATTACAATTTGATACTTAATATTAATGAACTTAAAACTGTAAACTAATTTTACTCTGAAACTTAGTTAGAATAATTTTTCCCTTAAATATAAGCCATTTTTTAGTTATCTTTTGACAAAATATTTTTTCTTGTGTCTTGAGTGAAGTTGTATTTTGATTTCATTGTATTATTTTTAAATATATTTTATTTTGATTTTAGTTATTAATGATATTAAAAAGAAAACAAAAATTGTAAATGGCTTCTCCCTCAAACAGCTTGTCATGTAATGTACCACCAGGCTGGGAACGGGTGGAAAAGAAGCGCCCATCTGGGTTAACAGCAGGGAGAATTGACGTCTCGTACATATCACCAGGAGGAAAAACTGTATGCAGCAAAGGCGATCTAGAGAAGTACATAAGGAAAAAGGGTCTGAAACTGGATGTTAACGCTTTTAATTTTTCAGCTGGTGCGAAAAAGAAGGGTCGCACCATGTCATCTGCTGAAAGCTCTACAAGTCAAAGCCCTAACAGTGAAACGTCAATCACCACTCCAATTGAGAGTTTAGATGGAACTGAAAGTGTAACAGATTCCTGCATAACTCCACAAGAATCCCAATCAAACCAAAGTGATGCAGAGGAGGCTGCGCGTGATCTAACACAGAACTCCTGACTGATAGGGGTGGTACAACGGAGAAAAATAACCTTGATCGTACAAAAGAGCTATTAAGTAAAAAATACCTCACTGATCTTACAATACAACCGTACCTAGAAATTTTGAATAACAGGTTTCTTCAGAAAAAGTCCTGTATTATTCTCAACCCATTGATTGTACACGGCTTAAAAAATCTGACAGATTCTTCCTTCTTAACGGAACATCACGACTTGAAATCCAAGAACGTGATTATTATGCCAGTAAATGATTCAGAGGATCTGTACACAGTTGGCCATGGGACGCATTGGAGCACATTAGTTTACGATCGTGCAGCTAACAAGTTTTTCTACCTGGATTCAGTGAACAACCTTAACCTACCGGCAGCAAAAATTGTAGCACAGAAACTAGGAAGTCACTTGGGTCTTGACATAGAAACCTCCGAGTTTGTGTCACTTAAGAGCCCTCAGCAGTCGAATGGCTTTGACTGCGGGGTCTTTGTATGTTGGAATGTGGAATCCCTAGTTCAAGACATCACCATGGATTCAGCTTTGAACTTCGGCTTTTTGCAAAATGCCACTCTTAGTGCAAAAGAAGTAATAACCAAAAGATCATTAATTGCGTATGTATTATACAGCTCTTTACAAATTACAAAAGAAGAACTATATGATTTAATGATCAAAAAGCCTGGAAAACGTCATGAAGAGGGACAATACACAACCAATGTGTTAGAGAGGGGAGAAAGAAGGCAGGGAGGCGACAGTCAATGGTTCAAAGTGGCATCCTCACGGCATTATGGACAAAAGCAGCGAGGCCCAGCCAAATTTCAGTTACCCACAAGCAATCGTTACGATTTACTAAGACCATCTAAATCTGAAAGTAACCTCAGTGTACAAAAAGAATCAGATACAGCCAACTTCCAAAAATTTCCAAAAGCCCAGGACTTCAAAAAAAGTACTTAATGGTAAAAATTGCATAACAAAGACTCAAAATCATAAAAAAAAGTATTTTCAAGAAAATGTGTGGTAATGTACCCAAAAACAAATTTAACTATTTGCTCAGACAGCCAAGGGAAGGGTCTTGCTAATGAAATTGAAAGTATAACTGGAGGTAAGTTTAATGTTTTCGGCTATGTAAGAGCTAATACAACTCTTGGTCAAGTGGTTGATTCAGCAATGGCTCAAGAAAAATATCCAGTTGTAATCATTGGTGGAAGTAATAACAGTCTTCAGGGTAACTGTTCCGAGATATACAAGGATTTGGAGTCTAAACTCAGTCAACTTAGTAAATCTAGGCCTGCCTTTATAACGACAATCCCAACAAGATACGACTACCCTCTTAAGCACCCAGTAAACATTCAACTGAGAGAAGTAAACAACTACATTGCTGAACTAGCTTACAGAGAATCAAGAATCAAGAAGTTTTTATTGTCTTTAAACACAAACTGTGTAATTGACAAAGTCATAGGCTTATAATTACTATGTTCATACTCACTAACAATTACAGTTATATATTGTTTAACATACAATATAATAACAAATTAACAATAAAATATTACAAAATAACAATGGCATAATTAAAATATATTATAAACTTTGTTCTACAAATACACATTTAGACAAGACAACAAAGGGATTTTTGATTAAAATACTAATACTAAAATAAAATTTAAAATAACAACAAAGACATATAACAGCTATTAAAACGAGACAAACATATAATTAAAAATTCAAGAATCAAGAATCTTTATTGACTATTAGGCAATTACACAGAAAATTACAATAGGTCTCAGTAGGTCTATACTATACAGTCAAGTTGCCTAATACAAAGTACAAAACATTTGTACTTAATAATATTCAACCAATAGAAGGACAGGGTGTACAATCTTTTCACTTAGTTCTGAGTTCAAAATGAGAACAACATAGCTTAAAATTACAAAACTTAACAAAATAAAACTTTTAACAGAACTAAGCCCTAACTATTTACATTTATCCCCTCAAAATAATCACAGGCCAAATACTCTTCAATGGTGTAAAATTCCTTTTTCTTTAACCAGTCACACAATGTTGGTTTGAACCTTGATAATGGCAAGTTTTTTAAGGTAGTGGGGAGCTTATTATAAAGTTTGAGCTGCTGATAGTAGTGACTCTTATAAGATTTATCAAGCCTAACATTGGGTGTGATTAGATTATCTTTACTTCTGGTGTCATGGCCGTGGATATTACTGTGAGTCTCAAACATATTCAAGTTTTCCTTTACTTGGACCACATTTTGAAAAATATAAATACAGGCCAAGGTCAAAATATGGAGCATAGCAAAACTATTTCTACAAGATGCCTGGGTAGGTAAGCCTGCAATTGTTCTAATGGCCTTTTTTTGCCAAACAAATACTCTTTTTGCAGCACCTGAGTTGCCCCACAAAAGAATACCATAACACAGGTGACTGTGGAACAGTCCATAATAGGTCAGCACAAGTGTGTCCAAACTTACACAAAATTTGAGTTTTCTTAGCAAATAAGTTACCCTTGCAAGTTTCTTACAAATATTGTCAACATGTACATGCCAGCTTAGCTTACTATCAAGGTAAAAACCCAATAGCTTTACAGGTTTAAGTAAGCATTCATCCTCTTTATTTATTTGACTTCGTAATGTAAAAATTATATTCTCTGTTTTTGTTTTGTAGTTTGTTTGCAGAAAACCAATTTTTAGCTAACTCTAAAGATGTTTTTAGCTGTAAAGTAACATCAGGAACATCGTAACCTTTGCTAATCATTGTGGTATCATCAGCATATAGTATTGAAAGACAAGGCACATTAACACTGAAATCATTGACATAGATTAAAAATAAAAAGGGCCCCAGAATAGAGCCCTGAGGAACTCCTGCAGTAACATTAAGGTAACCAGACTCAATATTGTTAACCTTAACTATCTGCTTCCTGCTGGAAAGATAAGTTTCAATTAATTGTAATTCTTTGTCCCTAATTCCATAATACTCTAACTTTTTACATAAGACACTGTGAGCAACGGTGTCAAAAGCTTTGCTTAAATCGACTAAACTACTGCCTATTACTAACTTATCTTCAAAGCCCTTTAATATAACATTTACAACAGTTTCAACCGCCATTGCAGCAGAGAATTTTGGCCTAAACCCAAATTGAAGATTATACAATAAGTTCCTGTCTACAAAGTAATCAAAAAGCTGTGTCAGCAGGCAAGACTCGATAATTTTACTAAAGATTGGCACAATGGCAATGGGACGGTAGTTTTCAGGCAAGCTTCTGTCTCCTTTCTTAAAGATAGGGGTAACTTTAGCTGACTTCAGACAGGTTGGAAAAAGGCCCTTAAATAAAATTAAGTTGATTAAATAAGTGAAAGGCTCAATTATGACATCAATTATTTTCTTTACAATAAAATTAGAGAGTCCATAGTCCTCACTTCGAGAATTACTAAGTTTACTAACTGCACTAATGATTATATTAGCATCAATCATATTCCATTTAAAGCCTAAAGGTAGATTTCCTGAAAGAGAGAAGTTTTTTAGCAGATCCATAAAGTTAAAATTATGTACAGAGGTATTTGAATTATTTTTACGTGGTACACTAACAAAGTAATTGTTTAACATGTCAGGGGAGAGTGGGATATTTTTAGTAACATCAGAGCTATTACCAGATTCCCTTTTAATTATATTCCATGCCATTTTACACTTATTTTGAGCATTATTTATGAGAGTATTGTTTGCAGCTATTTTTGCTTCACTAATGGCTTTCCTAGTCATAGTCATAGTCATAGATCTTTATTCAAAGCTGTAATATTATAAATACAGTCAGAATAGTGTCACAAATACAGATAGACTAATATCATCACAGATACAGGTTAACCTATCTAAAATCTTATGTTAACTTAACATAAACATTGTTTAAATTTAAACAACTAAAAATTAACTCAATTTTTATTTATATTTTAATGGCCCAAGCCCTCAAAAAAATTCTTCAAAAGAATAAAATGATCGTGATATGAGATAATTTTTTAATTTATTTCTAAACGGATTGATTCTTCAATTTTTTTTACGTCAATAGGAATGTATTGAATAAATCGTGTACCAGCGTATTCAGTTTTCTTTTTAAACAGCTCTAATTTATGATTTTTTCCAAAATTATACCACTCCTAGTATTATATCTATGAGTGGTATAGTTAGGTATATTTTTAAATTTTGTGTAAGTTATTGTATCGTATATGTATTGACTGTAAACAGTTAAAATTCTTAATTGTGCAAATAAATGTTTAACGTGTTGCTTGCCATGGTAAATTTAGAATTAACCGTATTGATTTTTTTTGTAGTATAAGAATTTTTTCAAGGTTTTTATTTGAAGTAGCTCCATATACACTGATCCCGTAGCTTATATGGGAATGTATTAAAGAAAAATAAATTTGTTTTAAAAGTATCCTGGTTACAAAGGTTTGCCATTTGCCTAAGGGCGTACAGGCCAGATGATGCTTTTTTTTATTACGGTTTTGTACATGTTGATTCCAGCTTAAATTTTGATCTATTATTAGACCTATGGAAACAAGTTTCCTCTACCTCCATTATATTTTGGTTATTTATCTTAATGTCATATTGAAAATTAAACTTCGATTGGTGTGTTTTAAAGGGTATAAAATGTGTTTTGCCGGGGTTAAGTAACAAATTTTTTTTAGTTAAAAAAGAGTTAATTTTATTCAAACAATTAAGAGATGATGTTTCAATTACCTTGGGATCCTTTCCTTTGACAATTACGCTTGCATCATCAGCGTATAAACACATTTTGTTTTCCTCTGCTACTGTAGAAAAGTCCTGTATATAGCAAATAAATAGTAAGGGACCCAAAATTGAACCTTGTGGTACGCCATACTTTATGAGTTTTTTTCGGATACAAAATTAATTTTGTCTTTATTTATTAAGTATGATAATTCAACGTATTGATTACGGTTACTGATGTAAGAGTGAAACCAATTTATTTCTTTATTTTTTAAGCCTAAATCTTCCAGAACATTTATAAGTTCGTCATGAATTACGCTGTCAAACGCTCTTGTCAAATCCATAAAAAATTCCTAAAGGTCTATTACCTTTATCTAATTCCTCTATTAAATTTTGCACAAATTCTACTGATGCGGTTAATTGTTGACCTGCCTGGACGAAAACCATGTTGTTGATTATCAAGAAAATCATTTTCCGACAGATAGTTTAACAGTTGTTCATTAACAACTTTCTCAAATATTTTAGAAAACGTCGATAATAATGATACTGGCCTGTAGCTCTCCGGCACCTGAGGATCTCCTTTTTTGTAAATAGGAATTACTTTAGCCGTTTTCAGTTCATCTGGGAATTTACCAGATATTAGAGAAGAGTTTATAGTGTGTGTTAACGGTCTTAATAAAATGCCTTATTGCTTTTTTTATTATTACAATTGGTACTTCATCAAAACCAGTAGAATATTTATTATTAAATGAACTGACAATTTTTTTAACTTGCTGTTGTGTAACTTGACTGAATCGAAATACTTTTAAATTTGGATTCCAATCTCTATTACAATAATTTGAGGATTTAGGCACATCTTCATCACCATGGGATATCTGCTGATCCACAACATTGATGAAGAAGTTATTAAAAACATTGCAAACTCTACCTGGATCCAACAACAGTTTTTCTTTATTAAGCAACATAATGTTTTCTTTTAAATTCTTATTTTTACCAGTTTGCATGTTAATTAACTTCCAGGTTGTTTTGTTAACGTTACTTGAACATTTTATTTTTTTATCAAAAAATCTTTTTTTTAGCTTGAATAATTTTTAGTTTAAGATCACGTTTTTTAATTTTTAGCTGCTTTAAGTTATTATTTTGTTTGTTCTTCCTATATATCTTTTCTTGCTCAATTAAAATCTGTTCTTTCGTTTTTAATCTCTTCTGTCACCCAATTGTTTTTGGATATGCAATTAGGTCTTAGACTAGATACTTTAGGGAAACAAATGTTAAAATAATGCAAAAAAATAGAATGGAAAGTATGAAACTTGTCATTGACACCAGACATATAAACATCTATCCAACTTTCTGATCCTAAAAGTTTTAAGAAAGTTTTAATATTACTTTCGCTAAATTTTCTTGTTAATTCTCTATATTTAATTATGTTTATTGCTATCTGTATCATAAAAATTACCAACTTCCATCAATTGCCCGTCCATGATCAGATACTGCTGTGATAATCCCCTCCACTTTTATATATTTTTTATCAATATTGGTTATAAAGTTGTCAATTTGATGTTGCAGTTTCTTTACTAAATCTAGTAGGAAAATTAACTGCATAATACACTCCATGTTCAGTTAATATATTTCTAAAACTTTTTAAAGTCAGATTATTATTTAAAATATTTATATTGATGTCCCCAGCGATAATAATGTTACCAAAGTTATTTGCAGAGAACATTCAGCAGTTGGTCCAGTTTTTCAAAAAAGTTATTGATTAGACTATTATTTGGAGATCTGTATAGGCAAACAATTACAACAACAACATTTGCAATGGTAATTTCTGAAACACAACATTCAAATTCCTTTTCAGTTATTAATTTTGTCAATTGAAAATTTACTTATATTTTTTACTTTTGATCCCATTTTTAGTTAACACCATAACCCCTCCTCGTGTAGTTTTAGAACGGCAAAAAAAAGAACTTACTGAGTAATTACATACATTAAGCCGAGAAATTTCATTTTCGTTCAAACTGTGCTCACTAAGAGCTACAACATCGGGATTCAATTCCTCAAGAGCAATTTCTAAAAGGGTCAATTCTCGTAGGTAGGTATTGTACATTTTGATGGAAGATGGTAATTTTTTTACATTTTTCTAATTTACCAAGTTTTAACCTACATTGTTTTTGTTTAACTCCTTTTCTAAAAAATTTGTCCGATGTACACTTGACATCGCTGCTTCAGGTGTAGAAGAGAGCCAAGTAAAGGGTCAATATCACTCAATTCACCAACCTCACTTGAAATATTGAGCACTGACTTCCTGAAACCAACAACACTTTCACTTGACTCTTGAGGCATATTCAGGGCATCCTCCTCCATATTCAAGCTGTCACCAGTTTCCACATCCATAACTTGCTGGTCACTGCTGAGGTTTTACAGCGGCAGATGCATGCAGTGGTGGAAAAGACCTCATCTCCATCATGTCAGGAACATCTGTCGGGCCATCTTTCCTATAATATTTTTTGTACTCATTAAATCTATCTTTATCCTTAGGGTTTAAGCTTAACTTCCATCTATCATATAAAATCAGTAAACCGGTTCTCATTATCTTGAGCTCGGGTGTAAACCACTTTTTCATACATTTAGGTTTTGGTTTATTTTTGTCAATACTGATCCTGGGACAGTTTTGATCAAACAATGCTGTCACGGTATCAAGAAAAATACTAAATCCTATATCAACATCACTTATTTTATAAAGTTGTATCCAGTTCTCATTAATTGACAGATTGTTTCTAAGACTTAATATTCTGTCATCAGTTATTAACCTTTTACTTAACTTTGATTCACAATTTTTTTCATTTTTAAAAATTTTCAAACTTAAAGTAACCAAAACGCCCGCATGGTCAGAGATTAAATCCTGATCAATAAGTGCAGTAGTACATAACTCCTTATCAATATTTGTATATACATTGTCTAGGCAGGAGAAAAATCTAGTTGGCCGATGATTTATCCAATATAAGTTAACTGACCTAAGGACATTGCAGAAGTGTGACACCTCGGGTCTGCTAGGTTTCAATATGTCAACATTTACATCACCACAAAAAGCAAAATAAGTATGAGGTAGTCTGTTCATTATGTCTAATATTAGAGTTTCTAGGTTGTTTATAAAAATACTAAAGTCTGAATTAGGGGTCCTATATACATTTAATACAACTAAATTATAATCTGAAATTAAGATTGCTGAGGCTTCACATAAATAATTAGAACAATGTTTTGATACGTCTAATGTCACATATTTGAGATAATTTTTAATAAATATTGATGAGCCTCCATGGACAAGAGGGGGTTTCCGGCAAAAACTAGATGCTAGCGTGTAGCCTTCCGGGGTGTAAAGACAAATTTCCTCATCATTAAGCCAATGTTCATTAATGCACACTACATCTATATTGTTGACATTTAAAATTATTTCTAATTGGCCAAGTTTGTTTCTCAAAGATTGAATATTTAAAGACAATACATTAAGATTACTGTTATTTATGCAGATAGAAGTAGGCGTGCTGTAGGTAAGTGTCCGTTTCCCGCAGACATACACTGGTTCGAACAGCTGGTCGCAGGTGTGAAGGTTGGGGGGACAAGTGACTTTGGAGGACTTGCTGTAACCATCCGATTTGAGCTGCTGGCAGCAGGTGTGCTGGTGGAGGGGTCAAGCGTCTTAAGTGGACTCGCTGTATCCTTTGTACAGGTTGAAGGTGCTAATGGTGTGACTCCATCAGGTGGACTGCTGCCGGGTGCTGAGGAAGTTTCCCCGTTGTTGTCATCAATAGCATCGCATATTAGCTTGGCAAGCCAGCTTTTACCCAAGGAATTGAGGTGTAAGCCGTGACGCGTATGCAGAGGTCTGGCAGCTTTGCTTATTTCCACTAGAGTTACATTGTTATATAAATTGCTTAACTCTTTCAGGGATAGATTTGTTTTCCTTTGCGACTCATTAACGCAGGACCACAGAGGAAGGTCATATCTGATTGGCAAGTCAACCAAAATTATTTTATTGTTAGGCATTTTCTTAATTGTGTCTTCAATCCTTGCAATTGCGGTATCAGCCTCATTTTTAGAGATGTCATTTGAGCCACAAATTATCACCAGAACGTCATCCTCATTTTTTAATTCACTTGTTATGTTTTTGTGATTTAATACGTCATCGCTCCTGCCTCCAGGTCTAACAAAACCAACAGCGTGGCGGGTGCTTTGATTAGAGTAGAGTAGAGAATGCACATTTGTTATGTCTGGATGACTTCAAGAGAATCCATTTCACAAGACAAGGTCTCCACCTCAACCAACAAGGAAAAGTGAAGTTGGCACATCTCATCATTCGTAAAATTTGTATCTGGCATGGTAAACTTAAAGTATACCAGGACTCTAGCCCAAAACGAACAGTTGAGAGCCCTCCAATCGAAGTTGTGGAAACAAATATGGAGTGTCTAATTGAAGAACACTACAAGGACCAGAGAGTTGGATTTGCGCACAGCATTTCGTCAGATTTTGAAGACCCTAGACAGATGAGTGCTGGCGTAGCGGTGGTTTTCAGAAGACACTTTGGGAGACCTGCAACGGTTCATTGTGTGGAAGACCATCTCGCTCAGCAGAAAGTAACCGATGGAGCTACAATCTTCAGTTTGATTACAAAGGACCACTTCTTCGATAAACCTACAGTCACCAACTATAACAATGATGCTTTTAAAGTTATGACAAAATACTTTTTGGCCAACAATTTGAAAAAACTCATTTGCTCCCCAATAGGATGTGTGAGGGACAGGATTCAGCTAGAACACTTTGCAAAGAACCTTCTTGAGTTCCGAAAGCAAACTGGAGCTCAAATAATCATTTCATCCTACTTTCAAAAATCTTACAGGGTATTAAGGAACGGTTTAAGTCATGATGAGTTCAACATCAAGCTAAAAGAGTTAGTATCTAGTAAAAAGGACCCATCTCTGGAATCAGAGGAACATAGAAAATCGGCTAGTGATCTTTGCGGCCAAACACAAGCCAAAACAATGCCAGGGAAGGACAGCTATGCTGAAGCCACAAAAAATCAGAAAAGTCCAGCTATGGATGCAAACAAACGGACTCAAGCACATCCTTCACCCTCCAGCCAAAATCTTTTTTTAGAGGAACACCATTAAGCCATGTAAACAATGAAGTTAACTTTCAAGACCATGTCAAAACTGTTAGCTTAGAAATTAGTTCTAGTAATGGTGGACCCATATGTACGGAGGATCCATATGTAGAAATCTGTGAAAGCATTGTGCACAATGCTTCATTTAATGATAATTTCAATAGTAGGGATGTTACTAGGGTAATGAATAATGTTGAGAACACTCCTATTGGTATAACAATATTTCACCAAAACATAAATTCTTTAATTCCCAAAATTGATTCATTAGAAATTACAATTGACGAAATAAAACCAGACATATTAGTTATAACAGAACACAAAATGAAAATAGATGAAATTAACAGACTTAATGTCCTTAACTATAACATTTATGCTCACTATTCTAGAGATAGTATGATGGGAGGAGGTGTAATTATTTTAGCAAAAAACATTATGAAGGTAAAAAAAATTATGTTTCCGGCTATTAAATCCCTTTTAAAGGATCAAATCTTTGAATTGTGCCTGGTTGAAATTCAGTTTGGAAAAATAAAAATATTGTTGGGGGGAATTTATAGGTCTCCAATCAGTGAAAACATAGATATATTTATGGGAAAGTTGAACTACCTCTTAAGCATCCTAATTAATAAGTATAAATACATAATAATATCTGGAGACATTAATATCAATACCTTAGAAAAAAATAATTCTCAGAAAAAATTTGAGCAAATTCTAAAACAGTATGATATGAAATACTTGGTTGACTTTCCCATCAGGATCACCAGAAATACACAATCAGCTATTGACAATGTATTAACAAATTTTAAACAATCACAGATACAAGTCGAGTGCTTGAATACGTTGTTGTCGGATCACGATGGTCAGCTCATTAGGGTATACGATCATACCTTTAGTATAAAAAAGCCACCAAACTATGAATTCAAATACTCCAGGATTTTCTCTGATGAAAATATGAAAAATTTTAAACAAGCATTAAGCTTAGAGAAATGGTTACAACTATATACAGCTAATGATAATTTGAAATATGACATATTTATTTGTATATTTTTACAATACAGTATTTTAATACTTTTTTTCCAATAGTAAAAGTTCGTAAACACTTAGATAAAAAACCCTGGTTTACTGAAGATTTAAAAATAGAAAAAAGGAATTTAATCCATGAAAGTAATCTGGCCAGAACAAATAAATCACAAAGAAATATTGAGCTCATCAAACATAAATAATACAACCTTTTTAAAAAGAAAATTATACAAGAAAAACAAAGTTACTATGATACAAAAATTAAAAAATCCAAAAATTGTCAAAGGGATACCTGGAAAATTATTAATTCCGAAATTGGTCAGCCTAAATTAAACATAAAAAACATACAACTAAGGCACAACAATATTACAATAACAAATCCTAAAAAAGTTTGTGAAGTTTTTAATGAGTATTATATTAACATAATTAGGGACAAAGTAAATTTAAACATTAATTTAACCACTTCAAGCTTTAATATACAAGAATATACAAATCAGTTCAAATGTAGATTACTTGATAGAAAAGATATGGTAAAAATTATTAGCAGTTTAAATAACAGTTATAGCACTGGATATGATGACATACCAGTACCTGTAATTAAAAGTGTAATGGAATTTCTAATTGATCCCTTGCTTCATATAATTAATTCTTCCTTATTATCTGGAATTTTTCCAGAAAAACTTAAAATAACAAAAATTAAACCTCTTTTCAAAAAAGGCGATCAGATGGATGCTGCAAATTATCGGCCACTTGCTTTGCTACCAGTTATGTCAAAAATATTTGAGCGAGCAATGGCTGATCAGTTATCTAGAAGAAAATGATTTAATTGATAACATACAACACGGCTTCAGAAAAAGGAAATCTGTTGTCACAGCTGCCACTGAGTTTCTAGAAGGCGTGATTGATTCTATTGATAGAGGAGATAAAGTGATAGGAGTGTTCATGGACTTACATAAGGCTTTTGATAGTGTTTGTCACACCACATTACTGTCTAAATTAGCATTACTAGGTATTAAAGAAAATGAATACAATTGGTTTAAATCATACTTACAAAATAGGCAACAATTTGTGGAAATAGCTCATCAAAACACTAAAAATAATTTTAGTATCAACTACAAATCAAATTTAAAACAAACCATTTTTGGGGTTCCTCAAGGTTCCATATTGGGACCTCTGCTATTTCTCTGCTACCTAAAAGGTCTTCCTGAATTGGAAAAATTATGTTTATATGCTGATGATGCCACTCTGCGAATAAGCGCACCATCTAAGTATGACATTGAAATGGATGCGTTTCTTAGTCTATCCAATTTAAATCAATTTTTCCAAGAAAATAATTTAATTCTAAATCCAACCAAAACAAACTATATTGAATTTAATACTAACCGGTGTAGAAACAAAATTAATCCTAGTATACAAATGGATCAAATTTCTATAGCAAAAGTCGAGGAGGTAAAATTTCTGGGATTAACATTGGATAGCTCATTGTCATGGAATAAACACATAGACAGTGTACTTTCAAAAATGGGTTCTGGTCTTTATGCTCTTCGAAGAATATCAAAATTATGTACAAACAATACTTTGAAGTTAGTATACTTTTCCCATATTCATTCACATATTGTTTTTGGTATTGCCCTATATGGATCAACTTCAATTAGAAATTTAAATTCAATCCTAACTGTACAAAAAAAGGCAATTCGTATTATGCTCGGCTTACAATGGAATGAATCCGTAAAAAACCACTTTGCTCAATTAGAAATCATGACTGTCTATAGTGCATACATATATCACACTATACTGTCAGTGAAAAATCGAACCAAAACCAAAATACATGGGAGCTAAATTCTTCAACTTGTTGCCAAACTACATAAAATTACTGGAAAATAATAATTTATTCAATGTTAAACTAAAAAAATATTTAACTAACCTTCCCCTGTATTCGTTTTCTGAATTTTTTGAAATCCATGGTGGAAAACATGGATAAAAACAGTTTTATTACATTTTTTTTCTTTAACTTTAATTTTTAAATTTTCATTTGTAATTTTAATAATTTTAGTATGAAACTATTGTATTATATAATGAATTGTGACCTGTTACTATTGTTAACAATGATGTTAATGTTAATAATGTTATTATTATAGTATTATATTGGATTGACACCATTTTTATGTACACCATGTGTATTAATATGAATAAAGATGTTTCTGATTCTGATTCTGATTATTGAACTAATTGATATAAAACCCAGTCCTCTTTATCTTACTCCGCCCAATGTTTAAAAAACCCAACAACTTCATGAGAAAAAATAGTTTTCACTGATGTTTTGAGAGTTTTCTTTTTAGTTATAGAAATCATTATTTTGCCTAATTAACACTTGATCAAAATTTTCGGTACTTTGGGATTATACCGACCACACCCAGACATGAATCGTTATTTGACATTTTGCTTCTACTGATTACTAGATTAGCGTAGAACAATATTTCGTCAATATAAAACAGGAATTGTCTTATCGCAAACCCCTCCCCATCCTCAGACAGAGGTCAAAGTCGAGCGGTCTAGTAGATAACGTGATTGCAGAGTCTCGCCGCCCGTTCAGCTGGTTCGTCGCTTTGTTGTACTTCCGTGTTTTACCTCTACATTTCTCCAAACACAAAAATTCAACAAAAACAAAGATTACTAAACTCTTTATTGAAAAAACACTCAAAACTTGTTTTTATTCTTGATCACACTCCGCCGCCCAAAATGCGAGTGCCTCCGGCCATTAACGCGGGCTTTGGCAGCACCTTTGGTGCTGCCCCGCGCTGATGTCGACGAAAGAAAAACATCCCTCGAGATAGTACCTATCAGTAAAATATCAAATTCTAGAGGAGCTGATCAGAAATATAAATTGAATTGTAATGGAAAGGCAATTATGTACCGTGCAAATCATTTGATGCCGTGCGGCCTGCCGTAATCGGGATTCTCGAGAAAGATAAGATAACAGCGACAACGATACCGATCACAAAACCTGGAAACACTTGTAAGTTTGTAATTTTATAATTAAACATTTGTTTTTTTCGTTCTATCATGTTTGTTTCTATAAATTTATATTTTTGTGTTCTTCATACTGGTGTGGTCGGTATAATCCCAAAGTACCAAATTTTCTTTCAAATTTATTCATGGTCAATAGTGAAAATAATCAAACATGTTTTGGCTTGATTTATAACAGTCCATTCCTTGGTGGGCATTGATAACCACCTAAAATTGTTCCCTTACAAAAACTACTACCTATTTAATTATTCGATTTGAAATAAAATTGAATTAACCTTCAAAAACAGAACATTTACATCATGACTACGGCACTAAAGTCATCAATAGTGAAAATAATTAAACATGTTTAGGCTTGATTTTAACAGTCCATTCCTTGGTGGGCATTGATAACCACCAAGAACTGTTCCCTTACAAAAATTACTATTAAATTATAAATTACGTACTCTCACAACATGTTGGCACCTCGGTATTTCTGTACTCCATCTCCCTGATAAACGATCTAACTTGATACCTTAATATTACTGAACTACAACTCCCTGAGTTAAGTTTTAACTTGTAACACTTATCAAACTCTAAAAGAGATTACTCATATCAACGAGATAGCTCCAATGAAACCATAGAAGCAGTGTTGCCAGTCCATCAGTCATCTTGTAAAATCATATTCAAGTATTATATAACAAAATAAAAAGGATATACTCTCTATTAAGAAATAGCTTGGATCCCATCATTAATTTATTAGGTATTTATTCAAATCCAATATTTTCTTAGGATGCACAACCTTAATTTATCAATTCAAAATTTGTATGGGAATGTATTTTTCTTATGAAGCTGAGGAGTTGTTTTCTTAATTATGAAACAACTTATATTGGATTTATCACTATCAGGAAACAAATGTTTGTATTTTAGAACATAACATGAAGACAAATATGTATTGTAACGTCCCGGGTCCCAGTAGGTTGCGTAGGCGGGGTTGAAGCAGTAGTCAGCAGACAATGTTATAGTTACTACCAATACCAAATGTAGGCTGAATGTAGGTTTTTATCAGGGCGCCACACCGTGGCGGGTTACTTCTTTTAGGGACAATACGGGGACCTGTCCCTCCCGTAGTTGTTATAGCTCTCACTGGTATGGCAGACTTAGTTTAAACAAGTAACCATTCATGCATGCAAACCTCAACAACAACATCACTTAAGTTATGGACCTGAACAAAAATGTATGACACACATGAGTCATCAGATCATACACGCAGCTCTTTCATTGCAATTTTGCAGTTGGCCAGTCTAGTCTTACAACATTTTGTGTTGTGTGCAATACTACATACTGTGAGGCTGTCTGTTTAACGTGTATTTTTGTTTTTTACGCCTAGTACCGTTAGTGCTTTATTTATACGTTGAGCAATTACAGCGTGGTTATATCTAAAACAAAATATGAAACGTCGACATGTGCAAATGAAAATAATTGCTAGTTATTTTGAAAAAAACAAACGAAAGTTTTATTCTGTTTGAAAATAAAGCTTCGGTTTTTGGCTCAAGAAAATGAATGGTCTGACAATGACAGTTGTGCACAAGTTGAAATTGAGACTGATAGTACTAAAACACTAGGCACAGTCACAGGAGCAAGAATATGGCGGTTTGAGGTTTCTGAAAACGACGTAGGCAAGATTTCAGAATCAGTTTTTTCACCATATTTTGTTCTAAATATGGATGAATTGAGACGTAAAGCATTGCTTCATTCATTCACGCCAGATGAAAACTTTAACTTACCAACTAATACGGCAGATGGGGCATAAACAAAAGTTTCAAAACCAATCGTTCTCAAAATACCAGTGGCTGTCGTATTCAACATCATAAGATGGAACTTTTTGTAAGTGCTGTATAGATTTCTGTACTGAAAGCGTAGGTAAAGGGAGTTACGAAAATGTAGGCTCGTTAATTAACACATTGACAATTTAGAAAATGGCAAAGTGCGTTTGAAAAATGTAACGTTCACTACAATACTTACCATGACAAAAAATTCACTGCTTCTGCTGAACTTTCCACTTTTGGAAAGTTTCACGTATGAAAACAGACAGTGTTGCCTCTCAGGTTAACACGCAGAGAAAGAAACAGGTTGTAAAAAACGAAGGGACCCTGAAACCTTTAATTGAAACGGTGATTTTTATGGGGTAATGAGCTTCCTTTACGAGGCCAAGAACACGATCCTGAAAACTACGGTTCAGTTTCCTAGGAAAACCCGCATCACAAGGATGGGAAGTTTAGGGCTCTATTGAGATTTAGAGCGAGTAGTGGGGACGAAATATTGCAGTCATCTACTTAACTCTGCAAGAAACGCAACCTATGTGAGCGCTCCTATAGAAATGAGATTTTATACATTTGCTCAAAGAATTATTATTCAAAATAAAATTGTAGAGAATGCGAACGTATCTGGTACCTTTAAAATTACAGATAGAATAATATGTCTGGGCGCGCGGCCGGTCGGTGGTAGGCCATGGCGCGGGGGGAAGAGGGGTGTGTGAATCGCTCATTCCTGAAAACATCACGCCCGCGCCACGGTGGCGGACTTCAAGGTCGGGCCAGCTGGAAGGGCTTGGCTGACTTGTGACTCATCTTTCCCTCCAGCAAACCTTCCCTCCAAACAATATAATACCAGTGTGACATCTGTTGTCATAGAGTGAGCATCGTTAAACTTCAGTATTAACAGTGAGTTGTTCTAAGTTGTGTGTATTTACTGTGTGCAGTTAACTGTGAATAATTATTACGTTCAGTGTTTTTGTATTGTGTTATTTTGTTTTAGTAAGAAGCTTATTTCATAAGCAATATGTGTGACCTCGTGAAATCAAAACTGAAGGGTAGAGTTTTGCACAGTCAAAGTCGTGAAATTGTCAGTAATGTATATACATTCATGAAAAAGTAGGCTGATGGAAAAACTTAGATTTAAAATGTTAAAACTGAACTTTTATCCGTATTTTATCCTAGAAAATATACTAGGTGAGGTTTATAGCTAAGCCAAAATGTCATTGCTTTCACGCTAAAAGAACTGAAGACCGTACTGAGACTGGGAGAAGCTCGCGCGCCGAGTGTTTATAAATATTAAGATAACGCTTAATTTCCCCCGGAATGAGGGGTCGTGGAAAAAAGTTTTTTAGACAAAAAATACAGTTTAATCGATTTTCTAAAACTTATCCACGAGAAGTTTAATACTGACCGGATAATAAAAAAAAACTTCCTCGCAGAGCGAAAATTTCATGTCATAAAATTAACCAAACTAAAACTGTACTTGGTTTTTCGTAATTAGGACATTATTATTTTAGAATTGACATTTTTTATACGTATTGGTTGGAAAGACAAGAATGTGTTCTTTAATTTGATATAACTTTTATTACGATAAAGCAATGGCAAAATGTTCATTTCATGTGTTGAATGGAATGAGTTTTGTGAAACGTTGCGCGTGACAGCGAAATAGAACCTCGAGCGAGCCGAACCTTAGTTGAACGGCTAGTAGTGCCAGAGCCGCGCGCCCAGACTAATTATTTCATCTGTATAGCAGAGGAAATTTGTCTTTATAAGTGTCTCGGGCATAGGACAGCTTTCTTTGTACGTTTTGTTCATGAACAAAATACAGGTCATTAAGACTTCCTTACTTTGCAACTGTCACTGACATAACTACCGAAGGTGTTACAACCGTTATCTTAGACCAATGTACAAAACTAGGTCTTAAAATGGAAAAGTTCGTTGGTCAATGGTATGGCAGCATATGTAGAACGAGAGGACAGTTCAACGGCGTATAAGCCAAAATCAAACAATTCTACCCAAAAGCAATGTACGTTCATTGCGTATCTCACAAGTAGAATCTTGCATTGTAGTCAGCTTTAAGGAAAAAGAACGTAAGAAACTGTTTTGGAACAATGACAGAAATTTGTAACTCATTCAGAAATGACGCGTATGCGGGAGACTTACTCCAATGAAATATTTAAAGTATCTTCCAGAAAGCAAGAAAAACAGGTTACTCGGTGTTTATGAAACTAGATTTATTGAAATCCATGACGCAGTTAACATGTTTGGTGAACTTTATGAGGCAATTTATTCAGTTTGTTCGAGCTATCAGAGTGTAACCGCTCCATATTATCATTACGTGCAAGAGGATTATTCGCTGCTATCGAGAAAAGTGACTTTAGTGTCAATATTGGCTTTTGAAAAATTGTTCATTTATACATTGCTTTTTCAAAGTACTTACAGAGTCCAGATGTTGATTTGAGCTTAGTATACAGATGTGCTACTTCTGTCATTAAGACGTTGCAGGTATTGAGCTATGGCATTGATGTTGAGCTCCACATGTTGTATGAGTCAGCTTCTAAGGATTATAGGCTTTATCTCGACACTGAATTGAAAGTGTCTAGACTAGCGGGAACGGAAAAGGTCAACTAATAGAAAAAAAACTAACCCCATGGTGGTGTTGAGGAATATTTCGGCAGAACTATTTTTGTCTCATCATTGGATGACTTATTGGTCCAACTCATCCGCAGATTCTGCAATGGCCAGGATGATGTGTCAAATGCACTAAAAGTCATACTTCCAAGATATGCATCTAGGAATAATGTTGGTGAATTTGAAAAACATCGCTTTATTTCGAATAAAGGGCTGCTGTTGCATCACAAATAAAAGTATAGTACCCAATATGGTGCAACAAATGGGAAAAAAGAAGAGTTGATTACAAAGAAGAAATATCCAACTATTTCCGATTGTCTGGATAACTGCGACAAGGCATTTCCCCCACATATTCACCATTTATTTATAATCTAGGCAACAATTCCAGGTAAATTAAGTTGATAACTATTTTAACACAAACCTTCCAACCTACTTACCTACCCACCCACCGATATTACCAGTACCATTTATTACACAAATATCCATTTTTAATTCATGATGCTTTTTAATTTGCTTTATCTTTATTGCTCGCCTTTACATATAAATTTGTATAAGGAAGACTCAAACTATTATTAGTTAAAAACCCGTTAATTTTAAGAAGCCTGTCCTCTTATTAGTAACAAAAATATTAATTTTATGAAGCTTAGCCCGAAGTCTTCATTAGGTAATAATTTGGTTTGTTTCCACTTTTAACGACAGCTGTACGATCATTTTCGAAAATGGAAAGAATTTAAAACTATCTAAGAAACAGGATGAATTATGAAATTGATCTTGCACTCTTGACTGTTATCTACGGGAATGTCAATGTTTCACCAGAAAAAGTACTTTATGTAATGGCGAGCATGCCTATGAAGCTGATTCTTTTGTAGTTTTGAGCAATCTTAACTTTGTTTAGGTATATAATTGATCAATTATACTGTAATAAGCTTCCTGTTTCACTTCCAAGTAATAACCAAACTAAAGTTTTTTTGTTATTTTGCTCTTTGCTCATTTAATTTTATTTCCTGTCTGTTGTTCCCTCCCCTACCAGGTTAGTCCCCGAGTGTATCACTATTCAGCACCTCCCAAACTAAAATCCTGGCTACGTCCTTGCCCACTCCTGAACAAATGCCTCAAATCATTGTGACGGGAGCCTGTCGCTAAAATCCGACCACCATCAACAGCATTAGAATTACTCTCTGTTTGTAATACCATCAACCGACTACTTTTTTTTACTGTTAATGAATATATCTGTTGACAGTATTGCTTCCCTCGTTCACTGAATGTTTTTTTTTTTACTAGAGATGCCACCTAGCATCTATGCTATGAGATGTTTTATCAATCTCAATGACAGTGATTTGTCGGTTATCTTCTCAATTCCTTTGGATTGTTGCTATCTTTTAAAATCGTTATAATTATTTGTAGTTTTCTGTAACGTTTGTTTCACTGAGAGCATATTGGTGTGTTATTTTCACAGTTAATCGAGGGTTCAATTTACTTTTATATGATAGTACAAAGAAACATTCGTTATAAAAACGATTTTTGTTAATATTAGTTTATTTCAAACATTTCAAATTTAATCATTTTTAACACGACAGAACCCCAATGAACTGGGAAAGTACCTCTCCAGGGGTGGCACCACCAAGGTGTCGCTCAAGACCGAAGGGGGATCCGAATCCAACCGACTATCCAATGGTTGGGCTCGGATAAACGCTTACTTAGCGTCCTGCTTGAGGTGGGGATCGGTGGCCCTGGGGGAATAGGGGTGATCTGTGGGGACTATAAAGACCTCATAAGATCTACCAAGGTCTTCCTAAGGGTTGATGGTCCCATGGCCGAGAAGGACTCTGCGACCATTCTCGGGGCTATAAAGAAACAGAATGCTGGGATCTCTGTGTCGGACTGGAGGGTTGTTGGAGATGTCCACACGGGAGATTCCAGAACACTTGTAATCTTGGTAGATGAGCAATCTTCAGCCACTCTTAAGGGGAGGGGCTGGAGGGTGTTCATTGGTGTGGAGGAGGGCCAGCTGAGGGCGCGGGGTGGGTCGGCTGATCATGGGGATCAAGGTCCTTCAGAACAACCTGCAGCACAATAAAGCTGTCTCGGCTGTATTCTGCAGACGCTTCCTGTCGGAAGATTTTCATGTGGCTCTGATACAGGAACCTTGGATCAGCAAGGGAAAAATATCAGGGCTTTCAATGACAGGGATGAAAATTGTTAGTGCCCAGGTTGAAAATGCCAGGGCATGTATTGTTGTAAGCAACAAGGTGGACAGCATCCCTGCTCTGGAATTTTGTTGCAGGGATCTCGCCACAGTTAGGCTGATGGTGGCTGGGACTGGACGAGCCCTGCTGGTTGCATCATCATATCTACCGTATGATGATGCGGAGTCCACGCCCTCCAGGGAACTGGCTGCCTTGGTGGACCATGTTGGGAGGAGTGGATCGGAACTGGTGGTGGGATGCGACGCCAACTCGCACAACGAGGCGTGGGGCAGCACCAACACAACAGAGGTAAGTTACTTCTAGAATACATAATGTCCCGTAGTCTAATGATTGCAAATGTGGAAAATGTGCCCACGTTTCGCACGAGGACAAGAAGGGAGGTTTTAGACGTGACCATGATGTCGGAGGGTATGGCTGGTCGGATGCATGGCTGGCATGTGTCTGACGAGCCTTCCCTCTCTGATCATGCTCACATCTGTTTTAAGATCGGTGAACAGATGCTGGAAAAGGTTCAGTATAGGAATCCGAGGAACACAAACTGGGTATCATACAAGGAAAACCTCAGGGCACGGCTGGATTCTGATTCCACTAATAGGAAACGGATTCACAGCGCGGCGCAGCTTGGCGAATCTGCCGACAGTCTTACCTCTGCGATTGAGGGCTCCTTCGATCTCAGCTGCCCGGTTATCAATAGAAATAGATCAAAGGTAGCCTGGTGGAGCTCTGAACTGGCCTCTTTGAGGAAGAGGGTCAGGGCTCTATTCAGGAGAGCCAAAACTTGGGCCACTTGGGACACCTACCACGAGGCTCTTGCACTGTACAACCGCAAGGTTCGTACGGCTAAGAGGTTAGCTTGGAAGAAGCTCTGCACCGATATTGACATTGTGCAGGGCTGTGCAAGGCTACAAAAGCTATTAGCAAAGAATCCCATCTCGCCGCTTGGTAGTATCAAGGACGATCAAGGTGTTTAAATTACTGAACCGGAAGGATTTCTAAAAGTTATGATGGGAACACACTTCCCGGACTGTATTGTTCATGAGGGTGATCAACCACCCAACAGTGAGGGGAGACATGCGGGCCGCGCCACCCATTTGCAGTGGAGTCTGGTGCACCGTATTGTGACCTTCAGAAGGATTGAATGGGCTATCAACTCATTCAGTCCTTACAAAGCTCCTGGGGGTGACGGGATGAGACCGGTTTGCTTGCAGCGGGGGTTGGATATTCTCCTTCCCCAGCTGTGCAGACTGTTCAGAGCCTCCGTGGCTCTCAGGTACATCCCACTATCCTAGAGAGTGTCCAGAGTGGTGTTCATACCGAAGCAGGGGAGGGCGGGCATGGATCGGCCGAAGTCTTTCAGGCCGATATGCCTGTCCTCTTTCCTTCTCAAAACCATGGAGAAAATGGTTGCCAGGTTTGTTTGGGAGGGGGCTCTTTTGGAGCGACCTCTACATCCTAACCAGCATGCCTACACTCCAGGAAGGTCATGCGACTCGGCCCTGCATCAATTGGTATGCAGGATTGAGAAGACGCTGGCTGCAAAAGAGGTAGCCATAGGAGTCTTTTTAGACATTGAAGGAGCCTTTGACAATATAGCCACTCAGGCGATTATCAATGCGGTCTCAAGACGTGGTGTTAATGGTCAGGTGTGTGACTGGATAGGGGCCTTGCTCACGGACAGGGTTGTTGTTACAACCCTCATGGGAGCAAGTGTTAGTGCGAAGACTACGAGGGGCTGTCCGCAAGGCGGCGTCCTCTCTCCTCTTCTGTGGAACCTGGTTGTGGATGACCTGCTGAATTCTTTGAATAGCAGCGGTGTCTTTGCAAAAGGGTACGCAGATGATATTGTGATTCTTGTGAGTGGCAAGTTCAACACAACAATCACGGAACTGACCAATGCTGCTCTGAACATGGTGGGAAATTGGTGTGATGATGTTGGCCTCACCGTCAACCCCACCAAGGCTGCTGTGGTCGCCTTTACCAGGAGGCGACAGATGGAGGGCATTGGTCCCTTTCTATTCAAAGGCTCACCCGTTGAGCTGAAGTCTGAGGTCAAGTACCTGGGCGTGATCCTAGATAGGGTTCTAAACTGGGGACCTCATCTAGAAAGGGTAAGTGGTCTCTAATGGAATGCAGACGTGTGATAAGTGGGCTCTGGGGACTGAAGCCGAGGCTCTTGTACTGGCTTTATGTTTCCGTGGTCAGACCTGCACTAATGTACGGAGCTGTCGTATGGTGGCCAAAAACGGAGGCCAAGACGGTGGTAGCTCGTCTGGCGGGTATCCAAAGGATGGCCAGCCTTGCTATCACTGGAGCTTTTCCTAGTGCGCCAGGCGCAGCTCTGGACTGTTGTCTTAACCTCGTCCCCCTGAACATTGTCATTCGAGCTAGGGCCAGGAGGAGTACCTACTGTCTTCAGCAGATGGGACTCTGGTCGAGCTGCAGCGGTGGGCACTGCAGAATTAGCACTCTGATACAGGAGGATGTTTTGCACATGATCTCTGATCAGATGCCACAAAAATTTTCATTTGACAAACCCTTTAGGATTATTTTACCCTCAAGGGATGATTGGTCAGAGGGGAAGAAACCTCTTCCACCAGCGGAGCTCGAATGGTTCACAGACGGCTCTAAAACAAAAAGCGGCACAGGCGCTGGAATTAGACCATGTAGGGAGCTGGTGGTCCCTATGGGTCCGTATCCGACAGTCTTTCAAGCGGAGGTCGCAGCTATTACGGAATGTGCTCGTGAGAATCTTCGTCTGCGATATAGGGGCAAGACGATTAACATTTTCACGGACAGTCAAGCAGGGCTGATGGCGCTGGATTCTTGCGTGATCAAATCCAAACTGGTTTGGGATTGCAATCAGGCTGTTTCCTCCCTTGCCAGAATCAACAATGTAACCGTTTGTTGGGTTCCTGGTCATGAGGGGATTCTTGGGAACGAAAGAGCTGATGCCCTGGCCAACCAGGGCTTAGCGACAATTATGACGGTCCCTCAACCGTTCTGCGGTGTTCCAAGGTGTGAATCCTCTAGGGTTATCTCGAAACGGATTCGCGCGGAGCATGGGAGAAGGTGGAGGTTGCATCCGGGTTTGAGAGTGAGTAGAATGGTATTACAGTCACCTTCCTCCAAGGTGGCTTCGGACCTTCTCTCACTAAACAGATCAATGTCTTCTAAGGTCATTGGTCTCATTACGGGGCATGGTCACCTGAGGAAGCATCTTCACAGAGTTGGCATCCTTCAGGAGGATCCGCTCTATGGAAGGTGTAATGAGCAGGAGGAGACTGCTGAGCACCTGCTCTTTGATTGCCCTGCAATAGCAAGAGAGCGGTATGCCATCTTTGGTAGTTTGGACAGGGGTGGTGAATTTTCCCAGGAGGACTTGATAGGTTGCTTTCGGCGGTTTGTTGAACTGCTGAAGTTGTAGACTGGTGGGCCTCATGGTGTGTTTCCGGGGTGCGCAAAAAGCCCTTGAGGCTTAAGTGCATGGCAGTAGGCCGCCCCAAGGAAAAAAAAGCACGACAGTATTATATAGAATTTAGTAAATTTTAATAAGATGTATTATATAGGCAAAAATGTATTTAATTTTGTTTTTATAAAAAATATAGACATTGCACAAGATTTAAAATTGACTTTCGAAAACATCCTGTTGTTGACATAGGTTATGCCTGATTCGAGGCTCCTTATTCTAAATTAAATTAAAATAATAAGCTGTCATATGTACTGTGATAAAATTGTCTAAATGATAAAACAACAGTATTTGACATAACTAAAACAGTATACAAATCTGAACATGCCTGTACATGTATTAACAAAAAAGGATACTTAATCAACATAAAGTTCTAGCTTAGTCAAGAATAACTAAAAATAACAATGTTTAATTCTGTATACATAAATACAGCGCTATATACATGATGTCTACAAAATAAAAAAGAAAGAAATGATGTACACATGAAGGAGGAACAAATTAATAGTAAATTAAATAATGAAATTTATACTTGTATCTCAGACAAAAAACTCATATCTTGTTGAAATAACTATTTTTTCAATTTATTTAAAAATGATTTTGTGTTTGATATTTTTAATACTATCAGGAAATTTACTAAACATTCTCGGAGCAATAACATATAAGTTTTAGTAAAAATGTATTCACAGGTCTTGGAATTTGAAATATTTTGGCTGTTCTGAGCTATTTCCTGTATCTGTTCTCATGGAGTGGAACATTTCCACTTCTGTTATAAAACAGTTTTAATGCTTTAAAAACAAAGATGTATTTTAAAGGTAATATTCTGTGGCAGATAAATGAGAATGAGAAGGTTCAAATAATTTTTTATATGAAATTAATCTAAGCCCATGTTTTTGCTGTATATAAATTGGGTTTAAATATATTTCATAAGTGTTTTTCCAGAACGCTGTGCCATATTCTAAACTTGTACTAATTAAAAATATAAGGTTCACAAATTATTACTATTACATAAACAAATCTTTTATAAAATAAAAATGTCTTACAATGTTCTTTGTTTTGTTTTTGAGTTTATTTATATGAATGTTACAACTTAATTCCGAATCAACATATACTCCAAAATATTGACACCATTAGTAATTTCTACTATAGTGCATTACATAAACAATATTTTTATCTATACAATCAGAACATTTAATGTCATTCATATTTAATATTTAAATTAATATTTGAGTTTTCCAAAGCTTAAATTAAACATATTTAGTTTTTTCTGTGCTTAATAACTTGTGGTTTTTGGTAAATCACCAACCATTCCAGTACTTCTAAATCCCTATTAATTACTGATTGAACAGATTCACAATCTCCTTCCATGTAATACCAGCACAGTATCATCCACAAAAGATGTTAGTTTACCTAGAAATTTGGCTTCACAAAGATCATTTATATAAATAATAAACAATATTAAGCCTAAAACAGATTTTTAGGTTTTGCAGCTTTTTATGAGACCTGTTTCACCAACATTGACAATTTTTTCCTGTTTAAAAACCACTGTCATATAACTTTTCTAATAATGTGCTATGATTGACAGTGTAAAACGCTTTTTTTATACACTTTTGTTTTAATTTAGTCCATTATTAGTTTTGTCACGCATTTTAACACGGTACTTTCATTATTCATACAGTCTCTAAAACGAAACTGCTTGCTACTAAAGAAATTTGTGTCTTCTAAAATATTTAATAATCTGTGCTTTATTAGCTTCCCAATTATTTTAGAGAAACGTGATTTAACAAAGATAACGATGACAATTATTAAATTCCAAGCCTGAGCTACCTTTAAAAATGTAGTTACTACAACTGCATTTTTGAGAATTGAGGGAAAGACTCAATTAGTAAAGCCTAATTTAATGATATATAATAAAATATCAATTATTTGACATGTAATTTTTCATGGAGGAAGCAACAAGCAGGAATTAATTCTATTAACTCTCAGTGAATTTTTGCTTTACAGGGATTTTACAATTGATTCTAATTCACAAGGTAATACTGAATCAAGAAAAAACTGATTTAGCCTCATTTTTCCTTGAGAAATAATTTTGATGGTGCAAGCTATCAAAGTTGCTAGGCAAATTAGTATTCAGTTTGATATTATTTGCAGCATTAAAAAAAAAATATATATATATATTTAATTATCTTGCCAAAAGTTTACTATCACTAACTACGCTTCTGTTTATTTTTAACTTGATTAAATTGTTACTTTTCTACGGTCCATTACTTCATTTAAAATTTTCCATGTTGTTCTTTAATATTATTATTACACTGTTGAAAATTTTGCTTATAATAATTTATCCTTTGTCAATTTTATTTCATTACTAAGCTTCTTTCTAAATCATTAGTGATAATTCTATAGATGTTCATTTTCAGGATGTTTCTTGTCTAATCTAAATAAATGGTTTCTTTTTTTAATCTGAGCACAGATATTTGGGTTTAAATATCTAAAATGTTCATCCACAGTTTAATCATTTGAAATTCTTTTCTATAGATCTTGACTTCTACTTTACTATTAGACCTAGTTATATGATTTTGCAAAGTATTAAAGAATGTCAAAAGGAGACGACTAGTCAGTTTGTTTGTAAAAATCAGACCAGTCAGTGTAATCGCTTGATAACACTGGTCTGTGTTTACAAATACGATAAGCTGAAATAGAAGGGGTATTTAAATTTGTTATTACTATCCAATTGTTGCACTAAAACAATCCTTTTGAGTCTATACTTCAGTTGTTATTTTGGTTAAAGCCAACTCAGTTAAAGAACAACAAATACAAACAACTATATATTCGAAGAGTTATTTAGATCCTATTGGGATTTACAGAATCTAATGGTGGTTAGTACAGAGCAAAGAATGAGAAGACAGATTAACGATCTAAATCAATTTCTTGGGAAACAATTGGTTTTCAGTTTAAAATAGTAAACAGTAGCATATACTACATACCATATACTGTATAAAAATACATGATACAAATGTTAATACTCATTGCAAGAATAATTGAAAAATATTCATAATTAAATATATAGAGAAACGTTAGGACTATTTCCTGTAAAATTTTAGCAGAAGTTTTGTCTAAGTTATCATAGTAAGGAAAACGAGTGAGAATCTTGTCCTACAGTTGTCCTCTTTATAAAATGTTGCAAATCTTTAGAACTTGATTGCTTATGTTTAAATATGATCAGAATTTGTATGAAATATAAATGTTTTTAATATTTACATAAAATTCTTTTACATAACATTTAAGAACACATTTTTTGTGTATAGTTAGAAAACTTTTTGGAGGAAAGTCATATTTTTATATAAAGTTATTGTGCATGAAGAATCTACAAACCCATCATATCCTATAATATGAAGTGATAAGAAAATAATAAAACAAATATAGTTGTACTTTAACATAGTTACGAGGGCTTCTCCAAACCTTTTGAGACAAGAATAGTTTCTGAGCTTGATTTCATGCTTTAATGCACTTTAAAAGTCAAATTTATATGTATTGAAAGTACCTTGCTACTTGTTTTTTGGAATCAAATTCAAATACTCAGTATACATGAAACCATTTAAGTCAGTTTTCGAGGAAGTGCAACGACCCCACGTTGTTTATTTTGTAAGGTCAAAGAATAACCAGATGGCATACATATAAAGATCAGGTAAATGAAGCGAATGTTCTGATGCTATTTCCCCTTAAAACTCTCAAGATTGTGCAGTAGTAATATGAGGCATCACAGTACAATATTAGATCCTACTGTTCAAATCCTGTACAACTTCGGCAAACACTATTGAGCGTTCTAGCTTGTTGTATGAGACCTCTGAATCTCCTACCTTATAGTCTTTATCAGTTCAGTACTCATAAAGAATATAGTGAACACCAGTTTCTTAATTGAATATTGTTTTTCACTACTATTGGAGTTGGCTCATCTAAAATCACCCATGCTCAATTCTTCACAAATTAGAACACCATAAAGTGGTACATAGTTCTCATATATTTTATTAATGATCCAATGACCATCAAACTTTTTGTTGATCTGTCACATTGTAAGTTGGCCAAAAAGAAAAAAGTTTTCATCTAACAGATTGTTTACACTGTGTTATGAATCTAATCCATACTTACATCATAGTGTAAATGTACTGTATATACTCTTAATCATAAGGTGGACACCACATTTTCCTGAGTAACAGCGGAATGTGGCCATTCTGGTGGAAGATCCTTGTAGCTCTTATTATAGGTGTTTTATTTTCTTTAGTTTTACTCCTAAAAAAGAGTGGTCATTTTCAGGAGAAAAACCTCTAGATCCTCTTCCAGTAACTTCTTCCAAGTGTTTATTTAAAAGATCTTCATATGTTTGATTCTTTTTGAGTAATTTTGCTGTAAATGGTGGGCTGTTTTGAACTCAGAAAGTGCCAAACTCTTTAATTGTTTCACTGATTTCTACAAGAGGAGGCTTTTCTTTAATTTTTGTTTGTATTTACTTTTAGCCTCTTGTAGAGAAACACTAAATTAGTTTTTCCTGTTTGTTCTGATTGGGGATATATTTACTTTCTGAGATAAGGGTATATTATGTGTCTGTAGTTGGGTCTGAGCATGGGTTTGTGAGGATGGTTTTTTTTGAGGTAGTTTGTTTTTTGCCAATGGGGTCATTGGAGCTTCCTCACAGAGTAACTTACCTTTTGCTACTTCAGCTTTTTATGTCTTCCTCCAGAAGATGTTGTTTTGACTTCACTTCCGCTAGCTCAATAAAAACGGTTGTGTTTTCATGAGTAGGAGTAGGAGTACTCATGTTTTGGTCAGTTACAGTTCCCGATTTTGTATAGCTTGTAGATTTGTTGTCTGTTGTTATATGTTCTTTTAGGTTTCTTTGTAAAACATTGATGCTTTTCTCCAAGGTGTCAATTTCATGTATATATTCATTGATTATTTGATTTTGATTTCTGTCATTTTCATTAAATATCTGTTGCATTTCTGTACGTATCTGATTTTCCTTCTCCGAATTATTATGTATTTCTTGTAGCTGGTATAAAAGTTCTTCAATTTTTAGAGCACATACTTCTTTTTCTCTTTCAAGTCCCTCTGCCTTTTCCTCAGCAAACGTTAGTTTCGTTTCTAGTTCAAATTTTTGTCTCTTCAGTAAATTGTTTTCCTCCAATAATGCTGTTCCAATTTTAGTTTTTCTTCATCATTTTCTGAGCCTTTTAATAGATTTTCTTCTGTTAAGCTTTCTTCAAGACGTTTTACAGATGTGTTTAGTGTATAACTTTCTTTTAAAGACAATATCTTCATATTGTTCTTTCATGTCACTTGCATCAGCTGATTCAGTAATGATCCAATGACTATCACACTCTCAACTTTTTGTTGATCTGTCACATTGTAAGTTGCCCAAAAAGAAAAAGTTTTTATTTAACAGATTGTATACACTGTGTTATGAATCTAATCCATACTTACATCATAGTGTAAATGTACTTTATATAGGTACTCTTAATCATAAGGTGGACTGGATTTTCCTGAGTGACAGCGGAATGTGGCCTACCTCATTATTAATAATTGTCCTGAACAAGTTTCTCACATATAAAAAGAGATTCTCCGAATGTTTGTGTTATGCAGACTGTAATAACTCTGTATACCTATGAAACTAAACTCAATGAACAAAATGTGAATGTATCATGTATCTAAATAAAGATAATCTACAGGCTTTATATTTTTCTCATTTCTACACAGACAAGAACGAGTTAAGTGATGGTTCATGTCCAACCACGGAATTTGGCTGAGTGTGCACCCCGGAAGAATACCATGAGGTCAACCAGTTTACCATTTCAGCAGATCTACAAACCGCCGAAAACAACCGATCAGATCCTCCAGGGGTAATTCATCATCCTTGACATTAAAGACGGCGTAGCACTTCCTCACTATTACAGAAGTCAAAGAACAGTTGTTCAGTAGTTTCCACCTGTCCGTCATACATTCTACAAAGTGGATCCTCCAGGAATATGCACTCTGTGAAGATACTTCCTCAGATAATCATGTCCTATTATTAGACCCACAAGCTGAGAAGACACTGATCTACTTAAGGAGAGAAGATCAGATGCCACCCTGGTAGGAAAGCGACTGCAGAAGCATTCTGCACATCCTCAGATCCAAATGCAGTGTCCACCTTCTCTCATGTTCAGCGTGAACCTACTTTAAGACAGCTCCAAAGGATTTAGACCTAGAAGAAATACCACAGAACGATTGAAGCTCAGTCATAATGGATGCTGAGCTAAGTTGGTCAGAACATCAGCTCTTTAGTTCCAAGAAACTCCCTCATTAGCGGTTGAAGCTCCGTCATAATGGATGCTGAGCTAAGTTGGTCAGAACATCAGCTCTTTAGTTCCAAGAAACTCCTTCATGAGCAGAAGCCCAACAGTTACATTGTTGATCCTGTCAATCAATTTCTATTCCATTGATGTCTAGAGAAGATAGTTTTATGATGTGGTTATAATGCTACATTAAAAACTGACGCTGTGTTTTAAAATTGTTGTCGTTATGGGAGAAACTCATCTTTGTTTAACTACAGCCAGCACTTAACAATACACGTGGCTAGTTTTATTGTAATTTAATTTTAGTTATAATTATTTTTTAGTGTTAACTCATCCATAAGTGAAGAATGAATATAAAAGTGCTCCTGTATATTAATCGATTTTTACTCTAAGATGTACATAGTTTCACCTCTCAGCATTACTCTTAATGTGTCATTTCCTTATCTAAGAAGAAAGTAGGGAAATGATATGAAGTAAGTACGAGTATAATGTCTTTATGGGTCTAGAAAGCTATCACTTAGATAAAAAAGCATATTCTGTATCCTTATTCTTCTCCTAAATGGCTCTTCTGAGACGAGTGTCAACAATATATCTGAACTGACCCTGGTGTTGGCTTTCCCTTTTGGAACATTCTTATCTCACTAGTAATACTCGACTAGTTGTTTCCTCAGGATCCTTGATGCAAGGCATCAGGATGTAAACACATCCAGCTTCTTTGTGCTGCATCTACAAGTTTCAAAGGGATGGAAAACATGTTTTAAATGTCAAATAAAGAAAAATAATAGTTATTTTATCCGGAATTATTCACCCAGAACAATAATAAAATCAAGTTCTCTCTCTCTCTAACTTTCCAGGATAAAATTTTCTCCAAGTTCAGTGAGAAAAGAATTAAAAATAAAAATTCAACATACTCAAACTTTTACAGTAGCAACCATGTAATTTTACTCAGATATAGTTGAAACAAGAAGAGTGGGTCGATAAAGAAAACACATTACACCATTAACTTGTAATTACTTAAATATTTATTTTTTAAAAAATTCATCAAATGTCTAACAACTAGTGAGACAAGAGAGGAGCACTCAACTATGTACAGTCGGCTTGCAAAGTTCCATTCTCTGGCAACACTCATATAACAAAAATAATAAACGAAAAGCTACATTCTTATCTTTTCTGTGTGAAACAACCACAGGGTAGTTACAGAAATATGCTATTTACAAGTCACGTCATGTCACGATAATGTACACTATACATTGAGCGCTTACATAGTTAAACACAATATTTACAATGCGAAATGTATTTCCCAGTACGGATAGGATTGCCTAATTGGACCTTAATTACCTAATGACTTACTTAACTTAGAATTTGGTTCATTTTTGGCAAATAAGGATGTAACCTTAAACAAATAAAGAGTAATGGACATTGGAGTAGTCAATGATTAAAATGCAAATTAATATACCAAAGCTTGTTTCAAATGTCAAGATCGTACCCACCATGCACATTTATGTTACATAATTATTCACACCTATGATTATAAAAATTAATAAAACTTAGATCAAGATCATTCATAGGAATTTCTAAGATAGTTTGTAAATAAATGTTGATGGCAAAATAACAAAAATAATTTTAATTAACTAAATATAAGAGAATTTCTTGAAATGATGTATACATACATGCCTATGTATTAGTAACTATGAGACGGTTGACCCTTCAATGTTCCTGTAAAACCAATTTTGAACTATCTTTATAAACATTCAGACATTTAAAACTCAGGTGTTTTCGTCCATTCATAGTTTAAAAAGTTAAGATACAATTTAAAGCAAACATCAAATCCTACAAATCTCTAGCAAAATTGTAACAATAGCATGCAAATTTTAATGTGTATTATATTTATGGAAATAAACCCATATTTTCAGCGAGTATCCACATGGAAAGAGGTTTTAACATTCAAAACAGAATGCAATATAACCTATTAATGCTGCAGCCTTAAAGCTCTGATTCTGTATTTATTATTTATTCACGATTATCCTTTTCTTGTACTCTTAGAATACAATTATAACAGTTAATTTTATTCTCCACTATAACATTGAATATTTTTCTTATCAATTACACTTCAATTAGTACTCAGCAGTTTATTCTTCAGAAAAAAATGACTACTTTCAAAATCATGACATAATTTTAAAATTTTCAGCTCCAAAAGACAAATGAGTTTAAGATAACCTAGAGTTCCAATCCTTTACGATATTTCCATACAACAAATCCAAAATCATCTCTATGTTTTAAGAAAAAAAGACAGTAAATTTTATAATTTGTATTGGATTTCTTTAAGAAACTGTCATTAGCTATTCACCCTGTGTATAACCATAGTGTAAACTAGTGGAGAAAATGACAAATTTTTAGTTAAGATAAATCGGCTTTCAAGCCGATCTGATGAAGACTATTATGGGCAAACCAAAAGTTTAATGCCTTGGTAGGACTATTTCTTAGTAACATCAAAATATCTATAGGAGTGAACCATTTAAATCTACAACATCTAACAGATAGATCCTTGCAGAGGCAGTCATTGGGGATGGATATGCCCAGTTAAATGTGAGGACTTTCTAAGTACAACCAATTATGATAAATACAGATTTCAACTTGCACAGTTGATGTCCAATTAGTTGTGGACATTTTAGTTTATAAGAGAATTATTTATATTTTTTAATTCAGATAGCCGCTTTCAATTGAAGAACTGGTGGCTATACATCATGCTAAGTTTACTGAATTTATCATCTGATACAATAAAGGATTAGTAAATTAGAGTTTTAACCTCCTGAAAATCTAAAATAAATTTCAAGAACAGTAGACAGGTCCTGAGTTATTCTGCTTAAATGCTCAACTCCTGAATAAACATTAATGAGCAAATTGTAAAAATATAACTTTCGATGTTTACAGACATTTAAAAAGGAAACATTTCAGATAAGTGTCTATTGGCGTAGTATATGAAATATTACCATTGTATCTATTACGATAAATGAGAAGTTCTCAGATTATCACTGGGCTTAAGTACGATGCAGCATCTTTTATACACCAAGGAATAAAGTATCTTCCGATCCTAGATACTGAGGTAATTTGATTTATGATTACAAACTAAGTTTCCGATTTATCCACAGAAAACATAAACAATCATTAATTTACTAAAATATTATTAACAAAATTAACTCATAATCGCCTTTACAACCTTATTCACTTATCAATCGGTAAACGTGTAAGACTAACCGGCTGGATGTGTGGGTCAATCAACAATGTATCATATAGGAAAACATTTATTTACAATGGCTGTCGTTGTCACCCTCTACTACACATTTGATTCAATTTTGTTTACATCATTTACAATAAATAAACCTAATGGTGTTCATCCATATAATTTTTAACGTAAAAGGAACACTAATATTACAAATACATTACAAAGGAGTAATAGAATAAAAAATTAATCAAAGACCGTAATAATCATGGTTTGTTTGAATACAGTACCTAACAAATGAAAATAGTGTTTTAAAAATCACAAATTAACAATTAGTAAAGTAACTGCTGTATCTGATGTTAAAAAAATATTTTCTCCCCACACAATAATACTGGCTAACTAATCAGTACAACGCATGAAAGTTGATTAAAATGTATATTCTCTTTTCAATTCACTTCCCCTTGGCATTGAAGGACAGATCAGGACCAATATTAGGTGCTTGCTTTACAAGAAAAACAGTGAACTCTAGATCTAATCAGTAAAAGTGTAACATTAAACAGTGCAAAGAATGGAGCTATTTCAATTAAACTGAATAAAATATTTATTCCCGTTTTTAATTTATAAATTTAGGAAATCTAATAAATAACTTTGGTTTTTCCAAGTGAATTAAATTAGTACCAAAAGTTTAATATTTAACCTAGAATGAAAAACCACGTCAACTTTTTGGCAATGTAATATCTGATACCTCCTTCTTCAGTACATGCTAACTACTGTAATTAATATATTTTAAGGTCAATTCAACTAATACAATCATGCGTACTGCCTACGGTTTGAGTGATATTCTATTGTTAATCAGAAAATGGATTAATTCTCTGATCATTATTTTCTGCCAACCCCTGATGTTCACCTAAACCCCCAATTACAGCCACCCTGACATCTATTCAATATGAGATCATAAATTGTGTGAAAGTTGCATTTGTATACTAAATAGAAAGCAAAAATCTTTACAATATGTCTCC